>NC_045742.1:24253062-24253181 GCF_008692095.1 Etheostoma spectabile
AGAAGAGGGGCCAGCACTGTGCCCTGGGGGGCTCCAGTGCTACTGACCACAGTGTCAGACGTGATGTCCTTCAGCCTGACGTACTGTGGCCTGTCGGTGAGGTAGTCTCTGATCCAGTC
>NC_045742.1:24253320-24253451 GCF_008692095.1 Etheostoma spectabile
TGTAACAGGTAGAGGATGGCGTCCTCCACACCAACATCTGGCTGGTACGCAAACTGCAAGAGGTCCTGGGCGGGCTGTACCTGGGGTCTGAGGAGGCTGAGGAAGAGCCGCTCCAAAGTCTTCATCAGGTG
>NC_045742.1:24253558-24253689 GCF_008692095.1 Etheostoma spectabile
GCAGGCTAAGGTTGAAGATCCGTTGGAGCGGCTCCCCCAGTTCTGCTGCGCAGGTCTTTAGCAGTCTCGGACACACTTTATCCGGGCCTGCTGCTTTCTTTTCTTTTTTTTTTACAAAAAGCTTTATTGAA
>NC_045742.1:24253699-24253804 GCF_008692095.1 Etheostoma spectabile
TTACATGTTATGACATACATTAGAGAGCAAAAGAGATAAATACAAAGTACAAATTACAAAAACATGACAGTTTACATTATAAAGTGCAGAGAGCGGTTAAAGTGC
>NC_045742.1:24255259-24255377 GCF_008692095.1 Etheostoma spectabile
TCTCAGGGCACTTTCCATCTCAGGGGACCACCTCCTGCTGATGCGGGTTGTCACCGGCGGTTTTTGGACCAGGGGGGTGTACAGTGGCTATAGATGAACCAGGTTGTGATCAGACTTC
>NC_045742.1:24255387-24255477 GCF_008692095.1 Etheostoma spectabile
GGAGGGGAGTCGCTCTGTATGCATCCCTGCATACATATATGGGCGGCTGTGGCTCAGTGGTAGAGCGGTTGCCTGCCAATCGGAAGGTTG
>NC_045742.1:24255550-24255644 GCF_008692095.1 Etheostoma spectabile
GGTGCTGCGCATCGGAGTGTGAATGTGTGTGAATGTTTATCTGATGAGCAGGTGGCACACTGTGTACGGCAGCCCCCGCCACAGTGTATGAATG
>NC_045742.1:24255654-24255784 GCF_008692095.1 Etheostoma spectabile
GTGAATGTTTCCTGTAGATGTAAAAGTGCTTTGTACAGACTGGAGAAGCGCTATATAAATACAGCACATTTACATCCCTCACATTAGCATACAGGAGATCAATTGTCCTGTTGTTTCTGGTTGGACAGTC
>NC_045742.1:24255846-24256002 GCF_008692095.1 Etheostoma spectabile
TGATCATGAAGGCCTCAGGGTGCTGTGTCTGCAGCGCTGCTGTGACGGAGTGAATCTTTTCACAGGCAGCGGCTGCGTCCGCTCTCGGAGGGATGTAAACACAAAGAGTAATCACGTGGTTGAAATCCCTGGGTAAATAATATGGCCTCATGCTAA
>NC_045742.1:24256012-24256174 GCF_008692095.1 Etheostoma spectabile
CTCGAGGTCCCGGCAACATGAGGCTGTCTTTAAGGAGACATTTCCTGGGTTACACCAGCGGTTGTTGACATGCATAATGAGTCCCCCACCTTTGCTTTTTCCATTTGCCTGTGTGTCTCTGTCGGCTCTCACAGCAGTGAATCCAAGCAGGTCCACGTTAGC
>NC_045742.1:24256214-24256398 GCF_008692095.1 Etheostoma spectabile
CACCAGCGACTTACCGGAGACCAGCTTGTTCTGTTCAGCGCGGACAGCTCGTCGATCTTGTTTGGCAGCGAGTTCACGTTCCCCATGATTACGGAGGGAATCGACGGCTTGTAGCGCCTCCGATTCCCCGCTAGCTCGGCCTTTAGCTTCGCCCCGGCCTTGCAGCCCCTGGGTCTCCTCCTCA
>NC_045742.1:24256408-24256710 GCF_008692095.1 Etheostoma spectabile
GATAGGGTGCCGTGTCCCGGCGCGTCCCTTTGTGTGCAGAGCCAGCAATTCCTCTCTCGAGTAAGTGAGATAGCTGGCTCCTGGTAACATTTTAAGATTGGAAATATCCATAGGATATATAGAAAACACGCTATCTTCGCAAGAAGAGTTAAAAAAGATAGAAAAAATAGGTTTAAATAGGTAAAAAGAGCTAAAAACTGGAGAGCTACTGGAGAGGCAGCCGTCTGCTACAGCGCCACACGAGTCACTCTACAACAACAGCCCTTACTATATTTACCAATGATATTTTTTCTGCACAAGAT
>NC_045742.1:24256790-24256904 GCF_008692095.1 Etheostoma spectabile
ATATGCTATTGGTCTTTCCAAATCGGCTGTTCTTTGGTTTAATGCATATCTTCACTATGCATTAAACCAAGTGACGTCAAAGTGACAAAAAGACGTCAAAGTGTGTCTCTTAAT
>NC_045742.1:24256914-24257034 GCF_008692095.1 Etheostoma spectabile
CACAGTCTAGTATAATTGAAACGGGGGTCCCTCAGGGTTCTTCCCTAGGGCCCCTTTTATTCGCTATTTTTATAAATGACCTTCCTCAAATATGCTTTGACTGTCAGATTCATCTATATG
>NC_045742.1:24257117-24257236 GCF_008692095.1 Etheostoma spectabile
AAACATGGTTATCTTCTAATCTGCTTTTATTGAATAATAAGAAGTCTTATAGCATGCTATATTTTTGCAACTAGATCTGCACTACATAAGCAAAATAACTCTCTTGAGGTAAAATTTCT
>NC_045742.1:24257340-24257879 GCF_008692095.1 Etheostoma spectabile
TGATACATTTGACAATGATGCTTCCTGAATGACACCTCAGGACAAATTGCAAAGGACTATTATACCACATTCAGAGGCTTAAGATTGGTTTCAGCGTGTTCTGGTAAACAACATCTGCTAATCGATTAAGGTATAATAATTGGGTCAGATTTTTAATCTGATCGTTTTGTAAAACAATAATTGAGCTGATATACATTCTTAAACTACAGCTTATTTTCCAACAACAAAAAGTCGTTGAATCTTTTATCACTAAATGCTCGACGTCAGTTTCACTGGCTGCAGTTTGTTAACAAACTTATTTTTTCAGATTATCCATTTTATCTGAAACATTTGATTGTATATCAATCATCCTATAGTCTCAGAGACACTGACCATTTTTTCTTTTCAGTACCACACATATCTAAAGAAATTGGGAGGAGAGCTTTTAAATTTAAAGCCCCTTCCGATTAGAATGGTTTACCGAGGTCTTTTAGAGCTCTTTCCTCCTTTCACCAGTTTAAGATGTCTTTTTATAATTATTTGCATACAAGCTGCAATTG
>NC_045742.1:24257889-24258168 GCF_008692095.1 Etheostoma spectabile
ACTTGATATTCATAATTGATACTTATACTTGACATTTCTTTTTTTTTGTTTTTGTTTGTTTATATGTATGTACACGTACAGTATGTATGTATTTATTTGTGTGTATATATGAATACATGAATATATTTGTGTAAGTAACTGTAAACGTACGTGCGCATGGATATTTATGTGTGTATATTTGTACATACTATACGTATATTTTATTTATTTATTTTCTCAAACTGTTATTATTATTAACTATAACTGTTTTATTGTTTAATATTTATTGGTTGGAATGGG
>NC_045742.1:24258178-24258405 GCF_008692095.1 Etheostoma spectabile
GTGATTTTGGTGTGATGGAGAGCTTTTGTTTTTGTTTTTGTTTGTCAGTATGCGCGTATGTTTGGGGTGTATGTTTTTATTTTATTTTTATTTATTAAAATTTATTATTTATTTATTTATTATTATTATTTTTTATTATTATTCCCCTCAAGCTGTTTTGTTAATTGTCTTGTCTAAAATGTAAATGTACTGTATATTTTCTTTGCCTTTAAGGACCCCCTCGAAAA
>NC_045742.1:24258415-24262712 GCF_008692095.1 Etheostoma spectabile
TCACATCTCAAGGGATTATTCCTAATAAAGAATTTCTTCTTCTAAGTTTAAAGCAGTTTTAAAGCACAACTTATACAGTGTCCATTCTTTAAAGGACACAACCAAACACCCGAAAAACTAATGAAATTTCCATCAGCCACACGTGTATTTTGTGTTTAGTGCTGATAACCAAACGTTAGCCAGCTCACACGCTAAACTATGGTGGCAAACATAGTTAGAATTTTACCTACTAATCATCAGCATTTTAGCAATGTCATTGTCTCCATATTTCCATGCTAGCATTAGCATATAGCTCAAAGCACTGCTGTGCCAAAGTATGCCAGCATGACTGTAGACTCTTTCCTTGTCGTAAAACAACTGGTCATGATCAATGAGTAACTGCACTGATATCACATTAGGAAAGAACAGTGGAATTTCTTTTACTGTTTATCTTCTAGCCCCTACTGAATTTCCCAAGATAACAGGTAAACTGGGGGGATGTTTGCACTCAGCATCACCAACAACATTAAACAGGCCAGCCATGAATACAAGATTGTTTTTACAAACAAATACAAACTCAGCCACTATTACAGTTTGACACATTTTATATTACAAATTAGCATACAATGAAATAACACAAATTGAACGTTCTGCTTTTACTTTTTAACGTTTTCTGTTGTTTTTGTTTTTTAGTATGAACTAATTAAATATTAATGTATGGTATAGCCTATACATTTCACATTATACATATTCATATACCCTATAGCATGTGTGTGTGTATATGTGTATTTAGTCCCCACCAGTAGTAGTAGTAGTAGTAGTACAACAAAACCCAATAAAAAAAGAAGAATCCTATCTCCAGATCCATTAAAATACCTTTTTCAAGGCTTTCAACCATAGAGTATGGTCTTTGCTCAGTGGCCATAGAGATAGCTCAGTTGTTAAGTTTTGATCATTATGTCTGTTTTTTTGGTCAAACTATTCATCTATGGAAGCCCTGAGAGGCAAGGTAAAAACCTTTTTTTGCAGGCAATGTTGGCCATAATGTTTATCTGTAGAAATGATCTCCTACCTAAGAGATAGAGTTTTGGGCTTAAATAGGCAGTTTTAAGAGTGACAAAGCCTGCAGAAAGAAGTACTTAGTGCATCATTATTGAAATGCAGCACCTTCTCAAATAACTAATTTAATGTCCACTGTAAAACAAAATGGAGCTGAGCACAGGCGCGGGCAGGATTCTATTTCATCGTACGCAGGAAAACCAACGTTTTGGTTGCGCACATACGCAATCTACTTAGTAAGCAAGTGAGTAAGCTAGAGAAAGATAGATTAATTAATGTTTTTTGCATTTTTTAACGTTAACGATACAACGCCACACTAAAACCCTGATTAGCCTTTAGGCTTCCATACTCAAAAACCACAAAATAAGCAAACCTATAAGTACTTTTTGTTTTTTCTCCCCAGCAGATTATCTGCTTTTGTCTTGGCTGTTAGTGGTGGCTGCTAAAAGGTTATCAAATTAATCATTAACTCTGAGGTCAATGTTTAAAATAGTCTAGCATCTGCTGACAGCAGTTGGGAAACTAGTGCATTTATAACAACAGCACTGAGAAGGTTTAATACTTAAAGGAATATTAATACGGACGGCTAGTTTAATAGTAGTAATCTTTAGTAATACTAGATCAGCTCATCTTTAAGATGGAACATTAGTCTGGAGAGTCTATCTGTATTTCCACTGCACAAGGGCGTGGTCAATGGCATAGTTCAAAGAATGCAATTGATAGTCCCACAACAGTCGGACCAACAATCCAGTGACGTAGCAACAACACGGCATCAATGCGCATCAACCGCGCATCATTCCCCATGTTGAAAGTAACAAAAGCTTCCGTATCTGGTTGCTTCTCTATCGTCATCGTGTTAAACCCGTCAATAGTGTGCCAGGTGAATAGCCTTTTGTGTGGTCTGCGATTTAAAGTAGAAGCAGGAAGATACTTTTCTCGCCTGATAAGATATAAGATAAGTTTCCAGCCTGAGCTGCAGGGTGTATCAATCGCTGGCAATTTGGCTGGTTTACTCAGTCTAGCTAGAACCACAGCATCCACAACAAAGGCATTGTGAGATCATTACCGTAGAGACATACGTTACATGGTTCTTTTTTGATGTACAGTATGTTTGTCGTAAGCAGATAATTTAGTTGACAAACCTGTGACTGTGACCGGTACAGGTCACAGTCTTTTTGTGCGACCATTGCATGAAGTTTAGCCAGCATCAAGCTAACATTGTATTGGCTTCAGCATTAACCTCTGTGGCTTTGAGTCTTTGAAGGAGGGGCTGGGGAGAGGACTCTCTCCAGTATTTTGAATTTGAACTTCAGTACCCATTTAAAACTTTAGTTGTCAGTATATATTTCTCCCTGATGTCCTTTGTACAACAGGTAAAGCAGACTGGACATAGTTTCGTTCCCGTTCCCTTACCACCTGCCCCCTCACGGACGTAAATACCACATCTTATTACTATATTACTGACTTCCTGCTTTTCTCATGTCATAATTACTACAACAGGGGGCACCTAGCCTCACTCAGACATGAAATGGTGTTGTAATTGCTGCTTGTACAAACAACCTAGGTTTTTTTTGGGAACAGTCTCAAAGACACCTTTACAACCAAATCCCTTAAGTATTATTATAAGCAGATCATTATTATACATCCACATTCTGAAGTGTGACAATGTAATATAAAGAATTAGGTGCCAGCAACAGATCTTACTTTCCTGCTCAGTGTTAATGCACAGTGGGATTACCGAATAACTCCTAGTGATACAATACATAAGCTCTCGTGGGGTTTGTCCCTCTGTCTCTGTAGAGGAGTCCAGTGTTTATCTATGTGTCTGCAGCTGACTACATTATGAAAGCACTTCCATAACACTGGACTTCCTGTTACAGTAAAAGCACTTCATCGAGCCATTCATAAGCTTTTAGGGCCCATCAAATCCTAATGGAAAAGAAGTCATTCACTTTATGAATAGAGCTTTACATATATACATTAACATGATCACAATGCATGCATACACAGACAAACTCTGGCTTCTGAAACCAAGCTACTCTGATAATCTCCCTTAATGCAACTTCCTGGGTGTGTGTGTGTGTGTGTGTGTACACTGAGGACAGGCCCAATCTTGATTGCTTTTCCTGGAATGTGTGTTGTGCTTTGGTTTCACCTGAAGAGCCACATCAATGCAGTGGGGGGATGAGAAAGGGGAGGGGACAAGCGGTAAAAGATCACCTTACTGTTCTTGAATAATTGTTTTAGCACATTCTTGTTTACTGCCTAACCACTAAACTAATGTAGATTCAATTAATTGTCTGTATTTTTGAATAGAAGAGTAGATTAGCAATAGACAAGCTTCTGCTTCATGAGTAAAATGCGAATTTTTCTTCTAAACCTATGAGTAAGTGCCCCGTCCAAGCTGGAGTCGTCTATTAAGATTACTTAAGCCTTCATTTCCCAGACAGGAAGTTGATTTTGCAGTACAGATAAACAGAAATGTAAAAAAGGTATATAAAACTGAAACAAAAATACAAGTAAAAACATAAACTATAGAAGAGCAATTGAAAGCAAAATTATCAGCAATGCCACCTTGGCACTTTCATCCAGAGAATACACTCAATACATTGAGTTCAGACTCAATTTGTCATTGAATTTGTCAGTTTCAAAACAAGAAGGTTCCCACCAACACAGGCAAGTCCACAGATAAAGGCAGTAGCTGATTACAAAAAGGGGTAGTTTGGCCAGGCAAATGGCCTACTGACTCCACATTAAGCATAAACACTGCAATAATCAAAACAGATAAAATAGGCACAAGGGCATACCTAAAACCCTTGCTAAACCTAACACTTTTGTGCTATTACATCTGCATCTAACTAAAATAAATATATGTACCCAGAAAAAACTATGAATGACAATGACTAAAATGAATCTAAGAAGAATCACTATTGATGTTAAAATACATTAAAATGTCAAGCAGAATTAAAGTTAAAATCAATACATAAAGAGAAATAAGGCATGTTTTAGGCTGCCCAGCCAGCACTTCTGTCCATGTGCTGTTGTAAGTTTTATGTTGTAACAGAAACTTATTTTAAAGAATCGTATGATGCACAATGCAGTATTTGGTAAAAGATACTAGGTCATTGGTAAATTGAGTGATAAAACCATGGGTAATACATCTGTAATCACACTGTCATGATGACTTGAAACTAGTCTAATAGTCTCCCTTAATGCAACTACCTGTGTGTGTGTGTGTGTGTGTGTGTGTGTGTGTGTG
>NC_045742.1:24262728-24269936 GCF_008692095.1 Etheostoma spectabile
GTGTGTGTGTGTGTGTGTGTGTGTGTGTGTGTGTGTGTATGTGTGTGTGTGTGTGTCATGCCCTTGAGGCCTTGTGAGTCATGCTGTGATGAGTCTGTTGCCCAGGCTGTGAGAAGAGGAACTCAGACTGAAACTCTTTTGAAAGAGTGCTCCCACCGCCCGTTGTGGTAGGTGGGGACTTCTCTGATTTCTAGGGTTGAAAAAATAAGGATTGACAGAAATTCTTCCTACTCTTCAACCAATCGATTGGTTGATGGGAAAAAAAATCTGCACATTATCTCTATATTAAAGTGGCTATTTTTAACTTTCAGTCTGTGTCGATTTTAGCGGCCGCTTTGGACAAAAGCAGTAGTTTTTTTTGTTTTATTTACCACACCCGCTGTCATAAAAGGTCTTTTCTTTATGGTGCTGTATTACTGAGTTAGCTTTACCAGGAGGTCATATAGTTGCAATGAATGTTTTGCTCAAACAGAAAATCGTTCATTTACAATAGAAGAACATATAGATGCATCGTTGCGTTTCAAGTGTTGCATGTGGTAAATTTGTCTACATTGGATGTATCGTAAGCCAAACCGCGAATCACTGTCACTGTCATGAGTGAATGTATTTAGAGTTTGTTGAGTCATATGCCAAGTTGAGAATTCTTCCCTTACCTGCTATATGAATTACATTTATTCTTAATCTTTTATTTTTCACCTTTTTCTTATTTCTTGAAATTAAGACTGAAAAGGTAATCTTTTATGCCGTTTAAACTACTATCTGTTTTTTTTAACTGTCAAAACATGCTTGTATATTAATCTATTGATTTTAATACAAGCTTTGTTATGTTGCAATTCTGATTTTATTAACAGTTGAAGAGAATCTAATTCAATGGTGTCAACACTTTCTAACATGCAATAATATAATAATAATAATAATAATAATAATAATAATAATAATAATAACTAAAACTGCAAGCAGTGATGAAGGGCCCTCGCCTCTATGCAGTTCGGGGGTACTGGCATAGGCCAATCTTTGCGGGCAGTGAATTGTGTGGCAATCAGACGCGTGAAAATTGTCACCAATGAAGATGGAACTCCCTGCTGTAAGAATCTACTTCATACCGTTCATTATCTGTGGAAGGGGCGTGGCCAGCTCCCCGGGGGTGGGCCAAAGCTCACCAATGAGAAGGAACTTCTGCTGGTTCAATGACACCTACACAAGACTGTAGCTTAAACGGTTTATGAAGGGCGTGCTCTATTTCAGCGGGCGTGGTTAAATTTGGGGGTCGGCTCCATATTACTTAAACCACACATTCTAAGTTTAATGTGTGATCGGATGATGTTTATCATATTCGGCATATTTCCTGTTGTCAGTTGGTCGCGTCCCTGTCCTCCAAAAGTCCATGTGGCCTCGTAGATGTCCTCAGGCCTGGACTCTTGTGTGATTGTGGGAATTTCCAGCAGATAGGGAAACGTCACCTGTAGTTACAGCCACTTCTCCTTCAACAGGGTGTGTGTGTGTGTGTGTGTGTGTGTGTGTGTTTGTGTGTGTTGTGTCTGTGTGTTGTTTGTGTGTGTTTGTGTGTGTGTTGTGTTTGTGTGGGTGTGTGTGTGTGGTGTGTGTGTTTGTTTTGTGGTGTGTGTGTGTGTGTGATGCATGCAGTACACCCAAAGATGCAATATGATCTCCTTGTAGTTTTCATGAACCCTATTACGGTAATCTCAGATGTCTCACTGAAACTGGCTCAAACCACGATGAAACCACATGCCAAATTGGATGTAACTACAAAAGGGGTGCAAAACTGCAAACACGTGTATCTGAAAGTTTGACCAAGTGCAACTCGGGGACACATTCAGAGTCTTCTTTGTAAGTGCACTCGTACCACGAAGGCCCAGCAGGTCGTAAAGTAATGCCGTTATGCGTTCTAATCTCTTCTAATTATGGCTGATTGGTTCTGCCAAAAATATGAATCTCGACCAATCGTCCCATATGTGTCTAGGCTGTTTATCAACCTTACTTCACACGAACGTACACATGGCGTCAAACATCCATAATGAAGTACCAATCAAGGGAAGAAAACTAATAAACCCTGACAAGCCCACCATGGGGAGGAGGGAACATTGCAGTTAGAACCTCATGGGCAGCTCATTGACACGAACACCAGGGTTTTGCAGTGCTATAGAAACGCAAAGGGGGGGATACTCTGAAGAACCTACGAAGATCAGACATGGTTCCCAGTTATTGTCACAGATTGTTTAAGTGTATATGTTGTCTGGTTCTGTGTGGGTGTGTGGTGTGTGTGTGTGTGTGTTCGTGTGTGTGGGTGGTGTGTGTTCTCACTACGTTACTAGCTACTGCATCGCTGCCCCTACTGAGAACCGACCTCCAGCTATGGGGTCTATTGCTCTGTAGTGTGACTTTACTGGGGGGGGGGGGGGAGGAAAACTGAGTAACCAAATCTACCGTCAAGGTAATCAATCAAACTAAATGTACCTTCTCAAAAAAAAATCTGAATATTGACGATACGAATTAGCATAAAATCTTCTAATCTCTCCTCCCTCTTTATCTTTCATCTCTTCTAATTCTTTCTCTTCTAATCTCAATCTCTTTAAGCTTTCTAATCCTCTTTCTAATCTCCTCAATCTCGCGGTTCTAATCTTAATCTCTAATCTCGGAATCTCCCACTAGCTCACTTTAGCTTTCTTCTATCTCTTCGTCGATAGCCTTTCTAAAATGCTAATCGCACCCCTCCCATCGCGTAATTCTAATTTTTTTACGATTTTTTTCTAAAAATAGGTTGACTACAGTTCCGATATACGCATGACCTCCCTCAAAAAATGGTTATAAAACTTTATGACAAATTTTTTGTTTTCTGCGTTGCACTGGTTGGCTGACTCCCTATGGATGCTCCTCCGTCACTCTCCACCCTAGCCAATCACTTACAGAACTCTGTCTTTCTTATAATCTGGCTCCGCGAGTTCATTGTGCCTTACAAGTTTTTCTGTGTGCGCAAAGTGCACCATAGATACATCCTCAAAAATACAGGAAGGGTGCGGATATATTAGAAGAATAATAATCATCCCTACAAAAACAATAAGGTCCTTGGCACTGCGGCTAGGACACTCGGTGGTGGCCACTTGCACTTTAGGGGCTCGGCCCAATAATAAGAATCCCTAGCAAAAACAATAGTTTCCTTGCAGCTTCGTGCTAGGAACCAGGGGGGGTTGGTGCCCTTGCCCTAGTGGCTCGGGCCTAATAATCCCTACAAAAGACAATAGGTCCTCCTTGCACGTCTTCGTGCTAGACACCGTTTGTGCCCTTGCACTTTAGTGCTCGGGCCCTAATATACTGCAAGTTGCGGGCTGTTAAGGTAAAAAACAAACTAACTGCAAAAAATGTTCTACAACATATACTGTATTCTTGTACGTATAACACGATTACTACTGGCACACTTCGAGTCGCCCGCAGGGAACTTCTATTTATCTTTTTACACAGAACATTTCAGAGTAAAGCCATCATTACAGTTAATTGTTGTCTTTTTCTGTTACCATAATTTTTGTAATTTATACCACAAAAACCTGTAACAAGATCCTGTAATACGCGTACTTTTTCTATAGTAATTAATCAGCACTTCTTACAAGACTTTATTGCAACTTTTTTTTGCCAGGCTATCTTACTGTCAACTCTACATCCCAAATTTGTTTACAATGTGCTCAAAAAATCCTACATGCACGACTACATCGGCTACACGGTTAGACCCTCGCTGTATTTCACAGTTACTTACTCACCACATCATGGCCGCACAGTAAAAATACCATATTTCTTTTGCCGGTTAATTACTGAATAAAACAGGTGCATAGGGTATTGGTCCATTGTAGCGCTAAGCCCATCTATTTACCGCTATCATCGTGTTGGCATTGATGAGGTGTGTGCTTATATCATGCTTTCTACAATAAATTTCTTTCTACATTTTTTTATAGTAACTATGCGCTGCACATACATTTGCTAAATCTAATAGCTTTCTAAGATGGATGTCGGTGGCTGACGCGGCAAAAGAGAGCTGGCGAGGGGGGGAGAGCTTAATCGTCAAACCAAATTCTAACATCTTTTTAAGCTCCTCGTCAATCTCATCTTCTTTATAAATCATTTTCTCATTCTAACTTCTCAACAAAGGCTAAAGCCAATCTCAAGCGGATCGCTTTCTAATCTCTTAGAATCTCTCTCTAGCTTTCTTAACTCCCCGAGCTCAATCCTCTTAGCTTTCTAATCTCCCTCTAACTCATCTAAATCTTCTAATCTCTTCTTAATGCACTCCCTCGCCCTCTCAGCTCCACTTAGCTTTCTAATTTCTCTCCCTTCTTTCTAATCCCCTCCAACTCCGTGTCTTTCTAATCTTTCTATAATCGTCATCTTTCTAATCTCTCCCAATCTCCTTCTAAGCTCGGCTTCCGCTCTCTCTTCTAATCTCGGTGAATTCTAATCTCGCATCTCTTCGCGAGAAATCTTTCTACTCTCCGATCTCACCGCCACGTAGCTTTTCTAATACAAATCAATCCTCCTGGGTCGGCCTCTTCAAGTCGTATTGCTTTTTTCTAATAATCTCACTTCTTTCTACTTCTGTCTCACAACACCACTCTCCAGGACTCCTCGAATTCTCTTTCAATGCTCTAATCTCACTCGGATTCCCTTATCTTTCTCTAGCTCTACTTTCTAATGGGCTCCCACTCTCCATAGCTTTCTTTCTAATTCTTCCTTTCAGCCATCTCCCTCTATTCTCTCAATTCTCCTCTTCTCCATTTTATCTTCTCTAATAATTCTCGCCCAATTGCTTTTTCTAATGCTCCGAAGGAAAACTTCTAATCCCTCAGCTCCGCGGTTAGTGTACTAAAATACTTCACTCCCGTCACATACCAATCTCGACTCCACCTCTCACTCCCTCCTCTCTCCTTTCTTTTCTAATCTTCTACTTTCCTAATCTTTTTTCTAATCCACTCTCTCGCTCACCGGCACCATCCTCTATTCCCCCCCGCTTCTACTCTCGCCCTCGCCCTAATCTCTCGCCACCCATCCCATAGCTTTTTCTCCTCTCTCCCCAATCTCCCTCGGACCTTTTAGCTGTCACGATCTCACTAAGCTTTCTAAGCTCATCTCCAATTTCACTCCCAACAATTAGCTTTCTAATCTCCCTCTTAGCTTTTCCTAAATCTCCTTTCTACATCTCATCCAATGGTTAGCTCACACGTTAGCTTTTAATCTCAAATCCACAATCTCAACCCTCCGACCCCCCCCCTCATCTATTCTACTCTTTCTAATCTCTCTCCTCTCCCCCGTTCTATTCCTCCCTCCCAATCTCCCTTCGAATCATCGTCCCTCCCACTCTACTCTCTCACCATCATCTCCTGCTAGTTCTAAATCTCGCCCTCTCTCTCTCCGGCTCCTCCCCCGTTCTCATCCTTCTCCATAAGCCCTCCTTTACTCTAATCTCGGCACTACTCAAGAATCTCTCTGTGGCTGGTCAGCTCCTCTTTCTAATCCTCATGTTTCTCCTCTTATCTCAGCCTCTACTTTTCTAATCTCTCTCACGTTAGCTTTCTAATCTCACTCGTCTTCTAATCTCGTCTGCCTCGCGTCTGTCGGTTAGCTTTAGCTTTCTAATCTCCAGAATCTCAGTCTCGAATCCTCAATTCTAATCTCATTTCTAATCTCCCTTCTAATCTCCCTGCTTCTAATTCTCTAATTCTCTCCTCCACTCTCTCAATCGTCGATCTCAATCTAATCTCGCCTCTCCCCCCCATCTCTTCGAATCCTAATCTCCGGACAATCTCCTCCCCATTCTAATCGCACTCCCTCTCTCCAATCATCTCACCTCTGTCTAATTCTCCACCGTCGGGGTGATTCTAAAACTCTTCCTCTCAGACTTCTTTCTAATCTCCACGCCCCAAGCTCAAATCTCCCCTTCAATCTCAATCTCCACATCTTACTAGCTTTCTAATCTCCCATCTCTAACGAACTCTTCTAATCTTCTCCTAGGCTTCTAATCTCACTCAGAAATCTTTCGGAATCTCCCCTCTTCCCAATCTCCAATCTCTCTCCGTAATCCATCTCTTCTAATCTCCCCATTTCTAATCTCGCGCTCCTCATCTCCTTTCGAATCTCAGCATCCTCATAATCTCCTTTCTAATCTCCTAAGCTCCCCAAGCTCCCTCTATCCTCGCCTGCTTCTCGTTCTAATAATCTCCAATCTCCTATCTCGTAAATCTCCTTTTGTTTTTCGCTTTCTACTCTCCCCCGCTCTAATCTCCTAATCTCCCTCTTCTGATCTCAGAATCGCTCCTCTTCTAATCCATCTCAATAAAAGCTCTCTAATCTTTTTCTTTCCTAAGCTCATTCTAATCTCCTAATCTCTTCTAATCTCACTCTTCTAATCTCCTAATCTCACCGCTTTCTAATCTCTTCTAATCTCCGCATCCCTTTCTAATCAATTCTAATCTCATCTCGTTTCCCTATCCTCTTCATTCTAATCTCTGGCTCCTCTAATCTCCCGCGACTTTTCTAATCTCCTTCTTCTCTCCCTTTCCTAATCTCTCACTCATTCTCAATCTCATATCTCGGACTTCTAATCTCAAACTAATCTCCCACCCACTCTCTTCTAATCGCTGCTTCTAATCTCCTCATTCTTTCTAATCCTCCTCGCCCCTAATCTCCGCCCTTCTAATCAATCTCAATCTCCTCGCAGGGGTAATCTCCCTGTTCTAATCCGCACAAGCTACGCATCTCTCTCAAATCTCCCCTCCCATTCTAATCTCCTCTTCTAATCTCAAATCTCTCGTAAAAGGCCTACTTTTCTTCTAAGCCAGCTTCTTCAATCTCAATCTAATCTCATTCTAATCTCCCCTGCTAATCTCTCCCTCATCTCGTTCTATCTTTCCTTTCTTCCTTTCTAAATCTCTCCATCCTTTCTAATCTCGCGTTTTCTAATCTCCTTTTCTTCTAATCTCGCAATCTCCTCTCTTAGCTTTTTCTAAATTTCTAAATCTCATCTCTTTCTTCTAATCTCGCCTCGTGCTATTCATCCACTCTCCGAAAATCCTCAGTCTCTAATATCAGTAATCTCTAGCTTTCTAATTCTATTCCCTTCTAAATCTCGCTTCCTTAGAGTAGCTTTCTAATTCTAATCGTCTTTCCTAATCTCGCCTTCTCCCCTTTCCTAATCTCAATTCCTAAAA
>NC_045742.1:24269961-24270126 GCF_008692095.1 Etheostoma spectabile
GAAAGGGGCGTGGCCTATTTAAGCGGGCGTGGTTAAATTATGGGGGTCGGCTCAGTATTACATGTAAACCACACATTCTAAGTTTAATGTGAATCGGATGATGTTTATCATATTAGGCATATTTCCTGTTGTCAGTTGGTGGCGCTGTCTCCAAAAGTCCATATT
>NC_045742.1:24270218-24270495 GCF_008692095.1 Etheostoma spectabile
GGCCTGTACTGCATACACACACACACACACACAACAAAAACAAACACACACACACACACACACCACACACCACCACACACCACACACACGACACACACACCCCACACGCCACCAACCACACCCCATGATAGAACGGAGAGGGGTTTGGTACTGTAACGTCAACATTGACCTTACAGGCCAAAAGATTCAATGAGTTTCCTTTATTTTCATGACCATTTACATTGTAGATTCTCACTGAAGGCATCAAAACCATGATGAACACATG
The DNA here is from genome assembly GCF_008692095.1 of Etheostoma spectabile. Taxonomy (NCBI): domain Eukaryota; kingdom Metazoa; phylum Chordata; class Actinopteri; order Perciformes; family Percidae; genus Etheostoma; species Etheostoma spectabile. Next base: position 24,270,484 of record NC_045742.1, read on the forward strand.
CAGAATTATGTA
>NC_045742.1:24270505-24273219 GCF_008692095.1 Etheostoma spectabile
AAGGGTGAAATAACTGAAAACATGTCATCTGAAAAGTTTAGAGCCAACTGCACTCGGGGACACATTCAGAGTTTTTGTAATCTTCCGGACCGACTGCCCATCATTTCTTAAAGTAATGATGGCCGCTCAATTCTCTTAATTAGCTGATTGGTTCTTGCCAAAATATGAATTCTACCAGTCGTCCAATAGGCTGTCGGCTGTTTATCAACCTGACTTCTGCACAACACAACTGATGGTCCCAACTCCATTAACAAGGGAGAAACTCCACTAATAAACCCTGACAAGGCCCACCTGTGGGGGGGGGGAACCATTTCAGTAGACCTCATGGAGCTCATTGACAGAACACCAAGGGTTTGCAGTGCTATCAGAAACGCAAAGGGGGGGGATACTCTGAAGAAACTAGAATATCAGACTCAGATGTTTTCAGTTATTTCACAGATTTTTCGTTATGTGGTGGGTGGGTGTGTGTGTGGTGTGTGTGTGTGTGTGTGTGTGTGTGTGTGTGTGTGTGTGTTGTTCTACCTCTACTACCTACTGCCGATGAAGCCCACTGAGAGAACAGCCTCCAGCTATGGTATGGTGCTGTAGTGTGTTGCTTTATGGGGGGGGGGGGCGTGCCAGCTGAGTCACACATGGCGGGCACAGTCACGAGACTGTCATGACAATCAAAACCCAAGTGTCCATAAGGGCTCTTCCACAGGTTATCCCATTGCTAAAAAACAACCATTCAGTCAATAGGTATTTGTTGTGTAAAGAATAACAGTTCCAGTTTAGAGCATTTGTTCAAACTCCAACATTTCATGCAGAATGTGACTTAATGATAGATGTATTGCAATGTGGGTACTGCATAAAAGAAAATTCTAGACAGCCCCAGGTACATGTACCATCACTCAAGATTTGGCATGGATATCATGTTGCTAGTGACCGGAATCCTCTTTGTTGTGGCCATCGAATCAAATCTTCGGCCGATCAGCAACTTCCTGTTTCAATAGCCGCCGCATAAGGAAGAAAAATATAAAGATAGAAAAAGATTACAAAAATTCTACTCGGCCGCATCTAATGCTATTGACTTGAACTTTGGATGGAGAGCTTCGACCACTATGCGAAGAACAAACTTTGTTTGTTTGGGGTACGATTAGAATGAATCTTGGCAGATATGCAAACTACTCTTTCAAGACACCTGAAGAAGTTGGCCTCTATACACTTGCACACATTTTTCGCAATAACTCAAATTCTTTGGATAACTTTATCTCTGAGTGTCAGTAGCTAATACCCATGCCAAGATTCAGGAAGATTGCAGTTAGGGCCTAGGAGGAGTTCGACGAATAGAAAGTAAAAAAACATGATAATTCATAAATTCAAAAATGGCCGCCATTCCGGTTGTGCGGGCGAAGGCAAGGTAAATGGGAAATAGGTTCGCAATGTTTAGAGGCAATATGTGAAATCAAATTTTGGTGCCACGATTGGAAGAACTATGTCAAGTTAAGGACTTTCCACACATTAGGGGGCGCATAGAGCCCGCTTACAGCGTATGGGCCAAATCGCTGAACAGGACTCACAAAGCTCCACGGGGTTTAGGTGGGCCCCGATTTTGTGAGTTTCGTATATATTGAGCACGTCAAAAATGTGCCCACGTGCTAAATCCACGTAAGGGGGCGCTATAAGCAACCATACCACTCCAAGCCTTAAATTTGTTTCAGATGAAAGAGCGGGTTCATATTCGCAATGGCTGAAAGATTGTGAGAGTGTTGTGGATCCTAAGGTCTAAAAAACGTCTCAAAAAATCTGATATTCACGCACGAAATTCGCCATGATCGAAAGTTAGAAAAAATTTAGATCTTATTTCTAAAATACATGATTAAAGGTCCGATGTCATACGCATGACCCGTAAAGATTGAAGCTAGGAAATTATTGATTTTTTTCTAGGGTGCATAGTAGGGCGCTATGGAGCACCTCGGATCATTGCCGAGGCCCAATCACTACAGACCAGTCTTCATTTTTTTTAGGTCTGAGAATTGTAGCAAGTTTTGCGAATTTTACGCAATTGATAAGCCCAACAAGGAATGCAGGGCAAAGGTGCGGTAAACTATAATAATATATAATCCTACAAAAAAATAGGTTCCTTGCACGCGTCGCTAGGACACCGTTGGTGCCTGCACGTTAAGTGCTCGGGGCCTCCTAATAATCCCTACAAAAACAATAGGTTCCTTGCACTTCGTGCTAGGACACCGTTTGTGCCCTTGCACTTTAGTGCTCGGGCCCTAATAATACTGCAATTTGCATGGCTGTTAATGTAAAAAACAAAACATAACTGCAAAAATGTTCTACAACATTATATTGTATTGTGTAGTATTAACAACTATGTACTGGCAACTCGAGTTGCCAGGTAACTTCTATAATTTTAATAGAATTCAAGAGTACAAGATTACAGTTAATTGTTGTTTTTCTGTTAACAAGTAATTATTGTAATTTATACACAACAAAAACCTGTAAAAGGTATCCTGTAATACGCTGTATTTTTTTCTATAGTAATTAACAGCACTTTTACAAGACTTTATTGCAACTTTTTTGCCAGGTATTTACTGTAAAATCTACACCCAAATTTGTTACAATGTGGTCAAAAAATCTACATGCAACTGACTACATAGGCTACACTGTTAGACTCCGCTGTAATTTCTACAGTTACTTACCACAAATGGCCCAGTAAAATACCA
>NC_045742.1:24273229-24274054 GCF_008692095.1 Etheostoma spectabile
TTCCGGTTAATTACTGTAATAAACATTGCATTATGGGTATTGACATTTGTAGCGCTAAGCCATCTATTTACTGCACTGTGTTGCATGAATGAGGTGGGTTATCATGCTTTGCTACAATATTTTGTACATTTTTTTTATAGTAACTATGCTGCACATACAGTTTTACATACAGTAAATTCTCTGCAGAGTGGAAAAGCAAAGATTTCATGAAGGACAAGGAAGCAGGAAGCAGGACCTGCTTCGACGGCCATCCCGGCCTCCAGAGGGAGTCGTCTTTTGTGTTGTCTTGTGTGTTTTACTTTCTGTTGTAGATTTTCCCGCTTGTCCCTTCCCCAATGCGTTGCACCTGTGTCTCCTTGTCTCCCCTGTCTTGTGTATTTAAGTTCAGTCTTCCCTTTACCCCAGTGCGGGATTGTCTGTTACTCTGTATTAATTGTGTCCTGGTTTTTTGTGATTCCCTGTGTTTTTGACCATTGCCTGTTTTTGGACTTCTACTGCCTCACGTTTTTGGACACTGTTGCCTGTGGGATTATTAGCTTGCTAATAAAACCATTGCATTTTATGTACCTGAGTCATGTATCTATGGGTCCATTTTCCTGTGTGCGTGATAACACACACAAACATGATAAATGTGAGATTCTACCTGTAGGGTACTTGGTCCGGTTATGGTGGTTGATTAATGCAGATATGTGCTGACTAGCTCTCGTGACTGGCCAGATGGGTAGTGCACTGCCATGAGTCCATGAGGCAAATGTCTGATTACTCTACATTTTAATTGTGAAATTTTGTGATTACATTCTGAATATGCCACATTCTCTGTCAGGT
>NC_045742.1:24274064-24275840 GCF_008692095.1 Etheostoma spectabile
GGTACAAACCTCTCATGTAGAAGTACACTGTAAGGCAGTAGTAGGCTATTTAGGGGAATTGCATATTAAAGGCTCGGGGCTCCTTCTGTAAGCAATTTTGGGATACAATTTAGTTTTTGAAAATTCTATATTTAGCACTACCACATGCCAACCAATTGGCACATTTTGAACGGGTACTGTACTAGTATATTGAATAATGAAACCGTATTTTTCAACATCAATGCAAACTTGACACATGACACGGAAGAAGTCTATTGCCTATTGTTAGAGGGATTAACCGCATTAAAAACCTGCATATATAGTGCTACCTTTGGTGGGAAAGGATAATTGGCTGAAAATCAAAACATAGCTGCATGTTTGTATTTTGTTTAATGAGATTTCCAGTTGCAGTGGTTTGGCAAGCAATGGCAGGGAGCCAAAAGTCACATAACTCACAAGTTGATAATGCAGTAATTATTGATTCATTGACATTAGCTGATGAAGATGGACTTGTGTGTTTGAGACTCATAAGGGAATGGCCAAATATGAGCAATATCAGCAATATGTGCCTAGTCCCAAATAAGCCATAAAACCCTGAAATGTTGGGTTATTTCCTGTCATGTGCTATGTGAGAGGAACATATGGTTCTATTTTTTGCCATTGTTGATCTTCCACGTGAGACTAGCAAAGTTCACTGGGACAGTTAATGATACACTTTACTGTTAACCTAACACAACACAAAGAGACACAGGTCAAACAGAATGCATGTCTGTAGGAGTCTTAAGTTAGCTGGAAATTGTACACTGTAAACGGATGAGGCTGTACCTCTGCTATTGTTTTAAAATGTAACAAATCCCATGAAAAGATCATAAACTAACATATTAATTACAAATATTGCATGCATCAAATCTTTAAAATTGGAAAAAAAATTAAACAAAATTAAAAAAAATTAAAACAAACCAAATAGGGCATTTGTGCAGCCTTGATTTTTGTCCATTAAAAGTGATTAGGGAACAGCGTTAGCAAAGCTACGCGATTCACACAGCAGGGCTGTGGAACCCTAATGTTCTTTTAAGGATTTTTCTCCTCCTTCTCCTTATCCATTATTCTTCTCTACAGCCTAAACTGTACATAGTGGCAGTGTGCCATTTTCAGGACTGGTCCAAAACTCTGCAAGGACCTCAGGCGCAACAATTGACTCACTTCCACCACTAGGTGGTGTTATAGCAGAAAAAACACATTTGGTTTAACATTTAAAAACCATATATCCGCACGTTATAGAGGCCACTCTCTATTTCCACCTAGGCCTTTATGTGTGAAAAATTGCGATTTATCAAAAAACAACTTTTTCAAACTCCTCGTAGACCATGCAATTGATCTGGCACATACCATCTCCAGACCGACCTGACAAAAAGTTCTTAAAATAATATTTATAGAATAAAAATTGTGCATATTACGCACAAATAAAACATGTGTAGCTAACTATAAAAACACCAACTTTGCCATTTATGGGCCAAAATAAATGCTGTCAAAACCAAACTTTAAATTATTCTTTGGTATGATACTCTGAGGCGCCAAAACAAATTTACCAAATATTGGCCACTAGGGGGCGCTACAAAGACAAAATGTTTAAATCTCATGAAAAGCTCATCCAATATTTACAAAATTTAATGGGTACCATCTAGGGCCCCTCCTGAGGCGACCCTTACAGTGGGCGTGGCCTATGGGACCAACGTTTCATTAACCACCTACCTACACTAAAGTGAATATCCTTGAATTAATAGGGTAGATGTACAA
>NC_045742.1:24275850-24276106 GCF_008692095.1 Etheostoma spectabile
GACCTGACTTACCAAAAATAACATGTGAACCACTAGGTGGCACTACAATTATGTCAAATGTGTTTTTGCCTTTGACATTACACATCGCACATTAAAAACTTCACATCCATGTGCTCACTGAATCAAGCTGAGTCTCCTGATATAGGCCCTGCCCATTTCTGCTCAAAGTTTTCTTCAAAATACCACGCTAAGTGCTATACCAACTTATTCTAACTTGTTCTAGGCCGTGCAACAGATCTGCACAAAACCTGGTATG
>NC_045742.1:24276116-24285392 GCF_008692095.1 Etheostoma spectabile
AGATGGCCGCAACAAAAAGTTATTCACAGAATTATGCTATGTTAAATAATGCACTGTATGTATGTATGACAACTAAACAAATTTTCTCTAGCAAGCTACCAAACGCATATATTATATCTCGGTCAAATTAAATGTTATCAGCAAAGAACTCGAGGGCAGTGTTTCCCATCCCGGCCCGATGCTCTGTGCAAAATTTTGGTGTATATTGCCCCTTAGGGGTCGCTATAATCAATGTTTATTGTTTTTGTCTACAAACGGTAAATGGTAAAATTGCAATTGCAAAATCTCTGCCAGCGTAAATGCTAAAACATCAAACCTGTGATGATTGTTTGGCATGCCGTTTGGAGGCTCTGTACCAAATTTGGAAAAGATAGGCTTAGGGGTTGCTATACTCAACGTAGACCATTTTGGGCCATTTTATCCCTTCTGAGGTCAAGTGCATCATATAAGAAGCCAAAGAGCACTTCTGCTTCATAACTTTATAATTTAACTAGCAGAAACAAACTGTGTTTCCAGAGAAGACCGCTGTGGTCAAGGCAATGACGTTCATGAAGGCAGCTCAGTTTGAGAGGATGCGCCTGCTGTTTCGGAAAGTAAATGCGATCAGAAAGAAGATGAGGCCCTTCTCTGACTACGTTTGGATGTGCAAGTAAGTATTAAACTGGGATGAGATGAGATAATGCAACGCTGACGTAGGCTAAGACTACAGTACAATTACAGTTGTACAGTGTGTGTGAGTGTGCATGTTGGGAGTTGGAAACCGGTGAGAAAATGTCCGGTACCCGGTAACTTTACCACTAATAATAATAATAATTTAGTTCTGGTTAACTATGCATCTCAACGCAGTAACAAACAACTGCCAGGCCGTGTGTGTGTGGGTGTGTGTGTGTTGAAATGCATGTGTTGTCAAGCTAACTGAGAATTGTCATTGTGTCTGTAGGGAGGATGAACATGCAGAAATGCAAACCGGCCCCAGTCTTCAAGCACTACATAGCAGTGGTTGAAAGAAGGAAGGTAAAAGAAGGAGATAACTGCCACCCAGTTCATCTCCATAATGGCAGAATTGGTCTACATTAAAATGAGCAGAGCAGGACAAGTCAAGGTGCAGTTTGTGGGGATCCAGGCATTGAAAAGGGCAGACGCAGCCCATGTAACAGATGCAATATGCTCCCAGATGTCTGTAGTCAGTGGCGGTGAGGAGGAATGGAAGGAGAAGCTAGTTGGTTGACAGATGGAGCGACCGTTAAGACAGGATCCAAGACAGGAGTTGTCAGCGGGCTTCGTGGGGAAATGATGTGTATTTTATGGCGTTTTTCCACTGCTGGTAACGGCTCGCCTCGGCTCGCCTCGGTTCGGCTCGGCTCGGCTCGGCCCATTCTTCGTCCGTTTTCCATTGCAGATTGAGTACAGCCTCAGCGTGGCTGGTCACCATAGCAACGCGTGATGACTTAATTTTCAGCACGACTCACAACAGCACGTCGCAAACTCGAAGAAGAAATGTTTTGTTTCAAAAGAAGCTGAAGGAAGCAACAAAAATCACCGCTAAAAACGGACAGTTTTGGTGACTTCTGACGGAGTTCATACGTCGACATGACGGTTGTTCGCCACACAAAGGTAAGTTAAGTTTCCTGGTACGTTAGCTAACTTTGCATGTGTTCAGCGTCGCCAGTCAGTATTTATTCAAGACCTATATAAGTACATGAACTTTAGCAACCATGAATTACACACCAACATGTGTGCGTGGTATGTTTGTGTTTCAGAGCATTCCGCTTTTGTAAAGTCAGCCGCCGCAGACCGTCCGTGGGCGATGTCCGACGTGAGCTCTCTGGTTCTGACCTACTGGGCTTCGTATAATCTGTATAGAGTCAGGAGAGGCTTATGACAACGACTGGGATGTATCTGGGACAGCAAGCCGCGGGACACTGTCACAGGGGGCAGGAAGAAGACCGGGAAGTACGGGAGGTTTGATGTGCTACTTGAAAAGCTAAATAAAACTTTTCTTATATATATGTCTTGTTTTTTAAAGTAACAGTGTGCAATATTGGAAACCATGAGCCGCTAGTAGCCCGAAAACAGTTGAAAAGTGAGAATAGGCAGAGAGTGGATATCTGTCGGTGTCCGCTATTGTTTAAAATGTCCCTTTTGTTCTGGAAACACACTTGCACTCTTGTTTGCTAACAACGTATGATCCGACCAACCAGCGGTCTCCAGGTTTCACGTCACCTTTTGGTATCGCCTCGGCTCGCTTGGAACCCGACTGAGGTAGTACTAAAAAAATACCTGGTACAGGTCCCAGGGACTTTTTTTCGTAATGGAAAACCAAAAAAGGCGAGTAGAGCCGAGGCGAGTCAAGTAGATACCATGCAGTGGAAAACCGCCATTAGAGTCCACTGTAGGGCACACTGCCTTGAGTTGGCATTTAAAGATGTAATAAAGACCAACAGTCTATGTAGAAAAAAGTTGAGGACCTTTTAACTGGCCTGTTCACCTTCTTTCACAGGATCCCACTGAACAGAGCCCATTAAAGGACAGTTTCTCAGTGCTAGGGATAAAACCCCTGATGCCCACCAGAGTAGGAGGTACAAAGTGAGTCTCTCATCTATTGAGGTGCAGCTTCCTGCATGACTCATCTTAGCAACCCATAAGTGAAATTGCAGCAGTCATGTTTAAAATTAGCTGATGTCCAGAGTAGCCTGATCTCCACGCAGGCTGTAATCCACAAATACAGGTACATAGATTCATTACTGTTTGTAGTTTGAAAAGGGTTATTAATGTTTGCTTCAGCTTAAGGGTTGTCCATTCCTACGACCCAGTCCAATTTTACCTCCTAATATGTGACCTCCCTCTTGTTATGACTCTTGATGCACATGTATTAAATGCATTTATTCTGATGAAAAGGCAAAACATTCTTTATCCACAGTATGTATTCACTGAACCACTCATTGTGATTGTATTGTAATGATAAAAAAGTCTTGATAAAGTCTTGATGTGCAAATCCTTTTGAAATAAGTATTTAGTAATATAGTAAAAGTTTTTTTGGATTATACACCTGGATCAATGCTGAAGAAGGGGTTGAATTCCAATACCTACCAGGGTGTTAACCTGTGACATAGTGACACCAGCCACATGAAGGTTAAAAAAGACAAACTTCTGGACAAGTTGTCCGACAGCATGGACAATAGATTTGCGGATGTGGGGTTTGGAATCCTGAGTGATACAAAGATAGTGAGCTTCCAACAATGGCCTGATCCAGAAAAGAGTGCCAGTTAGCATTTCAAAGTGACTTGCATCAACTTTAGGTACATTATTATGTACATTTTTTTTAATGCCAGAGAACAGTTTGATTTTCGATTATTAAAGAACACCTTTAAAATTTATCAAAACATTAAACTCAAAACAACATACACTTCTTCTACAAACTTTAAAAGTTTACATTTTATATCATTTTAATTTTTTTTTATTTTTATAATTAAATTCAGACTTTGGTGACTTAGAAGTGGACAGTGGAAGTCACTTCAAGATATATACTTATCTGGAGTTGATGTCGATCTGATTGCAAACCAGTGGACCATCATCAAGTCCTGCCTCTACAAGGAGCCACAGACACTGGAGAAAATCACCTGGACTGAAGTTAACAGGATGCTGAGAGAAACATTCCCTGACTTCCTGGCACTTTGTGGATCTGGTGTTCTGCATGCTTGCATCAACAGCAGACAGTGAGCGTGGGTTTAATGTAATGCAGATAGTGAAGTCTGATTAGTGGTCCTGTCTCAAGTGTGAGACCTGCTCTTTGTCCATCTGTCCTCCCCCTCAATCAAAGGCTCTGACCCCAGCCCAGCAGTTGAGATGTGGCATACCAACAGCATACGGTCAAGGAGACCAGACGTCACGGAAGATACAGCTGCATCAGAGGTGGAGAAAGAGGAGAGCCGCTGTTCCTTTTTTTGTGGACTCATACTACCAGCAGTCAGTCATCACTAATGCAGGAACGCTCTGTCAAAGCTCTATTATGAGTAGAAAATTATGTGGCTTGAAAGGCTCTCTGAACGTTAAGAAAAGGAAGGTGCGGGGTGGCGGATGCCAAAAACAGGAACAAGGACACGAGGGCTGGTGTAGGATGGCGAGGGACCTGAGGGCTGGAGTAGGATAACAAGGGTGCTTGGGGAGTGCAGGGGAACCTGGGCTGAGGAGGCACTGAAGTCCTGGGAACAGAGGAGTCGAAGAGGGGAAGGCTGGAAGCAGGAGTGGAGGCAGGAAGGAGCAGGGAGCCGTGTGAAGGGAACCAAGTGGTGAAGCCAGCTGACTGGAGACAACAACGAGGTATGGAGATGATGGCTGCAGGGGAGAGACACAAGAGAAGTAAGAATGGGAAATGGACTGAGACAGACAGGGCCTGAAGTTTGACCACCTGCCACTGTGTCAGGTCTCACTCCCGCTTGGTCAGTGGCTGCACGTGGGACTGCTGGGATTGTCGCGGGTAATGAAAATGTGAAAGGGGACCCCGGCTGTCAATCACTGTCTTTCAGTGATAAGGGCCCCTTATTGGTCCAGGCCCGTAAGCAACTGCATACCCTACTTATCGATAGTTACGCTTTTGAATCACTCAATTCTCATTGGCTACCTGCAATTGTGGCAGGTAGATTGACAGTGTTACCCACCAATTGCAAAATTCACCTGCATGGGTGGTTGGGTGTTACTTTCAGGCCCTGGAGACAGGTAAATAAAACTAAGTACTACAAGAGAGCTTGTGGTGTGTTTCACCAGGGTGGCTGAGACAACGATCAAGCGAAGATTTGAAAGTTGAAGTACTGGGCTTGATTGTGGATGACTGGCAGGTGTGTGCGGTGGGAGAGGTGATGTTGGAATGTGTGTGCAGGTGTGAGTAGTCAGCTGGCAGCTGTAGGCAGGAGGGGAAGGGGGAAACACAGGAAACACAAAGAGAGAGGCAGGGCCAACAGAGAAACTATTTGTGGAAAACACAAAAAGGAGCTACAAAACTGGAAACAAAACCCCAACCACAACAGAATCACAGTCAATCAGTAACTGCTCATTAACTAACCATTCATCACTCATCAGTAACTACCAGTCTGTTTAACAATAAATGATCATTAAGTACTTGAATCAAAGTCAATCAGTAACTACTTATTAACTAACAATTTGTTACTCATTATTTAACAGTAATCATTTGTTAATGATTAACCACCACTCAGTACCAATGGTAGTAAATGCTTAACTAATCATTCGTTATTCATTTAACAGTAACTACCAGAAATCTACTACCAAAATCACTGAGCCTTTTCAAAAACTAAACTGTGTGTTTGTGAGCTGTTTTCAAACATCTTCAGCAGGAGCCAATCCTCTTGGACAGTAAAGGAAACCAATACTGTTGGTCCTGGGAGTAAAAAAAAAAATCAGTTGACAAGCTATAAGCAAGTGCTTTTTTCTCCCTCCATGGAATTTCTTTGCATTCTCAATTCCCCAGTCCTTAGGCGAAACTACCTAAGGACAATGCCTGTCTGTTGTTTATCTCTAAAGCATTAGACCACACCCTACACCTTAACCTCTCTTTATCCTTTCTTAGTGTGTTTAACTACTAGTCTATTGTCATGGCTCTGTGAGTGTAGGTGTCGTTCTTCTTTAGAATTACAGTCATTAGTCAACAAAAGGAGCAAATCCACCTTCAAAACAGAGAAGCCAGGGCAAGCATTACATTTTAAATTTCAGCTATGAACCCATAGTGCATTTCAATAAAACAATAGAACAGTATTCAGTCTTGAAGTATCAAGGTCTGACGATGTGTGGTTAATGTTTTCTGTTTTTCCCTTCAGGTTCAGACACTACTCTGCCTGTTAGTAGAGCCCATAGCCAAGCTAGGCGGAGCCTCCTCCATTCCAATGCAAATAGAAGCAAACACACACATTTGCAGGTCTTATCAGCTTTCTAGCTATAAAACAAAGTCACTGCGGCAAGCATCAACTTACCCAAAAAGCCTGCTTTACAGGAATCAGTGGTTTGTTACTCATCCAAAGATAATGACAACACCCATGACATTAGGATCCAAAATGAGCACAATGCTTTTTTTATTGGAGAAATGACATTAACTGACAGGGTTCACTTTAATTGTATTTTTACATGATTTCATGTGACACACATTAAATTGACTGAAAAATTAACTAACCGGATTTGAACTGTAACTGCTGGTCTACAAATTAGGAAAAAAAGCAAATTACATGAATTGACATCACATTTAGTCATCAATTTTTGTAGTCAAAAAGAATTTGACACCCGTCTTGATGATATCGGCTTGCTAGACACAACAAGCATGAACTTGTAAGGCGCTGAAAAGGGTAGTGTGAACATCAGAGGGTGGAGTTGCCTAGTTTTGTATAAAATTGGTGTCACAGTTAAAAAATCTTGAACCTTAGCGGTGAGAAACACTAAGTAAAAAAAAAACTTTGTTTGCAGAAAAACGTCAAAGGATACCTTTAAAACATGCATGTCACATATGAGGAACCTATTTAAAGCCAAATCACAGTTTTTCTGAAAATTATCTTTTTGCTTTAAGATGCTTAACCTTTTTTAAAGATTATTTTTTTGTGCATTTTTAGGCCTTTACTGACAAGACAGCAACCCGGGCTGGGATGAGGAGTAAACCTTTATATATGGATGGTCTCTTTACCAACTGAGCCATCTATGCGCCTGAGACACTTAACTTTTTTCAGCCACTTGTTAACTCTACCATTCCTTGCAGAGCAGTTTTTCTTCAAGTTTGTATGCGTGTGGAAGCACCAGAGACCCAAAATTCCCCACATCCCAGAAAAAGTGATTTTCAATAATTTGGGCACTTTAAAATTAGATATCATGAAAAGATTAACATATTTGGAACTTGTGATCCGTACAAAGCACCCACTGATGTTTTCAATGCTTTGAAGCTGGCAAAGTCCCTACCAGACTTGGAGATTGGAAATATTTACATCCATCTCATAGAGATTCAGTCACCTAACATTGCACAAAACATGAAAGCCTACAAACGTACAGATAGCTATATTTTCAAGAGCAGAGGGGTTAACGCTGTCCTATGGGTGGTGAAAAACAAGAATAACTTCATAATCACCTCCCTATTTGTTATCTCTTCTTCATGTTGTTCATAACACCTATCATACAAGATCGAGTAATTTGATTTAAATTTAGTACCCCTCCTACTTCTACTACCTTTGGACATAATGCCTTCCGCTTTGCAGCAGTACATGACTGGAATACACTACAAAATACCCTGAAACTTACATCTCTGATCCCAATCTCCACCTTTAAGCAAAACCTCCAAAATTACATTGCTGACTCTTGTTCCTGCTGACAATCATGAACCATATTTGTACACACATATTTAAGCTCTTATTCTTTATCTTTTTTCGTTGACTGTCTTTTTTAATTCAGTTGCTTGTTCTATGTGTTATGTGTTTGACTATGTAAAGTTGTACAGTATGTTTATCTCCTTTTAATTTGGTTGCTTGTTTTATGTGTCATGTGTTTGACTATGTAAAGTTGGACAGTATGTTCCTATTTATTTCTGTAGCCTCTTGGCCAGGTCATGTTTGTAAATGAGAACTGGTTCTCAGTTTACTGATAAATAAGGTTAAATTAAAAAAAAAAAGGTGAGTGTTACTAGCTAGCTACCCACTAATGTTTGCTAATTTGTTCAGTTGTGTGATTAAGTCTTGTATGTGTATAAACATTGTTCCAATGCCTGTTCTTATCTGTCTCGTTTTAACCAGTCCCTCTAGGATTTCGCTGACTTTGAAATTACTGCGGCCCAAAATGCCTGATTTTGCGGGAGCTTTTGTAAATAATTGTGATAAAAGTTGCTATGTTTGTGGACTGAAGAGAGGAACCGCATGCCCATTCCCACCTTAACCCTTGTCTGTGGGACCCAAACAACACACACAACTATTATTTCTTCTAACTCACTTCAATGAAACTTAACGGTGTCTTCTAGTTGTAACGTCCCGTGCGTATGAATTACAAGTCCAACCACCTCCTACATTACAGATAAAGCATAATAATCTTTACATATACAACGATAATCAAATATCAGACTTACTGAGCAACAACAGGATGCCTCCAAGTATTCCCAGGATTACAGGCAGCTCGGTGCCGCCCGCCACACGTCCTTTGCAAACACTTCTTCCCCAGTACAGTCACACACTGTGGCCTGCACGGTGCTGTCCTGCCACTCGCCCTGGTGTCTGTAACCCTCAGTAACACAGTGTACTCTCCACTGGCTAGCTCTGTGGCTAAATTCAGGATGATGCCCGTTTCTGCAACAAAGAGGAAAATAACCATTACAGTCTCAACCTGTGGAAAACCTGTAAAAGCTATCATGGCTAACAAAAACTAGATTCTTTGTAAATGCATTGCAAGAGGGGCCCCATTTTCACTGAGGTGTTTTCCTAAGACATTGCTTATTCCCATGCTGTGTATCGCCTCCACAATAACTCCAAGCATTCAAATCTCAGCAAGCAGACAATCTCTTAATTTCTTATACTAAAGCATCTCTGCCCCTCACCTGAAATGTGTGGAGCTCTCGCAGAAGTGAGCACCGAGAAAACAGCACAATGCCATAGATGTTGCATGGAGCGTGCAACTGCCATGCGAGTGGCTTACACACACCCACCACACACACACACACACACACACACACACACACACACACACACACACACACACACACACACACACACACACAGGACTGCAGATGCCAAGGATCGCCCCACCCGACCTTCCAAGTGTTGCATTTACAAATTTTAAATGCAACACTTTTTTTTGCCCCCATTTTTTATGAGCTAAACTCAAAGATCTATGACTTTATCTATGAGCACAGAAGTCCAGTTTCTTTCAGATCTTTCTAAATATGAAAAGGAGAAGTGAGCAGTTCTCCTTTGCCGAGCACAATGCCACAGATGTCGCGTGTTTCGAGGGAGCGTGCAATTGGCATGCATAAAGGCTTCCACACACACAGGACTGCCAAGGATCAAACTACCGACCTTCCAATTGGGAGACGACCACTCTACCACAACTTTTCAGCCATACATTAAAAGGCTACATACTGGATTCGTTCATCCTAGCGTCCAGTTGTTCTTCGACATGCCCTGTAAAGAGACGCTGTATGGACAGCAAAGCCTGGTCCGTCTTTATCTGTTACCGTCAGTAGTTGTTGAGCTGATTGTTTGTTGCACACCTGGGAAAACAGAATATCAACTTAAGACCTTGTTCTCATTC
>NC_045742.1:24285417-24285521 GCF_008692095.1 Etheostoma spectabile
GATAGCTATATTTTCAAGAGCAGAGGGGTTAACGCTGTCCTATGGGTGGTGAAAAACAAGAATAACTTCATAATCACCTCCCTATTTGTTATCTCTTCTTCATG
>NC_045742.1:24285531-24285937 GCF_008692095.1 Etheostoma spectabile
CACCTATCATACAAGATCGAGTAATTTGATTTAAATTTAGTACCCCTCCTACTTCTACTACCTTTGGACATAATGCCTTCCGCTTTGCAGCAGTACATGACTGGAATACACTACAAAATACCCTGAAACTTACAATCTCTGATCCCAATCTCCCACCTTAAGCAAAACCTCCAAAATTACATTGCTGACTCTTGTTCCTGCTGACAATCATGAACCATATTTGTACACACATATTTAAGCTCTTATTTTCTTTATCTTTTTTCGTTGACTGTCTTTTTTAATTCAGTTGCTTGTTCTATGTGTTATGTGTTTGACTATGTAAAGTTGTACAGTATGTTTATCTCCTTTTAATTTGGTTGCTTGTTTTATGTGTCATGTGTTTGACTATGTAAAGTTGGACAGTATG
>NC_045742.1:24285947-24288854 GCF_008692095.1 Etheostoma spectabile
TTTCTGTAGCCTCTTGGCCAGGTCATGTTTGTAAATGAGAACTGGTTCTCAGTTTACCTGGATAAATAAAGGTTAAATTAAAAAAAAAAAAGGTGAGTGTTACTAGCTAGCTACCCACTAATGTTTGCTAATTTGTTCAGTTGTGTGATTAAGTCTTGTATGTGTATAAACATTGTTCCAATGCCTGTTCTTATCTGTCTCGTTTTAACCAGTCCCTCTAGGATTTCGCTGACTTTGAAATTACTGCGGCCCAAAATGCCTGATTTTGCGGGAGCTTTTGTAAATAATTGTGATAAAAGTTGCTATGTTTGTGGACTGAAGAGAGGAACCGCATGCCCATTCCCACCTTAACCCTGTCTGTGGGACCCAAACAACACCACAACTATTATTTCTTCTAACTCACTTCAATGAACTTAACGGTGTCTTCTAGTTGTAACGTCCCTTGCGTATGAATTACAAGTCCAACCACCTCCTACATTACAGATAAAGCATAATAATCTTTACATATACAACGATAACAAATATCAACTTACTGAGCAACAACGGATCCTCCAAGTTTCCCAGATAACAGGCGCTCGGCGGCCGCCCGCCACATCCTTTGCATAACACTTCTTCCCCAGTACAGTCACACCACTGTGGCCTGCACGGTGCTGTCCTGCCACTCGCCCTGGTGTTCTGTAACCCTCATACCAACAGTGTACTCTCCACTGGCTAGCTCTGTGGCTAAATTCAGGATGATGCCCGTTTCTGCAACAAGAGGAAAATAACCTACAGTCTCAACCTGTGGAAACACTGTAAAAGCATATCATGGCCTAAACAAACTAGATTCTTTGTAAATGCTTGCAAGGGGGCCCCATTTTCACTGAGTGTGTTTCCTAAGACTTGCTTATTCCCATGCTGTGTATCGCCTCCAAATAAACTCCAAGCATTCAAATCTCAGCAAGCAACAATCTCTTAATTTCTTATAAACTAAAGCATCTCTGACCCAGTACCTGAAATGTGTGGAGCTCTCGCAGAAGTGAGCACCGAGAAACAGCACAATGCCATAGATGTTGCATGGACGTGCAACTGCCATGCGAGTGGCTTACACACACACACACCACACACACACACACCCACACACACACACACCACACCACACCCACACACACACCACACACACACACAACAGGACTGCAGATCCCAAGGATCGCCCCACCCGACCTTCCAAGTGTTGCTTTTACAATTTTAAATGCAACACTTTTTTTGCCCCCATTTTTTATGAGCTAAACTCAAAGATCTATGACTTTACTATGAGCACAGAAGTCCAGTTTTTCTTCAGATCTTTCTAAATATGAAAAGGAGAAGTGAGCAGTTCTCCTTGCCGAGCACAATGCCACAGATGTCGCGTGTTTCGAGGGACGTGCAATTGGCATGCATAAGCTTCCACACACACAGACTGCCAAGGATCAAACTACCGCACCTTCCAATTGGGAGACGACCACTCTACCACAACTTTTCAGCCATACATTAAAGGCTACATACTGGATTCGTTCATCCTAGCGGCCCCAGTTGTTCTTCGACATGCCCTGTAAGAGACGCTGTATGGAGCAGCAAAGCCTGGTCCGTCTTTATCTGTTACCGTCAGTAGTTGTTGAGCTGATTGTTTGTTGCACACCTGGGAACAGAATTCAACTTAAGACCTTGTTTACTCATTACTTTACACAGTGGCTTAAATCCCACCCATCACAAGTTCTGCACCCATATGTCAATTTAAAATGTATCTGTATGAAATTGTTTAAAAAAAATGACGCTTAAAGACCAGTTGTGGATTTAGGAGGTCCATTTTTACTATTGCAGTTGAATATAAGCAAAGTATTTCTTATCCATTACGATGGAATAATCACTAGAAGCTCTTTTTTTTTTAAGATTATTTTCCCCCCCCCTCTATTTCAGCGTGACAGTTGATAGACAGGAAGGGGAGACAGCTTGGGATAACATGCAGCAAAGCCGCAGTCCCAGGCCGCTGCAAAGGCCCAGGATCTCAGCCTACATGGGCGCATGCTCCTACTGGGTGAGCTAGAGGTCGCCCGCTAGAATCCTCTATTACTAAAATAATCGATAACTGCAACCCTCACCTAATGCCACAATAGTTCTGACTATACACTTATCGCAATCTGCAACCTCACCACTAATGATGCCACTAAATCCTACACACTGGTCCTTCACCAGTTTGGCAAGGGGAGGCACCTTGATTGCACTTCCTCAATGATGGTGCATTGTCATTGACATCTTCGAGCTGGATTATTAAAGTACCATTTCCTGTAGCTTGGACTTCATCTGGTGAGGTGACAGACATATACACATACATCAGAACAACAACAACTAAAATTATATGAAAGCTTAATCACAGTAAGATAAAGCCCAAACGTTTTTGGTCTTAATGCAGTGCAAAAAGCCAGATAAGCATGTACAATTTAAGATTTGCCTCAACTACCATTGTCTATGCACCAATGAGTGCTTTGTTTTGTTGTCCTCCACAAAGACGACTCCTGTCCATGGACTTTTAGTATGGTCAGGCCCGTCTCTTAGGCCACGTTCAGCCAGCCAGCAGGGTCTCTTATTATTCTATACCTGGACATAAACAAGATAACCACAGACAGATGTAAATCCCATGACCAAAATAAAACAGATTGGATCAGATCACTGAATAACACCAGTTAACATGTAGTAAATACTGTCTACACTTTAGTTTCTTTCATGTTTTTTTCTGCATTGTCTGTCTGTTAGGGATGTCAAATGATTAATTATTTCTTAAATCGCAATTAATTGCTGAATTTCAATTGTTAATCACAGTATGTCACATGATTAAAGTTATATTTTTTGCATTTCTTAACTGTTCTTAAGTCTGTATTAGGGATGGGCATG
>NC_045742.1:24288864-24292893 GCF_008692095.1 Etheostoma spectabile
AATCGATAACTTATCATTAAGAATTGTGTTGATCACGTTAATTTGTAATCGATTAAACTAATGCAGGTTGAGTTGCGTAGTGTGAGTCTTTAAGCAATGAAATGAATTGTGGCAGCAGTTAAACATTTTACCATCAGGGGGCCATATTTGATGTCTGTGAGTTTTGGTTTTGATTTCAAAAGTAATCATGAAACAATCACGGCATTTTGATTGAAAAAAACACTTAGTTCACTGCAAACACTGCAATGCCGTGTACAAGTACAACACAGCCACGACTCAAATTGATGTACCACTTAAACAAAGTGTATTGACCTTGGTTAACGTCGGTGGCGGTGCATCCTGTTCTCTGTCTCAACCTAACATCAAGTCGCCGTTAGCACAGAGGAGCGGTGGTGGAGACTGGTAGGGCGGCTATCTCACAGCCTGGGAAAGCGAGTTGCGTTGTCTAATGCGGAGAAGGGAGTGCAAACACTGGCCAAGTTAGGCACAGGTACCTGTCATATCCCGGCAACGTCAGTCCCCTCAGAGCGGGTGTTTTGCGGCTGGACTGATGGTCACCAGGTTGCAGTTGCATCTGCACCCAGATCATGTCAACATGCTTATCTTTCTCACAAAAATCAGTAACTAGTGCGAAGTTGTATTGAACACAGTTATTTTTATGAGGCTTTGTGTAGTACTTTTTTAAGTAGCCTAATTAATGTTAGGTAGGCTTATCTCTCACCCTCTTTGACTCGTACCTTGGTTAGTTTTTACAAAACCTGCAGAATCTAAGTATTGTGTTTTGGTTTAGTTATTGTATTACAAGATTTTTTTTTTTTAAATCATCCTCTCAATCAAACGAGGGTCTCAGTTTTTAAACGCCGGCTGCAGTCGCAGGTTCCGCTGCTTTAGAGGCGCGCAGCACATACATCTTAAAGTTTAGCCTAACCGAACGTCCAGTTTAACTGCACAAGTTCTTCTGTAATAAAGAGCTCCACAAAAAAGGCACTGAATTTGTATTTTCACTCCATTTTAATTTCTAAAAAGTTAAATAATGCATTTTAATATAATAATTATTGTCAATTGTTAATTCTCCCACGATCAACTAAGAAAATGTAATCAAATGCCCATCCATAGTCTGTATTATCTATGTAACCCATTCTTACCAGTGTGTCCTGATTGCGAATGAATGCAAGAGAGTTACTTATGAACTTAACTTTTAGATTTGATTATTTCCAATCAAAAGATGTGCAAAAGATGAGACGCAATCAATGTTTCAGAAATATAGCTTGCCTTAAGCTTCCTTTTTAAATGTCAAATAATTACACAGCAAAGGTGCATGAACAAGATGGTCTGCAGTTAGTTGCCACCCATTTTACAAGCACTTCAGTTAATTTTTTCAATTTGGTTTCATCCACAAGTGTGTGGTGACTTGCACTCTCCAAAATAGTCACAATAGTAGGCAGGAAGTGTCTTTGGCAGCTTGAAAACAAAGTAAAAGGGACTCAAAGGGTCAAAATAGCAGCACCCAAAGATTCTAGAGCTTAGTGATTCTTAATAGCAAAGATTATTTGGGTAACAGCGCATGACATGACGTTTGTAAAATAAAGTTTTTAGGATTATAACAATTATAACGCGTCTCACATGATTAACAATTTAATGCTGACAGCCTATTACAAATCCGGATTTTCATGTTAAAAGTGGCCAAAGCTTAAATGAGGTAAACGTATTTTAAGAAAACCAGTGAAGCAATGTTCTCCTTCCATGTTGCTGAACAGCATGTGAGCAAGTAGGGTGGGGTTCCAGGAGATTGTGAGAGGAGGAGGCAAACACGGCACAGATTACTGAAATGGTTAAATAACAAATATATCAAAACTATTGCAATATAATGTATTGTCCCATCCTATATCTTGTTGGAATATACATTGATATTATAAGAGTGCTTAAAGTGTTGCTAGGATGTTCTGGGAATTGCAAACAATAGATTTGTCCTTTAAAAACTTTTCAATTCACTAAATTCTCAGATGCTCTACATTTTGTCTCGAGTAATACAGTCACATCAGCAGGCTAAAACATGTGATGAAGCACTTATTGATGCCTGGAGTTAAGGAATTAAAGATGTACCTGAAGCTTGGTTAACAAATTTCTTCATTTAATTTTCTCTAGATGATAATATTGTGTTTGA
Organism: Etheostoma spectabile; assembly: GCF_008692095.1. Taxonomy (NCBI): domain Eukaryota; kingdom Metazoa; phylum Chordata; class Actinopteri; order Perciformes; family Percidae; genus Etheostoma; species Etheostoma spectabile. Next base: position 24,291,029 of record NC_045742.1, read on the forward strand.
ATACAAGTTGAAAATAAGGTACAGAGTTTGATCTTACATGACTTTCTGTTTGCGTGCAGTATCGGGTCAGAAGCAGTGTACTGCCACACATCACTGTCAACAGCAAGGTCCTCCCATTGTTGTGGGTTGGGGTTTGTGTTTGGGGTTATTTTCCGTTTTGCCTCCCTGTGTTTTTGTCCCGGTTTTCTCCCTAGTTGGTGTCATAGATTCTGTCTATGTTCCCTGTGTGTGTTTGTGCTTTCTGCTTTATTTGGTAGTCACGGTTTTTTTCCCAGTCTGGTGTCATAGATTCTGTCTAATGTTTTCCCTGTGTGTGTTTGTTGTGCTTTCTGCTTTTTTGGTAGTCAGCTTCCTGTCTTGTCCTGTCTTGTCTAGTCTAGCTTTACTTTGTTGTTGATGTCCAGCCCGCCCTAATGTGATTCACAGATGTCTCATCGTCCTGTTTCCTCGTACCTCATGTATTTAACCCCAGTGTTTCCTTTGCCTTTTGTTCTCCAGCGTGTCGTCACCTCTCTCTGTTCCAGCTCCAGTAAGGCTTCCCGTGAATTTGTGTTTACCTTCCCTGTGAGTTTCCAGACCCTTGTGCTTCGGTTTTTGGTGTTTTCCCTGGCTCCCTGTGTTTTTGACGTTTTTGGTATCTGTTGCTGCTGTGTTTCCCCCAATAAACCTTTTGCCTTCCTACCTGCTACACTGCGTTGGGGCCTCCTTTGCCCCCATCAAAACACCCGTATTAACACATGCTTCTCTAGTGGATCAAAAACTGGAGCTTCATTGACATCCTGCACAGTCACCAACACTGTGGCGGTGGCAGTGGGCAGTGGAATAGCAAAAGGAACCTCATTCTCCACTGCAATCAACAACGTGTGTGTGTTGCTCTTCTCAAAGTCAAGACCCTGGTTGGATGGAAGGAAAAGCGTACTGCTATAAAACTAAAAACGCCCACTATTTACTTAAATACATAACAGCGATTGTTATCTAAAAAAATTGACAATAGGTTGGTGAAAAACAATTTAAAAAATAATATCTCAAAAGTAACATCTCAAAACTTTAATATTGCGGCTTCTTTGAGAATTATTAGTTTACATCCTACCTTGGCAGTAGAAATGATTCCTTCATGTTTGTTACTTCCTGTTTTCACTGTAAAAAGTCCTCCAGGATCACCATCGACAATCCTGAACTTGGCGTTCCAGGCTGGGGAATGTGGTTCATCACCGTCCGTTACTGATATTGTTAAGATCTGAGCGTTGACTTTATTTTCATCAACTGCTGCCAAATACTGGGAGAATCCAAGGGATGTGTTAAAAGTGAAACATTTATTTTTTGTGCAGTTCATTACTTCACTGTACAGATGCGAGATTCCCCGTTAAATATAGGTCACTCACTTAAAGCCCAAACTTGTATTCCAAAATCCAATAGATCTTTCTAGAGTGAGAGTTTCAAATGTGATATGCAGTGTTAAAAGAAAATGAACTGGTGGTTCATACATAGTCAGCTTTAAAGTCACCACAAAAGATGACAATACTGACTATAATTTTTACTTCAGCCCATGGACACTGCTTCAGCATGGGGAGAACTCTGAAGCTTGACAGATCTGCTATGCCTAGTTAGGGTTGCTAAGCTATGCTTGGGGAACTGCAGATCTGACGAGTATTTAGTAAACAGTGAAGTTCCAGTCAAAAGTAAGTTGTTCTTACCGACGGCTGAATGAAGGCCGGAGCATTGTCGTTGCTATCTGTGACAGTAAGGATTACTTTCGCTTCTCCAATCAATCCTTCTCCCACAGTGTCTGCTGCTCGTACCACCAGAGTGTATTTGGGGTATTTCTGTTAGAAAAGACACACAATACTTCTCAGCTGAAAAGTTTA
>NC_045742.1:24292903-24293820 GCF_008692095.1 Etheostoma spectabile
TCTCATTTTCCAGACTCAGTTGGAGTAGAATCCTTTAAGACACTTCATATAGCTTCTATAAAACAGCAAAAATTACATGTTCTCTATCCTCAACTGGTGTCATGTTACATGATTACTAGGGGTGGAAAAAAAAAATTATTTTCAGATGCATCGCGATTCTCTCTAGAATAATTCGATTCTAATTGATTATTAAAAAAAAATATTTTTTTTATTAAAAAGTTACTGTCTCCAGACATGTACAAATCAGAAAATGGAGTGACTGAAAGAGGATGGTATAATAGACAGCAACTTAGAGTTTTGTAAAAATACAAAAATGGCCAACAGGAAAACCAAATTTAAGTTTTGTATATATACACACACACACACACACAAAAATTAGAAAAAACATTTCATTAAAACTTGGGTGACAAACACTGTATATGTCAAAATGTAATGCATGGCAATGTACATAAAATTGTTTTGGATCGATAACTGGTTTATAATCAAATCGTGAGGTGCCCAGAGATTCCCACCCCTAATGATTACACCTTCAAGTAATTTTGCTTTAAAAATCCCCTTCTGCTAAGAAAAGAAGCAAGTGCACTTTTAAAGTGGTTGCAGACAGTGATATGAAAGTACAGTATTGGTCCTAATATAAGACAACCTCTCTTTTTCAAGAGACTTTTTTGGATACTTTATAAAAGTCAAATATTGTTTTCATACAAATTATTTTGTTTGAAAATAATTCTAATAAAAGCACAAGGTAGACTGTTAACATCTTTTAAATAAAACATTTTTAGGTGAAAGTATCACATTCAAATTAATAGTAAATATTCCCAAGGCCATCAGCTGAATGACCGCTCTAGGAATGGGAATCCCATCATTATGTGTTTCTGTCAGGTAATCAGACACTCTCCTGTCAATCTCTTGGAAGTGGC
>NC_045742.1:24293830-24294703 GCF_008692095.1 Etheostoma spectabile
GAGGTCCACTGTAGGATTTTCTCTGTCTGTTTGCATTTTTTTAGCTGGTGCAACATCTCCATTAGAACGCCACATTGTACTTCCGTTCTACTTCTGACTTCCAGGCTGTTTGTAGCTGGATATATCATTTTTTTTTGTCTATGTATGAATGTGGAAAACGTTAGTAATATTGAGATGCTTGCTACAGTTACACTTCTAGCAATGAATCGGCAATAACACATTTTATTTAACATTTTTTGAGTCACGTTTTGGTTCTAATGCTGTTGGGCTCTATCTCTTCAGTCACTCCCCAATCCATTGCATTTTCTGGTGCGCTATTCATTAGGCAATTACAGTAATGTGCTCTTTTTGATCATGCAAAATGAAAGCAACTAGCAAGCAGTGCTGAACGGATAATCATGACACAAAACCATCTGTAAAGTAAACCGAGGATGCATTTTATACTTGACACCATAGACAGAAGGATAACGGATAAAGGCAATGCTTTCAGAACTCAAATACATTACAGCAACATTAACACAACAAATCTGAGTCACAAGGCAACAACTCAGTTCTATGAAGTACTTCAGGCTGATTAGCACTCGCACAGTTTCTTCTGCACAGTAATAGGTTTGGGTATCGTTTGGATTTCAACAATTCTTGATTCTGATTCTTTAAGGGATAGCGTGAAAACAGATAATAGGCCTATGCTTAATTCACAGGAAAAAAAAACTTAACCCAATTAATATTCACTTCATACAGTTTATGGAACCTATAAATGAATTTCTTCATCTTGTACTCATGTTTAGTTGTAACTAGAGCAGTAGGATAAAGATATTTTTGACCAAATACATTGATGTCGATATTGTCGACTGAGATGAGACAATTAGAATT
>NC_045742.1:24294713-24295137 GCF_008692095.1 Etheostoma spectabile
ATCACCAATAATGTGGATACAATGATTACATAGGTAAAGGCAAATACAAGAGCTCAGTCAATTACAAAATTGCATCAATTCACTGTAATGCAGCCTTTAAAACCAGGAAAAGACAACACTTGTCATATCGCGATTTCCAAAATTTAACACAATATACAATATATAGCCTCACATATCCTAAGTTCTTCAGGGTATTTCAGGTTTTAGTAAGTCAAATTAAAGACCTTTTAAGACCATAAAGTTTGACATTTAAGAATTACAATACATTTTGCAGCGAGCGTTGTACCTGGAGCTGGGTATTTAAATCTAAGGCTCTATACCTAGAGACTGGCGTGGAGAAATTTCCATAAGATCATCTCTCAATGCAAATCAAACCAGCTATTAAGGTAAATGAAATAACACCATGCCAATCTCTAGGTATGGT
>NC_045742.1:24295147-24295493 GCF_008692095.1 Etheostoma spectabile
AAGGGTATGTGATGATATGGGGTTAGTTTAATTCCAAAGGCCAAGGGATCTTTATCAAGATGCATAGTATCCTGGAGCCATGAAATAACTGGCCTTTAAAAATAAAAATGTACCTGCCTCTACACGAATTTAACATACGGGTGTGAACACTTATGCCCCCTGTTTTTTTTAAGGAAGAGCATTTATTTATTTACAATACATTATTCCTTCAAAGAAAATTGGTGTCCTTAAAAGCTTGGATTTTCCTAACTATGACATTAAGATTAATGACCAAGAGATGTTTTTTTTATTCCTCTTTTTAAAATCAACTTTAGCATGGGTGTGCAAACTTTGTCAAGCCACCATA
>NC_045742.1:24295503-24303084 GCF_008692095.1 Etheostoma spectabile
ATATAGATCGATCGATCCAAGGGGAATTCAAGAGTAGGCTAGCAGATAACCTTTAACGTTACCTGCGGGTCGCATCATCTTAAAACAGTTTTTCCTGCATGGGTTTTTTGCAATAGGGATAATTTCAGTAGCATAAAAGCAAGCAAAGACTAGTAAATTTCTTACCTCTCTGTCTAGGCCACCCGCATTGACTCTGATGACTCCTGTGACTGGGTTGATAACAAACAGAAAGTCACTGGGTAACACTGGATCCTGGCTCATAATACTGTAGCGGATATCCGAGTTGTCAGTATTTGGCTGGTCAATATCTGTGGCCACAACCTTAATCACCTCAAAACCTGGAGAGAGGGAAGTCAGAAGTAAAAATTAAGTACAGACTTCTCAAAGTATTCAGAACACAACAATCAAGAGGAGAAAATAAAGCTGGGCCGTATATTTACGTATATTTATTTTGGAATGACCAAGTTGTTTTTGATTTTGCCATCTGCCGTGAGCTTTAGCTTAATTAGTGTGCTTGGGTTCTGGACACAACATTAGCACCTGCCTAGACCTGTATACTTTCAACTAAACCCGTTTCTTCCCACTCTGTGTCTTATTCCACTATACATCTATAGCATGTCAAGAACATAGGATCATTAAAGTGAGAGAACCGCAAAACATTTTTTTCAACTTGTATCGTTAGCCACAATATTTTGTGGGTTAACAGGTTACATTAGAGTTAAAGTTCTATTCAGCACTAGCACATCTAATGACTAGTATTTGCCACAAGTTGTTGGAGCAGGTCTTGGATTTTACTATATCAAAGTATAAAATCAAACAGTAAAAGTGCCATCCTGCTTTTTGTCGTGTCAAAGTAAAACATACTTTTGAACACTGACATACTGTACATCTTTTTCAGGTTTAAATAAAGATCCACTAATGGTACCTTTTGGTGAGGCCTCAGCAACTTCTCCCAGAAAAGTGCTTTGAGTAAAGGTAGGTTTGTTGTCATTCTGGTCAATTACTTTCACTATAATATCCATAGGGGCCTCAGCATTTCCTGAACCATCTGCTACAGCATGGGCTTGAAACTGCATAGGAATAAACACATTTGTATTATAATACGTACATGCAATAATATTCCATTTAGATGATCGGTCACGGAAAATACAAATATACATACCAATTCAAGAAACCCGGTTATTGAGTAAAACTTACATAAAGTTGTTTTTTATACACGGGTGATACTTTAATGTGATTTAAAAGTAATCTTGGCATTTTTATGTTCGATAAACTGAAGAATATTTCACTCATGTTTTTGCAAGGTATAGCTTTAAAGACAAGCTGGGAATTTGACTAATGTTCTGAATAAACATCTGCTGTTGTGCCAATTAGTAGAAATATAATTTATAGCTCTCATGTTTAATTCAGATTTAAAATGAAAGAATTCTGAAGGGAAATTGAGAACAAAGTGTGTGCCAATGACTCCCAGTCTGGTCAAAAAAAGGGTATGTACAAAACTAACACCAGAGAAGATGCCTACCATGTACTTGTCTTTGTCCTCTCTGTCTAGTGGTTGTGTGAGATACAGAGTACCAGTATTTCTGTCCATGGTGAAAAGACCAACAGGAGGCTCATCAGCTCCTGGACCAGTGATGCTGTAAAAGATCTTCTTGACTTTATCCGCATTAGAACGGATCTGGATAAAACAACAGGTCTGAGTTATACCATTCTCACTGATTACAACAATAGTTACAATATTGTTAAACAATTGTCACTACAGTAAGAGAGCAATGCAATTCAATTTTTATTTGCTAAAGTTTCAGTTTTACATGTTAGGCCAGGTCGTTTAGAGTAGTTTAAATAGCTAAAATGTGGCTATTTACATTTTTGAGGTACAGTCGCCCAATTACAATATTCTAAATCCTGTTATATGCCATTTCATCATATTAGCCATGGTGCACCTGAGAACAACTATGCTCTTACATTATCCAAATTACAAACCTTTTTATTTATCCTCATAACAGGGTGATTACAAACACAAAACATATTAAGTAATCACTTTTTAATCACAAGATTGCTGTAGTGCAACTATGGTTTTATTTAGAGAGCAGTGTGGAGTAGGTTTGGACCGGTGTAAAACCTTTCAAATGGATTTGATCAAGCCAAACACCAGACCGGCCTACTGAATTTTACCACTAGGTGTCAGACTTGTCTCAGCCACTCCCAAAAGCAACTGATGGAACGAGTCAGGTATGGCTGCAGCCTGGAGATCTCCCATGTCGCTCCAGAGATTCGACTTTTCAAAATAAAAGCTTGTGTCTGGTCCGCTATGTCGCCGTACTTTGTGTTTTTGAACCAAACCGTACTTAATAAAGATTAATTCTCACTTATTTTGTTGATAATCATTGTTGTGTAATCACAACACTTGAGGAGGCTACACTTCAGTGATGCACCTTTCGGACCTCACAATTAAACCCTATAGCTTAAACAAACTTCAACGTTAAACACTGATGCAGTTTTAAAAGTTTTGATTTCAGAACAGAGGAGGTTAACCAGTATTTTCTAAAATCCTACGTTTTGTTGTCAAATTTCTAATCCATAAACCAGCTTTTGAAGAAAAATGAATTAGCCTATAATAAAATATGAGTTTACCTCTTTTAGATATCAGATCCCCTTGTAATGGGAGGCATGAAAACATTTTTTGTAGCCTACTCTTCTGTGGTCTCATATGTTATAATTGTAAAAGTGTATTATTTCAGTATGTTGGCGGCTTCATTGTTGAACTATATTTTTTTTCCACTTTGCAGACATTTGTCATGCTTGTCTTTTTTACGGTAATTAATTTGCAAATAAAGCATTCATTATACAAATGTAAAGTCATCGCAGGTTTCATCAAATAAACAAACATTAGGGAGACAAAATTAACAACCCCAAGTTTGCCAACTTAGGCTATGTATGGCTATCAATTATTTAAGAGTTTGAACGGCGTTCAATTAATTGTATCATGCTCACTAACTTAACTGACTTCATCTAGGAAATAATTTGCAATTTCATACTCTGAACATCTGAATTCACCATTGGACATGGGCATGAGATGTGAGGTCTCATGGAAGTCGTACACTCTGCTGAAAAAAATAATTGTATTCATTAGTATGATAGCCGTACTGTTCAGTTCAAAAACACCAAAGTACGAAGATCAGATGCAAGCTTTTATTTTGAAAAGTCAAAAGGTCGGGGGCGACACCAGGCGGGAGGGCATGACACAAGAGGTCTCTAGGCTGCAGCCATATACTCTTGAATGGGAGAGCACTAGGAAGGTAACGACTCCAGACCACATGGTCGCGATGATGCACCTCTAAGCCATGACTTTTTACCTGCAGTGAAATAGTCATGGTTAGGGGTTTACACTATGCCTCGTCTCTATTAGCGCACTTCTTTTGTCGGTTTGAAAGCGCACACTTTGTTTTCTACAGCCAGTTTAACAGCCATATAATTATCTTGTCACCCCAAAAAACACATTAACTTTTCTAGTCAACAAACTAGTTCGGCCGTTTCCCCTCCTCCCATTACTGAAATGTTATCTCCTTTGCAGCGCCACTCGGCAGTAAGAAATAAAAGGGGAAACTCCTTTCATGATTCTTCTTGTTAAGACCTGCCTTGTTACCTGCTCTTCCTCCCTTTAGGAATCCTATCAGCTTATCTGCCTATGCCTGTGTTTTATTAAATGGTGTTTGGGTTGAGGCTTGGGGGGAAAATTATGTCTGTAATCCCATGTAAATTAAAGAAATGGGTGTACTTTAATGTGCTTTTCATGCGGTTTAGAAAGGACTGAATGAAGTACCAAAACAAAATGACGGGGTCCCAGATTGTTTTCATTTGCCTCAGACACTAGTTCCTCTGTTAGTTTGTTCATTTATAAACATACATCATATAATTCCCCTTATATTGCTTATTACCAGTGATGGGCAAGCTATTGTATTGTTCAGTGCAAAGCTAATGTGTAAATTAAGCTTCACTACACTCAAACCAACCCACCCTAACAAATGAAACAAGCTATATGCTACATCTTTTTGGCAATAGGATCGGAGCCATGTTTTTTTTTTTTTTTTTATACATCAAGTTAACTATACACGTCTGTTTGGTGGTGACAGTGATTCTCAGCTTTATTTCAGACTGCAGCAGAAAGCTCCACTGTGCTTGACCTTCAGAGTACTCAGCGAAATGTAGCTGTGTGAACGCTACCACATTCCTTAAAGAGCTTACATAACTACTGAAACGCCAATTGATTCAGAAACAGCAACGCTATTGCAAAGTAGTTACAGTGGTAAGCTTATGCTATGCAAACACTGCTTGCATTACAAGTTGGATTTAGTGCTGTGGCACAGGCTGCTAATGTCAGCTACTCTTAATTTACCACAAAGTGATAGTGACCAATGCTGGCTCGTTAGCAAAAACTGGTTTAGTACACCGGATCAGCAAAAATCATAAATCGGCCCAAATCTAGCGGTGAGAGATGCAAACAAGAAAACAGAAAACTCTTTTTGAATGTACTACAGTGTGAGTACAGTGCAGAATGGTAAACATCTTTTTTTAAATGCACACAGACCAGTGGGTTTTACTGTACTAATTAACCATACAAACACTGTGGCCACACTGCTGTCAAAGTGTACTGAATGTCATTTAGAGTCTGGTTGTTCACTCCCTCCAGTGTCCTACGCTATAAATGGACTTAACCAGAGCTAACCACTAACCATAGTTTTGTTGCTAACCGAGCCTTCAGTTCTCCTTCTCTCTGTGCATGTGCCTATTAACTAAAACATTATTTAAATGCAATATGATTTATCAGGTGTTAGGTGCCATGACATGTGCATAGCGTTAAAGGTCCTGTGGCATGAAAATTTTACTTTGAGGTTTTTTAACCTTAATTTGAGTTCCCCCATTCTGCCAATGATCCCCCAGTGGCTAGAAATGGAGATAGGTGTAAACCCAGCACTGGGTATCTTGCTCTGCCTTTGAGAAAATGAAAGATCTGGAATATTTGGCCCACTCATGAGAGAGAGAGAGAGAGAGAAAGCATGGCTTTCAAACGAGCAGAGTGGCAATTAGTCAAGGCCAAACCGCCAGCCTTCACCTTGCCCTCCCCTCAAAAGCTACAGACTCAGAAATGGCACATACTAAGGAAAGCTCATTGTGGGACTGGCTCTAGTGACTGTAATTCTGCACCAAGGCTGAATTTTGGGAAATACACTTCAAATACAGTATTAGGGACCACTAAGGTCTATAAAAAAAAGCATCCAAAGAACATCATGTTATGGGAACTTTAACATTTCTAATAACAAGTAACTTTTGATTAGAATTTTACTGAAACCAGCCATTAAACGTCACGCCGACACATTCTGCGCCACCAACCCAAGTAAATTCTAAACCTGTGGGAAAAACTGTACTGCAGGTTTTGTTTTCGTTTTTTCAATTAAAATACAAGCACAAATAACTGAAAGTAAGAGCTCAATGACTGCAGTGAAAACCAACATGAAGTCATTCTTTCAAAATTACAAATATAAAAAAATAAAATTCAGTACCAAATTCTCAGGTACAAGGGGCTTTATTTTCTCTTACTTGAGATACTTTTAGGGGGTAGGGTCCTCGGTCATTCTCAACGACAGTGAGGTCTGGAATAACCCATTCTCTCTTCCTCCTCCTCAGCCCATCAACCGACTTGGGAAATTGCAGAATGGGCACCTGTTGACCAGTTGCACTCTGAAAGAAAAATGAACAAGTTGTAGCCAGTTATAGTGCAACAGGCACTAGACATTGTATTCTAATTGGCCTAAAACTGAATCAGGCAAATTATAATGACAATGCATAAATATCTGATCATGGTAGTTCTGTATAAATCCTGTGAAAAGCAGAAACATTTTCCAGCATCTTTTGTCTAGTAGTTATTGTTAACTGACAAACGTCTTAATGTCTTACAGAAAGACTGAGGTCCTTCATTCATCCAGGTTAAAACACAAAACAAGATTAATGCATACTGTTAGACAAACAATTACATGAACTACTAGTAATTGGTAGCAAACTATTTTATAATAATTGCCTTAAAGAGTAACTTTACCCTGCAATTCTGCTAGAACCCCACCTCTCATCACCATATTATTAAAAAAAAGCAACAGAGAAGGGAAGGAAAAATGACTGAAAGAGACGTAGAGCTAGTAGTCAGAAATAACCAGTGAGCAGCCGATGTTGGAGCTTTGTCACTAGAAACTCATTCATGGCCCTTTGATAGAGTCACTGTGTTGGTAAAACTGGGTCTTAATATTAACGTAAATATCACAGTATAGGATATTTCTTTTTTTAACGGTTGGTATGTATGTATGTAGAGATCTTTTGAAATGTTATATCTCGTTTGTAGACTACGTTTGCCATCTTATGGGCACATATGTGCAAAAATAGTTATTTGAATAGTTTGAACCTGTGTGTTTTAGAAGGAACAGTCAAATGTCACTTTTGACCAGTTTTGACAGCTCTTATGTGTTTTGGACCAATCAGATGAGATTAAAAATGAAAGGACCCTTGGGTGTGCCTGTCGTTTGCTTGTTTCCCTTACCTATCCAAACTGAACAGCCAAGTTGCCAATGCCAATTCAACATGTGAAATCAAAGTCGGCGGCTGTCAGCAGCTTAAAAAAAAAGGCCAATGAAGGCCGACGGTGCGGGACCATAGCACAGAAAAGGCTGATGGTTGGTCGCTGTCAGCCCAATTACGACCGGCAGCCGACTGTTGGCTTAGTATGTCAGGGCCTTTACTGTTATTTAGGCAAACATATCTCATTAACCCTCTGGGGTTTTTTGCCAACAATTTGGAGGAATTACTAGAATTATTGGGTCCTTGTAAATCATAGAGTGTGGTCAAGACGTACTCTAAAGTGTCTTGTTATAACTCTGGTTATGAATTAATACTATAAATTGAATTTAAAGATTTCTATTATTGAAAATATACTGTATGTCAGGAAAATGTCCAGGCCCCAGGCACTGAGCTTTCTGAAAACATGTCCCCCTGAACAATATTAATTAACTGCTGTGGGCGCCCAGATGGCTACGTAGGTAGCAAAAAGGTTGTCACAATGGGTAAGGTAATTTTCTTTCACAAATTGCACACTTCTAATACACTTCACAACTTGAAGTGCAATCATGAAATACATCCTACTTCGATATATTATTGTAGCTATCCCTATGCTGAATACAGGTAATGTACACAAAATTGATCATTGCCATTAGGGCTGCACGATTATGGCCAAAATGATAGCCTATTCTGCCTATACTGTTTTGAAAAAGGTCATTTAGACAACAAATAGCTTGCAAGTTCCCCCTTATACCCCTTTAACAGTGTCTCTGATCCTACCTCTGTGTTATTAGCATATTCCACTTCAGTATGGGGATGTTGATGGTTGTGCTCAGCATTTTGGTGGTGGCTCTCATGGTGATGCAAATGGTGCAAAACTCTGACAGGAACACTTATTTTGTAACCTTGTGAGTCCCAGACGTGGATAATGAATTCCCGGTGTCCATGAATATCAGTCGGTCTTTTTACCTGGAGGGGAAA
>NC_045742.1:24303094-24303198 GCF_008692095.1 Etheostoma spectabile
TTATCAAAGGTCAACATGCTCGCAAAAGATTTGGATTCAATCTAGCTCGCTACATGACAAAATTTGGGAATCTTTAAAAAAAAATCTGCTTGATGACATTCTTC
>NC_045742.1:24303208-24303972 GCF_008692095.1 Etheostoma spectabile
GAGTGTTGTTGCTGTTACACAAAATCTGTGCACATGTAGGGGTCACTCAACAGAGCTACTGCTGTCACATGTTTGAACTCACATGAGTTCAATTCAGTAAAATAGATTTTACCCCCTTCTTAATCTAGGTTAAGTCAAAGTTGTCTTTTTGATAGTCTAACAGTTTTCCGTAGTTTGTTAGATAAACTACCTAAATTGTTGTTGAGAAATTATATTTTTACTGACACAATCCCCAATAATTTTACTTTCTATAGGCATAACATAATGTGGAACATATTTGTAGAGGTGAGCATTAGAAACCGCAAATTTACAATCAATTCTGTTAAACTGTACTGACCTTTAATATGCCATCTGTCTGTACCATGAAATGGCTGTTATCACTGCTGAAAACAAATCTTGTGCGGTCTGTGCAGTCAGTGAAGCCCACTGTAATTAGACAGAAGAAACTCATCCATTACAAATGCAGTACATACAGAGAAAACAAAAAAACAGAACAGAGTAATGTACACCCTTTAGCAATCTGTTTACATTCTACAAGTGACCTTTAACAAATAATGACATGCAAATGAGATGATCCATCGACATTTTATTAAATTAATTTGAAAAGACTCATCTGTTAGTCATATGTTGCTAGGTACGTCCGACGCATTACATCCGAAAGAATGCAGTAAATTCACTATTGACGTGTCCAATGTTTCCCACACAAACTTAACTTGGGGCGGCCTCTCAGGTAGGCTATATATTAAGGGCTGCCAAAAAGTATG
>NC_045742.1:24303982-24304277 GCF_008692095.1 Etheostoma spectabile
GGATTTCCTCATTCACATAAGACTGGTGTCTAGTCACCCTGTGGAGGACCTTGTTTGTTTTTTTCTGATACCAGTCTGGAAACAAATAAACTTTAAAATTGTGTTAGTGCCTTAACAGTGCCTGAATCAATACTTTAAAATAAAGAGCATGAATTGTATATTGCCAAGGCTATATGGTCAAATGTTTTTTTTATTAAGAATTTAATAACAACACTGATTGCACCATTAACTTACAAACTATAATTGAAAAAACCATTAGTTTTATCTTTAACAGCAGACTGTTGGGATGTTCCAG
>NC_045742.1:24304287-24304572 GCF_008692095.1 Etheostoma spectabile
ATTTTACATCTGTCCAAAAGAACATGCCATCCGTGATCACTCTAATATTTTCCTAGAAGACATGGACAGCAGGGTTTCTGCCAGTGCATTTATAGTTTTCAGTTATGTGAGTGTCGCAGAGACTTGGAGGGCAAAACACACTGGGAACTCCATAGAGCTACCGTACAAGCCTGTCAATCTAAACCTACAAGTGTTTAGATCAGGGGGGCTATTGCACAAAACCAGGATAAGGGATTAACCCGTTGGTGCCGGAAGCTTCGCGACGACACATCTACCGCCGGTTAC
>NC_045742.1:24304582-24304693 GCF_008692095.1 Etheostoma spectabile
AACTCTGAACCTCCTGCCGGCTGCTGCGTGGTGCAGCATTTTGTATTTGTCAGTCTTTTCATGACGCGTGCAGCAGAGAACACACTGTCATTGGTTCAAATACACATGAGG
>NC_045742.1:24304703-24304997 GCF_008692095.1 Etheostoma spectabile
TTGTTGGCTATTTAAAGCCATGTGACCACAAAAATGTACCGTAGTTTGCTGAAAATCATGTCAATCAACCAGACATACATGTGCTTTTGTTTATGAATTTTTGAGAGACGAGCGGGAAAATGGCTACGACGGAGGAGGATTTTGACAGCTAGGGCGGATGTGGTAGATTATGATGAAGACATCCTCCCTCCCCAACTCAATATCTTCCACCTCAATGTCACTGCCCTCGCTGTCAAAATCCTACTGACTAATACAAAATGCTGTGCCACGCAGCAGCCGGCAGGAGGTTCAGAG
>NC_045742.1:24305007-24308987 GCF_008692095.1 Etheostoma spectabile
CGCAGTAACCGGCGGTAGATGTGTCGTCGCAAAACACCCGGCAAAAACGGGTTAAGCCGGGATATTCCGGTTATCCTGGATGAATTAAGCCTCTACTTGGTTGCAAAAAAGCAGAGGCACCTAAATTATCATAGAGATTTATTCTGAGCAGCTAGCCTGCTTCTGACCAGATTAACAGCCAGGATTTATTAATCTTGGAGCCTTTTCTGTTGTCTCAGCAATGTTTTTACCTTATTTTTATTAGCCTGCATTTAAATACAAGTAAGGGTTGCTGTTCAGTACAGCAATTTAAGACTTTTTAAAAGGCCTTTTTAGGACCATTATGAATGTAATTTAAGACCTTTTAACAACATTAAAAACAAAAAACCAATTACGTTTGAGTTAGGAAACATCTGAAACAATTCTCGGATTTCCTCATTCACATAAGACTGGTGTCTAGTCACCCTGTGGAGGACCTTGTTTGTTTTTTTCTGATACCAGTCTGGAAACAAATAAACTTTAAAATTGTGTTAGTGCCTTAACAGTGCCTGAATCAATACTTTAAAATAAAGAGCATGAATTGTATATTGCCAAGGCTATATGGTCAAATGTTTTTTTTATTAAGAATTTAATAACAACACTGATTGCACCATTAACTTACAAACTATAATTGAAAAAACCATTAGTTTTATCTTTAACAGCAGACTGTTGGGATGTTCCAGTTTTGGAATAATTTCCAGTGAAAAACTGCCAAACGTTAACGTTACACCGCTTAGCTTTCAGTATTTAAAATCGTATTCAAGCAGCTACTGGCTAATATTAGGCTAACGTTCCCTGCTGCAAAGTGTAACATAAACTAGCGGTGGTCTCTGATGTCGGTTTTAGATCACCAGACAGCAGCGCCGATATTTCCATGGCACCAAAATCCACGATGCTATTCTGCCTGGTAGATACATGATCCAAAAGCAACATGGAGGTTGCTTAAAAGGAGTTGCGGACCTGCTGTGTGGGTCTCGCCTAGGCAGTGTATAGGTAGCCTACTGCTGGGACTGGAGCCGCCAGATACTCGGCAGAACTGACTGATGGCTGTCGTTTGACTTATGCCTATACATACAGTATAGATTGTATAATTATACATATATCTGTATCTAAATGCTCGTCTTTGGTATGGTAAATAGTAGAGCATGATGCTTTGTATGATGGAAGCATTACATTACACCAGCTCATTGCTAATCTCTAACGTTCATCATAAATTACCACAGCGATTTAACCTGGTAACAAGTGATCCACAAAAACCTGAAGTTACCAAGTTAACGCAAATTTTATCAGATATATTCAATTCAGTTCAATGTCTTTATACAAAATATACACTGGAATTAAGTTGTTTGATGATGGCTTTTAAAAAGTTTACACTTGAATTGTAATCGCTGTAATTTTTAAGATTTTTGTACCAACTTGCTGTTGTACTGTTTATTATTTTAAGAATTTAACAATTCAGTAAATTTAGCTCAATGACTATGTGTTACATTTTATCTTACAATGTTAGTGAAGAAATATTTAAGTCAACCTTGAGGTTTCCTAACTAAAAAGAATGATCCCAGTCCCTTTCACATAGTTAGGCACACAGCTTTTTTATTGTACTTGGTATTGGCCAATATCCAAAACCCAGGTATCGGTATAGAACTGAAAAATCTGGATCAGTGGATCCTTAGTTCATAGTATAACCTTGTCTTAGACGAGCAAAGATTTAACAATCAGACAAAAACAAAAGGCCACACCAAAGAGAGTAGTTAGTTATTTGGCTGAGACAGTTGGGGAAAAAAATGCAGTAGTAACTTCCAAGACATGACAAACATGCAAAACTACAGCTGTGTACTGTTCCTTTTTCCTAAGTATTTCACACCACTTGAAAAGTATGGCCTGTAAAACAGGCTCAGGGACATGGTTTGGCCCTCCAGGTAAAAGCATTACAAGACGTGCAGAAGGGGTGCAAGCTGAGAAGTGAGTTTGTCTAGCTGTGGATAGAGAGTGAACAGCTAATCTGTAGAAAGGCCATCTGAGCCAGGAGAGCACTTTAGAAAAAGTGAGAAGTTAAGCTTTAAAGTGCTCATATAATGCTAATCAGGATAATAATTGTATTTAGATATTTGATCAGAAAAGGTTAACATGGTTTAATTTTCAAATAACGCCATATTTTTGTTGTACTACACATTGCTGCAGCTCCTCTTGTCACTCTGTTTCGAGTTCACCGTTTAAGCTACAGAGTGTAGCATCACACTTCTGTTCCATCTTTGTTGGGAGTCACACATGTAAGGTAAGCACTGCTACCTTGTCAGAAGCAGAGTATTAGGGCGGGCCATGCCAGCAGCTAGGTGAGCATGGTAATATGTGCATGTTCGTCACAGAAGTAAAGGCTGGACTACAACAGAGCTGTTTGGAGCGGTTTATGATTAGTGTTGTAATTCCCTTTGAGGTGGTCTTGATCTTTTTCACTTTGTAAACATATTGCAAACAACAAAAAATATATATATATATATATATATATCTAAAAAATAAAAGGAAAGAGGGACAATATCCAAAAAGTATAATATGAGCACTTCGTCTTAACTTTAGATGCTTCCATAGCCAAAATGTTATTTCTAGAATGTACAATGTAAATAAAATAATTCTTCAATTATTACTGAACATTAGAAATGAACAGTTTTTTTCAGGAGTGTGTGCATTAGCCAATGAGTAAAAGAACAACTTTCTGGATTATTCATACCTTTTCCCAGTCTTGTGTTTTTCTTCAGGTGCTTCCTGGACACTTTATAAATCAGCATGTCTGACTCAAATCCAGGTACACATGTTGGCTCCTCATTAGCCACTAAAGCAGAGGCCTAAGAGAGGAAAACAGTGTTTTAATGAATCATAATCCAGATGTACAAAAAATGTGCAACAAGAGGATAAAAGAAAACTTTAACTGACTTCTTGAAGAAACTGAAAAGGGCATTCCTTGTGATTAAACACACTATTCAACACCTGTCTAATCCACAACCTTATTAGATAAACTAAACCACCACATGAGCCATAGGTTTCATTCAGGTGAGCAACTAAAAAATAATTGCATTATCAATTAAACTCTCAATTTTTTGTTGATCTATTAATTTGGTCTAAGAAACGTAAAAACACAGTAAACATGCCCATCCCAAGTAGTATTCTCTTAATTGAGTAACAATTGAATCAATTATCTATCTCATGTTGGATTAGAATTCAATTTGCCAACAACGTCATCAACGGAACTAGGGCGAGGCCCGTGTGTTGACTCACCAACTCGAGGGAAGAAAAAGTAAAACTTGAAAAGGACGGTTTAAAGCTGCATTGAAACAACAACCAAAAAGTGTTCTTTCAAATGTAATTAAGTAACGTTAAATTAACTAACGTGAACTGTTTATTTCTCGTTCTCTAAATTAAACACGAGTGAACGATAGAAATGGGAGCAAGCCCATTTAAAGAGTTTACGTTACAACGACAGCAGGAAATCTCACCTGAAAAACGACGATTAAAATGCCCAAAACCGCGAGCCCAGCGGTCCCCATTTGTCTGTAAATCCTTTTTCAATAGTTTCCGAAAAACTGAATTGTAAAGTGAATTATGAATATATTCCTTTGCGAGTTTTTGACGTGGCTTCTTTGTCTTCTCTCCAGAAGGTTGCTTCAGTAACTGACTGGGTTGAGCTGAACGAGCTGCTCAGGTACTTTGAGCGTATGACGTCAGTTTACAGGTGCGCGGGTTCCGGGTTTCGTGTAGGGTCATACAGGCTGGACACACCTAAAGAGACAGATACCAGCAGACAGTTTCTGTTACTTCCTAAATAGGTTCACATATAGAACAGCGACAGGATTCTTATTTACCAGCAATGAGCTGTATCTGAGCTAAGAGAGCAGCACTCTACAACTTATTTCCTCATTCTGACAACCCCTCTACGCTATCACTATCTCTCTCTCTCTCTGTCTCTCTCT
>NC_045742.1:24308997-24313600 GCF_008692095.1 Etheostoma spectabile
CTCTCTCTCTCTCTCTCTCTCTCTCTATATCGATTTTCAGTTTGCTTTATTGGCATGACAAAATCTTTCTCTCTTTCTCACACATAGCCTACACATTGACAAAACTTTGTATTTTAATCAGAAAACATACTTTTATATTTGGTGACGTGATAATTAACTACCCTGTGGGACTTCAAATTATTGGTTGTGTAGACCGTTATTACAGTCTATGGTTGTTCATCAAGAATGACAAAAGAATATGTACCGGACTGCTGTCATTATTATGAAACCAGCCTTTTGAAAGTATCAGTGGAAATTTCAGGCTCCCCATATTCATAAAACTTAAATGAGATCCTATGGAGCTAGAATTGTTTTTTTATTACATGCGAGAGAAAAAAAGATCCGTGGGGGGAAAAAAAAGTTTGAGAGAAAAAGTTATCACTCTGATAGCAAAAAAGCATCTTATGAGAAAAAAAATGTTTGAGAGAAAAAGTTTACACAACAATAGCAAATCTCTCTCAAAATACTTTTTTAAACTCTCAAATATATATTTTTTGCTATTAGTTTGAAAAAAAATATTTCAAAATGTTTTTCTTCTCGCTCTTAAAACCTAAGTCTTTGCTCTCGATTCAATTTTTCGCTCTAGGCTCAGGATTTTCTCTCAAATCTGAAAATAGTGTCATGGCCGGGACAAGAAAATATATGTAAAATTATACAATCTATGGTGACGAGGCTAATAATGGCCATGTTAGCACTGATATCTTTAATAGCCTTTAACAGTGAGTACATTGCCAAGGATATATTACATTACTTTGCTGTTTGTCACTGACAGCAGCCTACCACTTCCACCTGCTGTTAAACTGTGTGCTGGTAGGACAAGGCATGCCACACCTCTGACGACGGTATAGCGAGTGGCATGTGCATCAGCATACCTTAAGCCAATTTTCGATTTTGCAGTCATTCCTTTTTAGCATCAACGTTATGTTATAACATTAGCTCTAAAACGTTTGTGAATATCTTAACATATTGTTCTGGCTAGCTACAACGGATTATATGTCAGTATGACAGTGTCAAATGAAAAGTCCAGGAATGAAGAAAACACTAAACATTTGACTGTTTGCATCTCATAGTCTGCATTTACGCCCTCTACTCTCAGCAATGCCTATGTTATCTAGCTAGCGTTAGATAACATAGCCATTAACTATTTAATATTTAAAGTTAACAGAAGACTTTGCTTAAAATAATTATTGTGTTGATTCTTGCAACTTAACGTTAGCTGTGTAACTCAGTTTATTTAAATGTATTTACCTTGTAGCCGGATTTGTTGCCTAAGGGGCTAGCAAGTCCTTGCTAATGTTTAGGAACGTAGCTAGCTAACCAGTTTGCAATCAACCATTTTACTGCTTCAAATATAGCTAAGTAACGTTTGCTTAAATTATTAAAGCAGTAGCTAACATTAAATATTAATGTACTTACCATCATTGGCTAATGTTAGAAGACAAGCTCAGGCAGGCAATGTAAGATTCTCTGGCTTTTTTTTTAACTTGGTGCTGATCAATAAATACATGAAATACAATGTGGTTTAAAAAAAATGAACGACTATCGTAATTTTGATGTAACTTTTATGAAATGTTAAAAAAGGCCCACATTAAGGATATTTGCTATTAATTTATTTAACCCCGTGTTTAATGGTCTGGAGTGATACCAAGATTGGAAAGTGGCTGATGCATGCCGTGCCAAAAACCGATGTCCACGGCAGCACCATTCTTCAACTGTCTATGGGCA
Source organism: Etheostoma spectabile (assembly GCF_008692095.1). NCBI lineage: Eukaryota > Metazoa > Chordata > Actinopteri > Perciformes > Percidae > Etheostoma > Etheostoma spectabile. Next base: position 24,310,762 of record NC_045742.1, read on the forward strand.
GCACGCACAGCACAGTTCCTTTACGTCTGTCACTGCCTACAAGATGTGAACATATACTGTTTATTTGTAATTAATAATACTCCGTCTATAGATATGAGTCGAGTACAGATTGTGAGTTGCGCATGCGTCACTTTGCAACAAGTATCCTACAAGATGCTAACGAGAGATTTCTGTAATGTCAGCTGAGCTCCCATAAGGAGGGGTCTGTGCTCCCATGAAAGTAGTAAAATCATTTGTGGGGGTTGTTATTCTAATACATTGCTAGCAAACGTTATTTTAGTAATCACAAATAATGCATGTTCCAATGTATTTTGTATTATTTACGTAAACAAGGTTAAAAAGGACAGCACCATTTGGACTCTCCCACCACCTTTCTGAAAGTGGTACGTTCCGCCCCTTACTGTGGTATGTTCCGTATATCCGGCGGCCATCACTTAATGCAGTTCACAAGAGTGTAGTGATGTAAAAAAAAGTGATGTACTGCAAAATTGTGTATCCATCCAGTACCAAGTAAATACAGGGCCAGTATCCCCTATGCCAGTACTTTTCAATACTTAAGGTAGATTTATCATGAGATTGCTAATTCTGACTGAAGTTTCATGACCTTTACGTGTTTTTGCAATTTTTCGTTTGGTATAGGCTATTAATAAGTTAAAACCCAGTACAGAATTTTCAAATGCTTGTAAAAGTCTTATATATAGGTTATATAACTATATACAGTACATCTTTATTGTTAATTACTGCCTAGCTGTTATCTATTCTATTTAGTGGGATTTAGTATGGTTAGCACCAGGTCTTTTGGTTCTTGTAGCAGTGCTGTACATAGTGGTGTATTTTCAGTGTTTAATGGGTAGTTTAATAGTTTGCAGTATTTTTTTTTACATGTATGTATGTAATTTCCCACTTTTCAGAACCACACACTTACACACACACGTGAATACAATATGGACAAGACCTTTAAAGGCATGCCAGTACACCCTGTCAAGCCTTTTCTACAATAAATCGTTACATAACTGGAAATATTTTTAATAAATAGGTTTTCCAAAAGAACTATGCACCATATTTTAATATTATATCATATTCCATTCCATAAACACCGAATGGTCCCTTAATTAAAGTTATTGTCCGTAAGATTTTCATGTAGTTAATTGTCTAGAAAGTACCTATCCATCAACAAGTGAGTTAAAACAATGGTGATTGAGCATATGAGCCACTGATGAAAGTGCGTGTATTTGCTGCTTTGTCAAGTAATAGGATGGCAACCTTCCCACCCTAAATTTAAATGGAGCGCATAGTTTGTGATGCTATTTAAACCAGTCAGCAGGGGCAAATTATTTACATTATATAAGTTGACTCCACTTTCCATCAGTTTTGTTTTTAACCAATTTGTTTCTGGACAGCCATGGCTGCTTATAGACTCTTCCATTTTTAAGATTAATTAACAATTACAGACCTTTAACCTAATGTAGAGCTGTACCAGCAAATGTTCCATTGCAGGAAATCTCTCACAGTGTGCAGTTTATTCTGTTCAAGAAAGACTCCATGTTGTAGTATTATCCCAGTACACAAGCTGATACAGTAGGCTTCTGACTAAATGGGATGCTTAAAACATTAATGTGTGCCACAAAAACATGGAATGTGTTTCCAAACGTGGCCTTTTGCTGCATGGAAGTCCACAATATACCCAATATTTGCAAATAATGTAATTGCTGTGAAATATTGTCAGGGTCATAGAGAGAACAGTAAACATTTGTCTGAACACAATTAATAATTTTAACAACGTAAAAAAAGATAGAACTGTGAAATTTGACTTAACAGATCTGAGATTTTCAGCCTTCAGCAACATTCACTTTTAAAAGTTATTTTATGTGCCCCTTCTACATAGGCATTGTAATATAGCCCTCTTAAAGCTTTAGTAAGAGTAAGATGAACATGAAAGAATGGGGATTTCTTGAAAAGCAATTAAATGATGTTATCTTTTTCTCTTCCCCTCCATCAGTCATCCATCCTTCCCACAGAAAGAGGATGTGTGGGCAGAAGAAAAGACACGTCAGCAGTTTACAGTGGTCACCACTGAAAAGGGTCAATGTGGGAGTAGTAGAGAGGAAGAGAAAAAAAAGAGGAATGATATGACGGGTTAGGGAAGAAAGGGGCAGTAGTTGGAGGAAGGCAGTGAGCAGTGTCAGATTACATTTTTCAGTTTGTGGGGTCTGAAGAGAAAGGGATTCATTTAATGTGTGCCTATGGGTGTAATCACACCTTCAATGTCAATGGGTAGAATGTAATTATTTGTCACGTTTTTGGTGTTGGCTCATGTAAATTCACATGGCACACTTTACACCAAGTGGACACTAATTTAGAATTTTGGAAACCACCATGTCAACATGAAGCATTCATCAGGGTAAGACTGAACCATGACAAGCACTTTTGAATTATCACATTATTGTTTAGTTTGTGCTGGATGTAATATTTCCCATCCATTATTCATGGTAAATTGACCAGTTATTTGTTGTTGTCAATTATTATATGTTCAAATGAATAAATAAAAATAAACTCAAGTGGAAATCAGACCGTAAAACAACATTGAAATATCAGCAAGTGGAAACGCCCTATTTTTATTTGAGCTTTTAGTCTTAGTGTGGTTGCTACATGTCAATTGGTCGGTAACAAAGTAGTCTTCCTGTCCTCCAGGAAAAAGACCATAACCTATCTGTTATCTGATGGTCTATTTGTATTGTTAATGCAGGCAAACATGTCTTGACTTGTATTGCAACTTCAACAGTTCAGTAAGTAAAGACTAAGGAAACCGAGGTGTAGCAGTCTACCAACCACCCGTCTT
>NC_045742.1:24313610-24313724 GCF_008692095.1 Etheostoma spectabile
AACAAAAAACCCAATGACCTTGACTGTGTTTTTGTATCAAATAAGAGACAAAGTTTATTCTGGTTCACTTATCACTCACACACACACACTGTGTCCCTTAATATCATACTGGAA
>NC_045742.1:24313734-24314137 GCF_008692095.1 Etheostoma spectabile
GCTTCCAAACTCCAGATGAACTTGAATCTGGTTAATTGGCATATAAAGCAAATAGTTTGAAGTAGGAGAGATAGTGTCTGAGAAGTAGAAAGCAAGCAAATGTTATGTTATTTATGTATAAAGCAGTTTTAAAGCACAATTTATAAAGTGTCCATTCTTTAAAGGACACAACCAAACACCTGAAAAACTAATAAAATTTCCATCAGACACACGTGTATTTTGTGTTTCGTGCTGATAACCAAACGTTAGCCAGCTTACACGCTACAATGTGGCAAAAATAGTTAAAATTGTACCTACTAGTTATCAGCATGTTAGCAATGTCATTGTCTCCATATTTCCATGCTAGCATTAGCATATAGCTCAAAGCACAGCTGTGCAAAAGTATGCCAGCATGACTGTAGAC
>NC_045742.1:24314147-24314612 GCF_008692095.1 Etheostoma spectabile
GGCCATAATGTTTATCTGTAGAAATTATCTCCTACCTAAGAGATAGAGTTTTAGGCTTAAATAGGCAGTTTTGAGAGTGACAAAGCCTGCAGAAAGAAGTACTTAATGCACTAATATTAATGCACTAATAAAATTGACTAATTTAATGTCCACCGTAAAACAAAATGGAACTGAGCACAGGCGCGGCCAGGATTCTATTTCATTGTACGCAGAAAAACCACTCACCCAACATCTTGGTTGCGCACATACGCAATCTACTCAGTAAGCAAGTGAGTAAGCTAGAGAAAGATGGATTCATTAATGTCTTATGCATTTTTTAACGTTACCGATACAACGCCACCATAAAACTCTTATTAGCCTTTAGGCTTCCATACTCAGAAACCACAAAATAAGCAAACCTATAAGTACTTTTTGTTTTTACTCCCCAGCAGATTGTCTGTCTTTGTCTTGGCTGTTAGTGGTGGC
>NC_045742.1:24314622-24314813 GCF_008692095.1 Etheostoma spectabile
GGTTATCAAATTAATCATTAACTCTGAAGTCAATGTTTAAAATAGTCTAGCATCTGCTGACAGCAGTTGGGAAACGAGTGGATTTATAACAACAGCACTGAGAAAGTTTAATAGCTTAAAGGTGAATATGTAATACTGACGGCGAGTTTAAAATAGTTACTAGATTAAGCTCAATCTTTTAAGATGGAACA
>NC_045742.1:24314823-24316299 GCF_008692095.1 Etheostoma spectabile
AGAGTCTACTCTGTATTTCCACTGCACAAGGGGCGTGGTCAATGGGCATAGTTCAAAGAATGCAATTGGATAGTCCCACAACAGGTCGGACCAACAATCCAGGTGACGTAGCAGCAACAGCGGCATCAGTGGCCGCCATGTTGAAAGTAAACAAAAAGCTTCCGTATCTGGTTGCTTCTCTATCGTCATCGTGTTAAACCCGTCAATAGTGTGCCAGGTGAATAAGCCATTTTGTAGATTTAAAGTAGAAGCAGGATAGATACATTTTCTGCCTGATAAGATAAGTAAGATAAGTTTCCAGCCTGAGCTGCAGGGTGATATCAAATCGCTGGCAAATTGGGCTGGGTTTACTCAGTCTAGGCTAAGACCACAGCATCCACAACAAAGGCATTGTGAGATCTTATTACCGTAGAGACAAAGTAACGTTACATGGTTCTTTGTTGATGTACAGTATGTTTGTCGTAGCAGATAAGTTTAGTTGACAAACACTGACTGTGACCTGGGTACAGAGTCACAGTCTTTTTTGCGACCATTGCAGTGAAGTTTAGCCAGCATCAAGCTAACATTGGTATTGGCTTCAGCATTAACCTCTGTGAGCTTTGAGTCTGTGAAGGAGGGGCTGGGGAAGAGGACTCTCTCCAGTATTTTGAATTTGAACTTCAGTACCCATTTAAAACTTTAGTTGTCAGTATATATTTCTCCCTGATGTCCTTTGTACAACAGGTAAAGCAGACTGTGACATAGTTTCGTTCCCGTTCCCTTACCACCTGCCGACCCTCAACGGACGTAAATACCACATCTTATTACTATATTACATGACTTCCTGCTTTTCTCATGTCATAATTACTACAAGCAGGGGGGCACCTAGCCTCACTTCAGACATGAATATGGGTTGTAATTGCTGCTTGTCTATGGGTTTTTTTTTTGGAGAACAGTCTCAAAAAGACACCTTTTACAACCAAAATCCCTTTAAGTTATTAATAAAGCAGATCAATTATTATACATCCACATTTCTGAAGTGTGACAATGTAATATAAAAGAATTAGGTGCCAGCAGACAGATCTTACTTCCTGCTCAGTGTTAATGCACAGTGGGATTACCGGAAATACTCCTAGGGAGTACAATACATAAGCTCTCTGTGTCCCTCTGTCTCTGTAGAGGAGTCCAGTGTTTATCTATGTGTCTGCAGCTGATCTGTTAGTTTTTTTAAAAGTTTAAAATATCTGAAGGACCAGGTTGAAAATATGCATAATCTGGTTTCCCCATCCCCCTCTTTTTCTCTAAAAGTTAAAAAACCACAGGTAGGTTGGCAATACATATGGAAAGGGGCTTCTGCATGCAACAAAAGTTGGTCTTATGTCTCCTGTCCCCTGGGGTCTTGGTCTAGGCAAAGACAATACAATGTTGATTGGACTATGTTGATGTTAGAGTTTCACATTTACACGACATAACCATTTGCTCTGCAACCAAAAGCGA
>NC_045742.1:24316309-24316842 GCF_008692095.1 Etheostoma spectabile
GGTGCAGAAGACAGGATCTCATTGGTCAGCAACGATGCACTCAACATGCTTTCATGACAACAACGGACCAATGAGAAAGGATTTGAGTGCACCAGGGAAAAATGAACAACCCCCCGGTGCAGCGCATAAGTGAATGTGATCTAAGAAGTTTCATGACTGCTTTCACGTGACTCCGTCAGGAGAAGCGTGGATCAGTCCGCTGCAGTGTCATCTGCAGTGTTATTTTGTTTGTTTGTATCATGTTTGTTTGTATCATGTTTTGTTTGTTTGTATCATGTTTGTCTTTGTCTTATCATCTTCATCACTGCTGTTGCATTAAACCTTTTCTCAATTCTCAATTCGACCCTCAGCCTCCTTTTCCTCAGAGATCCAACGAACCGGAAGATAGTTGAGAATTTTCTAACACTACATTATAAAGCACTTCCATCATCCTACCACTGGAATTCAAAAAGAAAATGTTACAGTAAAAGCCCATCATCAAGCCATTCTAATCTTTTTAGGGCCCATTCAAATCCTAAGAAAAGAAATCCATC
>NC_045742.1:24317391-24317885 GCF_008692095.1 Etheostoma spectabile
GCACCGCAGAGTGTAGCAAGATGAACATGGCATCGCAGAACGTGTAGCGGGACCATGGGACAGCTGCTACCATGATTTTGGAGCCTCTCTGATCCCAGGGAACATGCTGGGGAAAAAAGAACAAAAGGACTCCGGGGAGTTACTGCCTAACCACTAAACTAATGTAGATTCAATTGTTTGTCTGTATTTTTGAGTAGAAGAGTAGATTAGAAATAGACAAGCTTCTGCTTCATGAGTAAAATGCAAAATTTTCTTCTAAACCTGTGAGTAAGTGCCCCGTCCAAGCTGGAGTCGTCTATTAAGATAACATAAGCCTTTATTTCCCAGACAGGAAGTTTAGTTTGCAGTACAGATACATAGAAAAGTGAAAAAGGTATATAAAACTAAAACAAAAATAGAATTAAAAATATAAACTATAGAAATGTAGTTGAAAGCCAAATTATCAGCAATGCCACCTTGGCACTTTCATCCAGAGAATACACTCAATACATTGA
>NC_045742.1:24318010-24318566 GCF_008692095.1 Etheostoma spectabile
ATGGCCTACTGACTCCACATTAAGCATAAACACTGCAATAATCAAAACAGATAAAATAAGCACAAGAGCATACCTAAAACCCTTGCTAAACCTAACACTTTTGTGCTATTACATCTGCACCTAACTAAAATAAATATATGTACCCAGAAAAAACTATAAATGACAATGACTAAAATTTATCTAAGAAGAATCACTACTGATGTTAAAATACAATAAAATGTCAAGCAGAATTAAAGTTAAAATCAATAAAGGGAAATAAGGCATGTTTTAGCCCTCCCAGGCAGCACTTCCGTCCATGTCCTGTTGAAAGTTTTATGTTGTGACAGAAACTTATTTCAAAGAATTGTATGATGCACAATGCAGTCTACAGTAAAAGAAACTAGGTCAATGGTAAATTGAGTGATAAAATCATGGGTAATACATCTGTAATCACACTGTCATGATGACTTAAAACTAGTCTCATAGTCTCCCTTAATGCAACTTCCTGGGTGTGTGTTATGTGTGAGTGAGTGAGTGTGTGTGTGTGTGTGTGTGTGTGTGTGTGTGTGTGTGTGTG
>NC_045742.1:24318591-24320923 GCF_008692095.1 Etheostoma spectabile
TGTAAGCAATGGTTGGCTGAACGCAAAAAGGACAATGAGATACTGATTGCTGTGTCTATAATAATATGCATATAAGCATCTGATCCAGTACCTTTCCAGATGTTTCAGTAAAGGGATCACACACATGAGATCCATTCTGCTCTTCAAAGACATTCCAGTATTATTTCTGCACTTTAAGCAAGAGCTGAAAGGGGGCTTCTTGTGCTCTCTTACAGCTGCAAGTCTGCGCTTGAACAAAAACTGCATGACATTGACGCGAAGAACAAGAAGCCCTTCAAAAATTGAAAGAGGCAAAGCGAAAGAACTGAATAGAAAAAGGGAACACGTACGAGTATGACACCGTGGAGTTGCTGGGTACTCAGCTAAGTGGTGTCCGTGTTCGTGAAATGCATGCGTTTGGTGGGAAGATTGTGGATGATGCATGATAGGAAATGGCAGAAGCATGCACATGAATGCCATCTCATTTCTCATGCTTCACTGGAAACCTCACAAACATTAAGTCCATGTGAAACAGATCCTGTTGTTGCAAATCGTAAAACGTGTCTCTTTCCACAGGAACAGCTACATCTCACGGACTGCACGCTTTAACATATGAGGCGCAGGCTACACTCGCCGATCTCCCAGTAGTAGCGCTTCAGTAAGCTAACACTCCTGTCGCGGTGTATATGTACCATCTTCTGCAACTAGGTCGGAGAGGGGGGACGTCCTATCAGGACCCACCTGCAACAGATGCACCCAGCAAGGTTTCAACGCTTTATGATACTCAGAGGTGTCTAACTACTCCTATGGTGAGTTCTGAGGTGACGGGAACGCGGACGTGGATACTCACTCACGCTTCACACGCAGATTTCAGCGCCGTCTGATCTCACAAGGGAGACACGTATGCAATTCCCAGTCTCAATCATCACTTGCCCTTTTGACAATGGAACCTATCTTTCTGTATACAACCTTAATGGCTAAACAGCATAACTAAACATTATCTGCGTCCTGGCTCAAAAGACCACTTTAGCCTCTACTCTCCTCCAGCTGATTTCCCAGGTTTGCATGGGCAAATCCCACTTAATACCTGCGCTTATCACTAGTGAGCTGTTTTGAGAATAAAAACCGCTATTGTGAAAAGAAGACTGACAGATAACAATGATCTGTTATTAACCTTTGCACCTAATGATATCAAAGGGCACAGCCAAGAGAACTTGTTGTGTCGAAAGTTGCTCTAACATGGCGCCTGCGTCATGGCTATGAGAGAGCCAAAGAATCTTTTGAAAGAATATTCTTGGATGCGAAAATGAAAATTGTTGCATTTCTATATGGAGAAAAGCTATGGATTGGCCAATGATGAAAGGCAGATGACATTAATGATGCTTGCAGTCCTTTTTCATCTTTTAAGGGGTACTGTTGTGCACATGTCATGGAAGCTTACAGCTATGGGTAAGGAGATGGAATTCGTGCCGATCCAATCTTCGCCTGATAATGAGAGAAATTGCCATATAAACTTGAGGATGGAAAAATGGTAGGTGTCGCAGTCTGGGAAGCTACAGTAGCGCCTGGGTATAGAGCTAGTTCCAGACTTTTGTGGCACTTCATTGAGACGTCGGTAAAAGATTCTGTCTGATCACTCTCTTTGGTAACACTACAGGGTCGCGCAACCAGACCTTCTCTAAACTCAAACAGATAATCAGAGGCAAGCACCGGCGCTTATATACTGTTGAGGGCCAAGTATACTGCATCGCTGGCCCAACAATCACAGCGGACCACCACATGACACAGAGGGGCCAACTCCACAGAACAACGAGTTGTCCTGTGTGTAGTGGATGCTAGCAATTCAGCTGGAGCAAATGTTCCGAAGTTGATGCATAGATGACACGAAGGGATGAAAATGGATGATCTTGAAGTAGGCAAGTGGTGTTTTAGCTGTCGGAGAGCATATAAGCAGGGATGTAACAAGACCTTTGACATGTGATATATGCATACCACAATACCCGAACGCTACAGTATGACCTAAAAGCCACAGGATAGGTCAGTCATAACGCACTTGTGTCATTGGAGACATGGGCAATCAACTGGGCCGGAACTGATGATATGTTCTCTCTTTTGTGCCTGTACAGGTGAAGGCCGAGTCGTGGAGCAGAGTTAACTAATACTGCTTTCTTTCTAGAACCTTGGGACGTTCATGCTTCTTTCTGTAGCCCAATCTCACTCATTCTCAAATATATTTTTCTTCATTGTTTTCTGCATGAGCCAATGTTGTTGCTTGTTGTATTCAGAGTCTGGCATAGGCATTTCCAGCAAAGCAATTTGAGTTTCTAAAGCCTCATTGCACAGTGTGGTATAT
>NC_045742.1:24320933-24321189 GCF_008692095.1 Etheostoma spectabile
ATTTCTTCACATCAGATGAAGTTTGAAAGGTTATTTTTCCAGAAAGGAGCTCTTTAATCCTTTGCTTGATTTTATTAGCTTGCAGAAATTGGGATTCTCGATTTTTCTGCAGATTTTCCAACAGAATCGCACATCCCTTAGCTGTTAACTTTCTTGTGCGCTTCCCCAAATCATTAACAAGCGGACCGGACTTATTAGGAATATAATTTTCGTCTACAGCCACAGAAGCAGTCCTGGACTTGTCGGACAAGTTTTC
>NC_045742.1:24321199-24321993 GCF_008692095.1 Etheostoma spectabile
CCTCTGCACTCATCTTTGTGCGTTAAGCGTGTCAGTTCAAAGTGCTCAATGAAACGGCACAATTACATTAGGGAAGCCGCCTACAGCACTTTAAAATATCCCGAGCGTCGGAATTTCTTTCAATTAACAGCAATTAAATATGCTAATTATATGAAGCAACAGCACTGGAACAGTCTTTCATTTCAACTTCGAGAGTCCACGTTTTTCCTTTCCAATCCTATCGGGCAATGATATATGAAAGCGTGGCCTACCCACCAGATTTCCGTGGTTGCGGTCTACGCTGGGTGACATAAGGACTTACAGGTGTTTTTCCATTAAGGCTTCCAGCTCCGCGACAGGTAAACAATCCTTTCCATATCCAAAAAATCCGGACGCTCCTGTTCAGTTCAGAAGCGTATCCAGACAAAGAGGAATAGGTTCTTACGTTGTGGAGGCTATCCTATCAGCCTTGGTATGGATGGCATGGTGCTCTCAACGCGTAGCAAAAAGATCTTAAGTCCAAGCATTGATTGTCTTTGGGTGGTGTTCCCGTTTATTATAAAAGTAGAAAAAGGGTCACTTCACATAAAACTTATTCCCTAGTGCTACATAATGAAGTTTGTGTGCGCGTGTTCACGGAATACGTTAGAGAACAGTGTGTTCCCCGCCATCCACACCTTTCCTCATTAATTACAGCACCAGTAAATATACCTTATTCCCAGTGACGTACCACACTCAGTGCATTACTCCCCCAAGCGGCTAAAATAAATAACTAAATTAACCTAACTAAAAAGGTGGATAGAAATGGCTCCTAC
>NC_045742.1:24322528-24323631 GCF_008692095.1 Etheostoma spectabile
CAATGTTGAAGAGGCGTGTCAACCAAGACATCCCCTCCACACCCAGAGCTTTCAGCATCTCTGGACGGATCTCATCAATCCCTGGGGCTTAGCCGCTGTGGAGTTGTTTGACTACCTCAGCGACTTCCACCATTGAAATTGACAACAATCCCCCATCATCCTCCAGCTCTGCTCTAATTCAATAGTATTATTTAAAACACTATTATAATAATAATAATAATAAAATAATAATAATAATTGCCAGGTAACTTCTGTAATTTTAATAGAATTCAAGATTACAAGATTACAGTTAATTGTTGTTTTTCTGTTAACAAGTAATTGCTGTAATTTATATACAACAAAAACTTGTAAAAGGTATCCTGTAATACACTGTAATTTTTTTCTACAGTAATTAACAAGACTAGCAACTTTTTTGCCACGTATTCACTGTGAAATCTACACCCAAATTTGTTACAGTGTGGTCAAAAAATCAACATGCAACTATTGAATGACTATATAGGCTATTGAATTCTCTGCAGAGTTGAAAAGCAAAGATATCATGAAGGACAAGGAAGCAGGAAGCAAGACCTGCTTCAACGGCTTCCAGAGGGAGTCGTCTTTTGTGTTGTCTTGTGTGTTTTACTTTCTGTTTAGATTTTCCCGCTTGTCCCTGACCTAATGCATTGCACCTGTATCTCATTGTCTCCCCTGTCTTGTGTATTTAAGTTCAGTCCTCCCTTTACCCCAGTGCAGTATTGTCTGTTACTCTGCATTGATTGTGTCCTGGTTTTTTGTGATTCCCTGTGTTTTTGGACTTCTTCTGCCTCACGTATTTGGACACTATTGCCTATGAGTTTATTAGCTTGCTAATAAAACCATTGCATGTTATGTACCTGAGTTGTGTGTCTATGGGTCCATCTTCCTGTGTGCGTGATAACACACACACAAACATGATAAATGTGAGATTGTACCTGTAGGGTATTTGGTCCGGTTATGGTGGTGGATTAATGCAGATATGTGCTGATTACCTGGCCAGATGAGTCCATGAGGCAAATGTCTGATTACTCTACATTTTAGTGATAATTTTTGATTACATATTGAATATGCCACATTCTCTGTCAGGT
>NC_045742.1:24323641-24326288 GCF_008692095.1 Etheostoma spectabile
GTACAAACCTCTCATGTAGAAGTACATTGTAAGTCAGTCGTAGGCTATATAGGGGAATTGCATATCGTCACCTTCCTAAAATAATCGCCTAACTCATTTTTTCACGTTTTTCAGAAAACACAAAAAACGGAACCAAATTCTGAACATATTTTGACTTAGGCAGTTATACTAAAGGCGTAGAATCACATGACCTGTTCAACTGAGAATGTAGGAAATGTTACCAGAGGTGGCCAGCACCATGAGGAGATGATATAGGCAAGAAAATACTTTTTGTCAAAAAATGACTTAGGCGATTATTTTAGGAAGGTGACAATATTAAGGGCTCGGGGGTCCTTCTGTAAGCAATTTTGGGATACAATTTAGTTTTTGAGAATTCTATATCTATATATATGATTAACGGCATTAAAAACCTGCATATTTATTCCATGCCACCTTTGGTGGAAAAGGGTATTTGGCTGAAAATCGCAATATAGCTGCATGTTTGTATTTTGTTTAATGAAATTTCCAGTTGCAGTGGCTTGGCAAGCAATGGTAGGGAGCCAAAAGTCACATAACTCACAAGTTGATAATGCATTAAATATTGATTCATTTTCAATGAATTGATATTTAACGCATTTTTAATCAATAACGCATCAATGCATAGCTGATGAAGATGGACTTGTGTGTTTGAGACTCATAAAGGAATGGCCAAATATGAGCATCATGTTGTGCCTATTCCCAAATAAGCCATAAAGCCCTGAAATGTTGGGTTATTTCCTGTCATGTGCTATGTGAGAGGAAGATATGGTTCTATTTTTTTTGCCATTGTTGATCTTCCAAGTGAGAGCAGCAAAGTTTACTGTGACAGTGAATGATACACTTTACTGTTAACCTAACACAACACAAAGAGACACAGGTCAAACAGCATATCTGTAGGAGTCTTAAGTTAGCTGGAAATTGTACACTGTAAACAAATGAGGCTGTTAAGGGTAGGTTGGACCCGAACACAGAAATAACACAAGCACAATGGAAAAAGGTAAAGAAAAGGTTTAATTGAACACAAAACACAGACGAGACACAGGTGGTGGTGGTGGAGGTATAGATGAAGGTCACAGGGAGCGGGTCTGAGGAAACGGCAAACACTGACGACAAACAGACACTGTGATGAGGACAAACAAAGTTAGTCAGAAGCAAGGATTAGAGAGCAACATGTACTAATGACTGGCCTAGTTACCACTTAGGGGGTTAGTACAAACTGGCGCTGAAGAGGTGGTCGGCCCGGGTATATATACTGTGGAGCTGGACTGATGAGGATGGGTAGCAGCTGTGGAGCTGGATTGACGAGGGTTGCAGCTGTGTGGAAAGCGGATGGCAACGTGTGGACACGCCTCCGGACCAGGTTCCTCAATAGAGTTCTCTAGTGGACGACAGAAATACAGACAGACACACAGGGAAAAAGGGAAGACTGACATAGACAGCAGCAGGCCCATGACAGAGGCTGTACCTCTGCTATTGTTTTAAAATTTAACAAATCCCACAAAAAGACCATAAACTAACATATTAATTACAAATATTTTCTTTATCCAAAGCCTGATAAATCTTTTTCATCTGTGCCATAGAGTTCCGTTGTTGTCCACAATGTTGCATTAGATAACATGTTTCTTCATTACCATGAACACAGAAAGACAAGTGCTGTCTTAATTCAGACAATTTTCTACTTACACTTAATGTTTTCAGTAAATCCAAATTAAGTTAAAGGGTAACTTTTTTCCAACCTGACCCCATTTCCCCCATGCATCAAATCTTTAAAATTGGTGATATTTAGGCGCAGTGACGAGCCGGCACAAACCAAGCTGCAATGTTACCGTTGGGGCCATTGTGCAGCCTTGATTTTTGTCCACTAAAAGTGATTAGTGGGTCCAAGCCCAACGGGCTGGGAACCGCGGTAGAAAAGCCATGCGATTCACACAGCAGGGCTGTGGAACCCTATTGTTTTTCTACGGATTTTCCTCCTCCTTCTCGTTGTCCATTATTATACACGTAAAACTCACACTACAGCCTAAGCCGTATATAGTGGCAGTGTGTTTTATACTGGTCCAAATCTCAGCAAGGGCGTCAGGCGCAACAGTTGACCCACGTCCACCACTAGGTGGTGTTATAGCAGAAAAAACACATTTGGTTTGACATTTGAAAACCATGCATCCACAGGTTCCATGGATCCAACTGAATCTCGTTATAGAGGCCACTCTCCATTTCCACCTAGACCTTTAAGTATGAAAAATCGCTATTTATCAAAAAAAACTTTTTCAAACTCCTCGTAGACCATGCGATTGATCTGGCACATTCCAACTCCAGACCGACCTGACTAAAAATTCTTAAAAGAATAAAATATAGAATAAAAATTTGTAAAAAACACCAACTTTGCCATATGTTGGCCAAAATAAATGCTGACAAAGCCAACATTTAGATTATTCTTTGGTACGACCCTCTGAGGCGCCAAAACAAATTTAACAAAAATTGGCCACTAGGATTTTTACAAAATTTGATGGCTACCATCTAGGGCCACTCCTGAGGCGCCCCTTGCAGTGGCCGTGGCCTATGGGATCCACGTTTGGATTAACCACTTACACTAAAGTGAATTACCTTGAATTAATAGGGTAGATGTACA
>NC_045742.1:24326298-24328295 GCF_008692095.1 Etheostoma spectabile
GACCTGACTTACCAAAAATAACATGTGGGCCACTAGGTGGCACTACAATGATGTCAAATGTGTTTTTGCCTTTAACTCCCACAATACACATTGGACATAAAAAAACTTCACATCCATTTGCTTACTGAATCAAGCTGAGTCACCTGATATGGGCCCTGCCCATTCTGCTCAAAGTTTTCTTCACAATATCACGCTAAGTGCAAAACCAACTTTTTTTAACTTGTCCTTGGCCGTGCGACAGACCTGCATGAAACCTGGTATGTAGCATCTCTAGATAGCCGCAACAAAGTTTTCACAGAATTATGCTATGTTAAAATATGCACATTTGACGATTAAACTAATTCTCTCTAGCAAACTACCAAAGACATGTATTATATCTCGGCCAAATTAAATGTTATCAGCAAAGAACTTGAGGGCAGTGTTTCCCATCCCACCCCGATGTTCTGTACTAAATTTTGGTGAATTTTGGCAATTAGGGGTCGCTATAATCAATGTTTATTGGTTTTGTCTACAAACGCAATGCATTTGATTGGTAAATTTGCAATTGCAATATCTCCACAGTAAATGCTAAAACACCAAACCTGAGATGATTGGCATGCCGCTCGGAGGTTCTGTACCAAATTTGGTGGAGATAGGCCACTAGGGGTCGCTATAATTAACGTAGACCATTTTGGGCCATTTTATCCATTCTGAGTTCAAGTGCATCATATATGACGCCAAATGGCACTTCTGCTTCATAACTTTGTAACTTAACAATATAACTAACAGAAACATACTGGGTTTGCAGCTAAAAACTAAAAGTTCTGCTGATATCTTTGTTGTCTTCCTATCCCTTACAGAAGGTTTTGTATCCATCCAGTATCTAGAAGCAGAGTTTTTCAGGGTCATTGTGCAAATAAACCATTCGGTTGCAAGATTGGCATTGCTGTGTGTGCAATATCATAATATATCTGTGAGATTTATGTTCCGTTTTATTTATTTATTTGTATTCATGGTCCAACAACCTTTTTTAACATTCAAGACATTTTTTAACATTCATTCATCCTCATTCATTCAGTCATTCAAATCATTTTGTAATCAGGACTAAAATTGTCAAATTAGAAGCACAAGTTAACAAAAAGCCACCTACACACGATAAGTTGCAAACTAGCAAAGACCGCTCTTTCGGAGAAGACCGCTGTGGTCAAGGCACGGACGTTCATGAAGGCAGCTCAGTTTGAGAGGATCCGCCTGCTGTTTCGGAACGTCCATGCGATCGGAAAGATGAGGCCCTTCTCTGACTATGTTTGGATGTGCAATGCTGACGTGGGCTAAGGCTAAAGTACAATTACAGTTGTACAGTGTGTGTGCGTGTGCATGTTGGAAGAAGGGAACCAGTGAGAAAATGTCCGGTAGCTGGAAACTTTACCAGTAATAATAATAATAATTTAGTTCTGCTTAACTATGCATCTCAACGCAGTAACAAGCAGCTGCCAGCTCGTGTGTGTGTGTGTGTGTGTGTGTGTTGGCATGCAAGCGTTGTCAAGCTAACTGAGAATTGTCATTGTGTCTGTAGGGAGGATGAACATGCAGAAATGCAAACCGGCCCCAGTCTTCATGCACTACATAGCAGAGGTTGAAAGGAGGAAGGTAAAAGAAGGAGATAACTGCCACCCAGTTCATCTCCATAATGGCAGAATTGGTCTACATTAAAATAAGCAGAGCAGGACAAGTCAAGGTGCAGTTTGTGGGGATCCAGGCATTGAAAAGGGCAGATGCAGCACACATATGGCGGTTTTCCACTGCGTGGTATCTACTCGACTCGCTTCGACTCTACTCGCCTTTTTTGATTTTCCATTACAAAAAAAAGTCCCTGGGACCTGCTATCAGGTACTTCTTTTAGTACTACCTCAGTCCAGGTTCTAAGCGAGCTGAGACGATACCAAAAGGTGACGGGGAAACCTGCAGACTGCTGGTTGGTCGATCACCGCGTTGTTAGCAAACAAGAGTGCGGAGTG
>NC_045742.1:24328305-24328566 GCF_008692095.1 Etheostoma spectabile
ACAAACGGGACATTTAAAAAAAAAATCTAGCCAGACACCGACATTTTATCTACTCTCTGCACTTTCTCACTTTTCAACTGTTCAATATTAAGGGCTATTAGGGGCTTTTAGGGACTAATAGGGGCTTTATGTCGTTTCCAACATTGCACACTGTTACTTTAAAAAAACAAGACAACTTATCAAAGAAAAGTTTTTATTTAGCATTTCAAGTAGCGCATCTAACCCTCCCGGTCTTCTTCCTCTGCACCCTGTGACAGTGTC
>NC_045742.1:24328628-24330371 GCF_008692095.1 Etheostoma spectabile
ATAAAGATTATACGAAGTCCAGCAGGTCAGAACCAGAGATCTCACCGGTCGGACATTGTCCACCAGACGGTCTGAGGCGGCGATTTTGCAAAGCGTGAATGCTCTGAAACACAAACAGTAAACAGCGTACTTTTTTTTGGTGTGTAATCATGGTTGCTAAAGTTCATGTACTTCATATAGCGTATAGTAAATAATGACCGGGGCCCCTAACACATGCAAATGGTAGCTAACGTTAGCAGGAAACTTAACTTACCCTTTTGTGGTCGGCAAACATTGTCATGTCAACGTCTGAACTCCCGTCGAATTCCAAACTCCGGTTTTTTTCAGCGGTGATTTGTTGCTTCCTTCAGCTTCTTTTTAAACCAAACTTTCTTCTGGCGGTGGCAAGTAGCCGACGTGCTGTTGTATTGTGTTGAAAATTACATCATCACGCTTACTATGGTGACCCCCACTCAATCTGCAATGGAAAACGGAGGAGGCCACTCTCAACTGGCCGCGCATGCGTCTTTGATAGTCACAACACCCCCCCCCCCCCCCCCCCCCCCCCCCCGCCTACAAACACGCGGCTCTATCACACACACACAGACAGGAGAAATGCACTCCCTCGCCGCTCTCTCTCTCTCTCCTCCCTCTCTCTCTCTCCTCTCCTCTCCCTCTCTCTCCCTCTCCTCTCTCTCTCTATCTCTCTCTCCCGCTCCGTCGTCATTCGGTCTGTTCCGTTAACGTTTAAGGTTTCTTCAGCTTCAAGTTCGTTTTAACTGCGGTTTGTAGTACTTACTAGTACCAGTAGATTTTCCGTGAACGTGGGTTTCAGACTGCTGCTTGGTTTAAATGCAACTCCGTTGCGTCTCTGCCATCAAGATTTTTTTTTTTTACTGTCAGCTGCCTTTTTGGCGCCTCCTGATCAAACAATAAACTGGTGGGGAAAAAGAACATAGGACTCCGGGAATCTCCCCGGACTAGGTTTAGTATTGTTGGAATTAAAATGTTATATGTGCTTAACATGTGTGTGATTTGCATTATACATTTAGCTACAAAGGTAAAAACATTATCAGCATAAATGAAGACATGTTGTCAGTATTAAGTTTGTTGTCATAAGTATTAGTTTGTTGTTTGTTCATTAAGAGTTTTGCAGTACTTCGTGTTTATAATATAAGATGTTCTGCTACATTGTTATAATCCAGCTCTACAAATGTGTCGAAGTTGATTGATATGTGTAGAGACACATCTTGTCTCTGTCCAGTCCCTCTTTTGGCCCACTGATCTTTTGCTTTGCCAGTCGTGAACTGAGGGTCATAAACTTTAAGTCACATTCCAATTGAAGATAACGATTGGCACACACACACCCACCACGTGTGCCAAGGACCCCACCCTTTGTGAATAGACCAGGGGGCCCAGGAGCAGAGAGTCAGCAAATTTGGGGGAGAATCCGTGTTGGTTGACTCTGTATTGTCTCTAGGATATCCTATGTAATAAAATGGATTCACACATCCACATCTGAGATTTTGATACTAATTGAATGAACCCTGAGATGGAGCAGGATTTAGCTCCAACAGTAACTAGGTTAGTAGCTAGGTTAGTAACAGGCATTTCTGGGACATGGATGCACACAAATGGAAAGATAGAAAGATAGATGGATGAGAGAGGAAGTCAAAGGAAGTCCCCAGCTGTCTAAAACTATTACAGCATAACTAAGAGAGACAGAGTAAAGAGAGGAGCCTGGCCAGGCTAGAACTCTCCCTA
>NC_045742.1:24330381-24331381 GCF_008692095.1 Etheostoma spectabile
ATCCCATCCCTCTGTCTAGAGGAGATGGGAAGAGAAAGAGAGAGAGATCCATCCCTCTGTCTAGAGGAGATGGGAAGAGAGAGAGAGAGAGAGAGAGAGAGATCCATCCCTCTGTCTAGAGGAGGTGGGAAGAGAAAGAGAGAGAGAGATCCATCCCTCTGTCTAGAGGAGATGGGAAGAGAAAGAGAGAGAGAGAGATCCATCCCTCTGTCTAGAAGAGATAGGAAGAGAGAGAGAGAGATCCATCCCTCTGTCTAGAGGAGGTGGGTGAGAGAGAGAGATAGAGAGAGAGAGAGATCCATCCCTTTGTCTAGAGGAGATGGGGGAGAGAGAGAGAGAGACCCATCTCTCTGTCTAGAGGAGGTGGGTGTGTGAGAGAGAGAGTAGATATCCATCCCTCTGTCCAGAGGAGATGGTGAGAGAGAGAGCGAGAGAGAGAGACCCATCCCTCTGTCTAGAAGAGGTGGGTGTGTGAGAGAGAGAGAGAGAGATATCCATCCCTCTGTATAGTTTTGCACATATCATGAAGACTTGATTTCTCCATTTTTTTTGCACAAAACTCTCCAGAAAGTGCCATTTAATGGTTTATTTTTCAACATTTTTTCCTGGGGGGGCATACCACCAAACCCCCCTAGGGAGAGCCCCATCCCCCCACATATAACAAATCCCAATTTAAACCCTCAAGTATAATGATACTGAAAGAGAAATTGCTTTGTACGCGGCAAAATATGGGTTGGCCCCCCCAAATCTCACTCCAAGGTTTTTGGAAAAGTTGGCAGCTCTGTAAAACTATTGAGTAAACGTTATGCTATAGAGCTAGGGCGTAGACGTTATGGAATAGTGGGTAGCGGCGACCATTTTAATTAATGGCAAAGGTATCAGAATATTAGCGTAGCCGGCCGATCTAGCTGGTGTTAAAAAAATAATAATGGCATGTTCTTTGATTTGATGAGGATGACGAGAGGCTGGGGGTCCAATTGAGAATTAAGAAAAGGTTTAA
>NC_045742.1:24331391-24331962 GCF_008692095.1 Etheostoma spectabile
TGATGAAGATGATAAGACAAAGACAATAAGACACAAAACATGTTAACACTGCAGCTGACAGCGGGCAGACGGTATGATCCCTCTTCAGAGACGGGTCAAACAGCCCCAATCATTCTAAGTTTCAGAATTATATTCCCTGCACCCGGGGGTGGTTCCCTTTCACCTGGTGTATTTAAACCCATTGTCATTGGTCCGACGTTGGCATAGTCACATGTTGAGGGCATCTCATTGGCTTTACCTTTGTCTTTGCTGCATTAGAAAAGTTTAGGTCACACCTCTAACATGCATATTGGGGGTTCCTGGGACGCAGATCAAAAGCTATAATGTAAATGAGAAATTCTAACAAAAATAGTCAACATTCCACAATCCTAGCCTAATCTAAGACAGCAGGGGGCCGGAGACAGAAGATTACGTCTTCTGTGTTTGTGTCCCAGTGTTATTGGCCCTGTCCTGTATTCCCCGATAACAGTCTGTTTGTTGTACTTCCTGTTTTGTTGTGGTATTATGGTTTCCTGTCTTGTCTTGTCTTGTCTTGTCTAGCTTTGCTTTGTGCCTGTCTGATTGTCCTGCC
>NC_045742.1:24331972-24333521 GCF_008692095.1 Etheostoma spectabile
TGTGATTCACCTGACGTCTCACCTGTTCCCCGTTACCTCTTGTTAACCCCAGTATTCCCTTTGTCTGTTGTCAGATCCTTTTGCCGTCGCCCTGTGAGTCTGCCAGCTTGCCAAGCCTGTGTGTCTCGTCAGCTTCTCCTGTCATCATTCCAGTCCTCGTTATCCGGCCTGTATTCCAGCAATTCCCTGTGAGTTTTCCCCCATGTATTTTTCCCTGTTTTATTCTCACCTTCCCCTGCACCTGCTTTTGGACTTTGGAGTGTTTTTGGAATCCAACCTTTTGCTTCTTGTGTTTTCTGGACGATGAGAATAAAGCCTTTTTTGAAGCTCACTACTACTCTGCGTTTGGGTCCTCCTTCCTCCCCCATAACAGAAGGATCTGACCAGATCATGGACCCAGCGGAGTTTGTCTTTGAGCTCCTCCTCCACCCACTTGACCCACTGGCGGACCTCATGTCCGCTGCCTTCCGCCAAATGCATGTTGGTGCGGTTGGAAGAGGTGGACAGGGAGTTTGGTCCCCTCTTGGAGCCTATAGAGACTGATTCCCGGGGAGTCGCCACTGACCATTCCTCCCCGGGAGCCTCCACGGACCAGTCCTCCTTGGGAGTCACGGACCCCCAGCCGCCGCTGACCATCGCCACGGACCCCCAGCCGCCGCTGATCGTCGCCACGGACCCCCGCTGGTGCTCGGCGCATCGGATCCCCAGCGGCCGACCGGCCCCCCAGACCCTGACCGGCCGACCGGCCCCCCAGACCCTGACCGGCCGACCGGCCCCCCAGACCCAGACCGGCCGACCCGCATTCCTGACCCCGACCGGACGTCCAGCCCCCCT
Source organism: Etheostoma spectabile (assembly GCF_008692095.1). Lineage (NCBI taxonomy): Eukaryota > Metazoa > Chordata > Actinopteri > Perciformes > Percidae > Etheostoma > Etheostoma spectabile. The sequence goes on from NC_045742.1 coordinate 24,332,807, forward strand.
CACCTTGACCAGTAGCCCAGCACCTCTGGCATCCGGTGGCCCTTGCCCCTGGCTGACGGCCAACGTTTCTGGCCCTCAGTCGGCGGTCAGCCCCCCCGGCGTCTGGGCCACTACACCCCCTGGGCACTAGCTCCCGGGGTCCCTCTGGTTCCAGGTCTAGGAGTTCCCCGGGACCCAGTCCCCCCAGATCCAGTTCCCTGGCATTCCTCCGGTCCTGGGCCCCGGGTCCCAGTTCCTCAGGAATCCCGGCCCCCCGTGTTTTAGATCCCCTTAGTCCTGGTTTCCCCGGTTTTGTGTCTGTCCCGGTATCCGTGTTTGTCCCTGTCACTGTGCCTGTTCCTGTCTTGATACCTGTTTGTATCCCTGTCCCTGTGCTTGTTCTTCTTCCCTTGTCTGTCCCCGTGCTTGTCACTGTTCCTGTGTGTGTCTCTGTTCTAGTATTTGTATCTGTCACCGTCCCAGTCCCCGTTACCGTCCCTGTCTTCCTCCCTATTCCTGCGTCCGCCCCATCTAAATTTGTTCTCAAGCCCGTATTTTCGTCATTCCCAGCCGTCTTAGTCTTCCAGATCTTGCTTTAACTTCCACTGTTCCTGATGACTTCCATTTCTTAATTACATTCCAAACAGAGGATATTGGCAACTGAAAACCCTTTGCTATCTCTTACAGCCTTCTCCTGCTTTGGGAGCGTCAACTATTTTCAGTTTCAGTTTTCTAG
>NC_045742.1:24333531-24335481 GCF_008692095.1 Etheostoma spectabile
AGAAGAAACCATGGTGCTGATTGTTGGGGCAAGGTCAGATGAGTCTGGGCATCTAAAACCTTAAGATTAACATCCCCTGGTCTTTCCAGACGATGATTGAGAACAATCCATGAAAATGTCAGGTCTCAGCTTGCCAAAGGGGGCTATAAATTCTGCAGGGTGCCCAAACTTTTGCAGACGCCTTTATTTTGAAAGTGTAAATGATGAAAATAAAATCTAACTTTTTGTGAGATATACAAATGTCTAATCTGTCATTTGATGCCTTTTAGAGATTTTTCATCTTTTCTTGGCTTCATGAACATTAATACAAATTTTTACCTTCTATATCTATATCTTTTCTACATCTACGTGTGATGTTTTTTAAATCTTTTTTATTTTCTTAGATATTAGAAAATATATTATTAGATATTAGGTAGATTGTTGTTCATGGGGGAACAGATATCTACAGTTGGCTCATCGTCTTCCTCTGTGCTTCGAATAACAACCGCAGCAGCACAGTGATGGATTGTTTCATGCATACTGTTATCAGCCCTCTCGTGTAAGGACAGATTACGATGGAGAGAATGCATCGGTGTGTTTGATGACGACCATTTTCAGAGGCTCTGAACTAGGAAGTGCTCTCCGAGGAAGGAGAATTAGATGCACCTGTGGGCTCTTCATTATGTCTACTTGCCATGAATAAATAGGGACATCACAGCCTACATACAGCAATGGAACAACCAGGGGTTGCTGACAGAACGGCTCTGATGCATGCAGCTTTTTGTAAGAGGTTGCATGGAACAGTAGGGACGGCCAAGTCCTGCAATGCAGAACATCTTTGGTGCCAGAACTGCACCAGAGGGAGGTGTTCATCCTGCAAGAGCAATAGGAGGTGATGCTGATCCAGATGGTGCTGGTACTGCAGAAGCCTCTGCTTCAGTAAGGGCACCACTGGTAGACCTCCTAACCAATACATGTTTGACAGCACAGTCATGGAACAGGATGCAGCGCGATTTGATCCACTTAGTGGCCCTAGAGATCGCCTCGGAATAGACATGCATGGTGTTTTGTCTTTCCTAGGGTCTCTAACTCAGCAGTGAAGGTGTTTTCTGTCATCATTCTAAATCCTGATTTTTTTTTTTGTACATTGATCACTAAAGTTACAAAATATTTTGAACAGTTAGGATATTCCCTTTTTGTAAATAAAGAAAATGGCTTTTTTGTAAAATAGCTCACAAACCTCTGAGAATTTTGTACAACTCCACATGCTCAACGTTATGTGATTAAAGTTTGGATGAATTTAGGATATGCATTTGGAGAGGATTTTCAAAGATTGTTCAGTATTAAAATTACAATTAATTGTACATGGTATTTTATTATTCTATTGTTTTATTTTAAATATTTTCCTGTGTTTTCACACTGCCTTTTTCTTTTTCAGAGATTTGTCTTCAGATCCTGGCACATTTTTTTTACTCACTTAACAGTTTTATTGGTGAGAGGATGGTTGAGTGGGAAAGTTGTTTCAGGGCAAGAATAAATGACCAAAGGGACAGAATGAACACACAATTAAATTGGTTAGAGACCAGGGGCTGTAACCTCCATAGCTATGAAGGTATGTGAGAAAATATGGTTAAATAGTCTGAAACCTCATGTGGAGCAGTAACTTGATCCCTGCAAATTATCACCTCAGGGAACTGTTTTATCTATTTTGTTTTATTTACACGGCAGACTACCGTCCATAGCAGGCAAGCTGTTAGGTTGTTAAATTGCTGACAACACAGCGTTCATTGGGTTGATCGAAAATGATGATTATACTATCAAAGTGAGATAAAAGCCTTTGTTGATTGTTGTGATACCCATTTCCTGGAACTCAATGTTAAGAAAACTAAAGAATTAGTCATAGATTACAGGAGAAATAAGATCACAGCTGTGGCAGTGGAAATCAAAGGTGTAGAAATAGAAAGAGTGAAC
>NC_045742.1:24335491-24336858 GCF_008692095.1 Etheostoma spectabile
AGTATTTGGGCATTGTTTTTAATGACAGGCTAACATGGTCTGATAATGTTGACTCATTGATGAAAAAATTAAGTCCACGGGGATACTGTATAAGGAAGTTGCAGTTCTTTAAGGTGAATACGAATGTGGTGAGAATGTTTTTTATGTCAGTCATATGTAGTGTTTGGAGTTACTGTTTGGTGGGGTGGGGGGGAATGCTGGGGTAAATGAGAAGGCCAGGATTGATAGAGTGACTAAAAGGGCTGGGAAAAGATTCAAGATTCAAGATTCAAGATATTTATTTGTCATATGCACAGATTTTACACCATGCAATGAAATTCTTAAGTTTGCAACGTTTCCCACAATATAAAAAGTACACAATATACACACAATAAATTTAAAAGATTCAAGTATAAAATTGCATGCAGCAGCAAGACATTAAAAACATTATAAAAAGCATATGCATTGAGCAAATGCAACATTCACAGTGTAGTGCAAACGGTGATTAGATTGCGAGTAAAAATGTCAGTAGACTGTCTCTGATAATGTTATGTGCCCTCTTAGTTACCCGGGTTTTATAAATGTCCTGCAGTGATGGAAAAGCTGTTCCACAGATATATTGTGCAGTTTTAATCACACGTTTGAGAGCTTTCCTATCCTGTACTGTGCAGTTTCCAAACCACACTGTGATGGAATTAGTCAGGATGCTTTCCACTGTACATCTATAGAAATTGCTAAGGAGTTTGGTGGACAGACCAAATTTTCTCAGCTTTCTTAAGAAGTACAGCCGTTGTTGAGACTTACTGACAATATGCTGGGTGTTGTGAGACCAGGAGAGGTCCTTGCTGATGTAAGTGCCGAGGAATTTAAAGGTTTTCACCCTCTCTACCTGTGCTTCACCGATGTAAAGTGGGCCATGCTGATCATCTCTCTTCCTCCTCGGGTCGATAATCATCTCCTTAGTTTTCTCTGCATTTAAGGAGAGATTATTTGTGTGGCACCAGGACACCAGTTGAGCCACCTCCTCCCTATAGTCTGTCTCAACCCCACCAGTGATCAGGCCGATGATTGTTGTGTCATCCGCAAACTTGATAATGGTGGTATTATGCTGAGTGGGGGTACAGTCATAAGTGAAGAGGGTGTACAGCAGAGGGCTCAGTACACAGCCCTGGGGTGTCCCTGTGCTCACCATCCTTGTACCTGATGTCTGGTTACCAACTCTGACTGTCAGATGGTGGGAGAGTTAAATACAGTGGATCAGGTATATGATGATCATCTGGTAAAAATGTCACAGAAAATAACAATGGACCCGGGTCACCCTCTTCACGGTAATCTGACTGGCAGGGTTATGGAGCGTAGTGGTAGGCTAAGACCTCCTGTGACACAAA
>NC_045742.1:24336868-24340434 GCF_008692095.1 Etheostoma spectabile
TGGTATGCTCTCTCTTTTATACCTCAGGCTATGAGACAGCACAACAAGCACTTTAAACATATATTTTTATAAGTTTTTTTATTTTTATTTTATTGTATTTATGTATAGTATTATGTTGTAGTGTATTTGCTGTATTGTATTTGTTCTCTAGTTTCTATGGGTATGATGGCGGGTGTGAGCACTGTATTTTCCATTTTTATGGATGAAATAAACTTGACTTGACTTGACTTGACTTGACTTGAGGAGGAAACTGATGTTTTATCAAGGCAAGAGGCACAACCATTTCTTCTCCGGTAAGCTAATGTAGAACATTAGCCACAACATTGACAACTGCACAGGCAGTTAAACAAGAACAACGGCAGCGCGAGGAGGGAAGATGGATGATGCTGCATTCTACAGAGTATTTTACTTGCATATACCCCTACAAATTGACACATGCAAACGCTTATTTCCCTTATTTTCAAATGCCATCTTGACCGTTATAGTCAACAGCTGGTCAAAAAATATTTGCTGTCTTACTACCAATAAACCTTTTATTCACACATTTTTTTGTTTAACACTAATAACCACTTACTGGAGGCCAACTTGGATCACCGAGGGGGTCCTTGTCAGTCTCTTCCTTAGGTTTTTGCTTGCTCTAGAGCTGACTCACAGTATGAATCCAAGTAAAATGCTTAGTTAAGGACATGGGCAAACTAGTTTGGTTATGCATGAAAATAATGTTTCAACATTTGATGTTACATTTTAAAATTTGATAAAAAAACGAAAACTTGAATTGAGACAAATGTGTTCAATGCATATAGTGCAGTACTATTTAAAAGAAACTAAACAAAGTAATGCAATGAATTCCTAATGCAGATTACAGATGTTTTGAAATTCTGAGAGCAGTGGACCACTTTACTTAATGTGTTAGATAGTTGAATAAGTGATTACAACATCACTGAACTCATTTGATATTAGATTCCACTTTATTATCATTGCACATGTCACTAGGTACAAAGCAACAACATGCAGATATTACTGAAATGGATTTAACCGCTTTCAATGAATGGGCTTTTGACAAAGGTAAAACTTTTGTTTGTTGATGCTTTGTCAGATGCCACTGAACCTCGCTGGGTGGTTGTACCCTCTATTTAGAGCAAGATGAGTTCCTTCAAGTCCTGAGGGACATTGTTCCCGATTTACATGCTCAGGAAGATTTTCAGTTATGGCTGCAAAACCATTTACAGAAATTAATTTCAGATCATCATTACTATGCATTATATTTATGTAATTGTGAATCCTTTAAGAGCAGATTCTTTAATTAGTCTTTCTAAAGCAAGTAAATCTTACGCCTTAAGTCAAATCAGATGTAATGCAATATAGTTGGGCCATTAAATAAAACATAGTAAGTAATTATATAACATAGAATTTAATTTAGTTATACTGTATATGCTATGTGACTGCCCGTCCAGAATCCAGCCACCACCGTCAGGCAGGCCGCAGGACTGCCCGTCCAGGCTCCAGCCACTACTTTCACACAGGTCACAGGACCGCCAGTCCAGGCTCCAGCCACTACTTTCGCGCAGGTCGCCGGACCGCCATTCAGGGCTCCAGCTGCCACTTTCACACAGGACACAGGACCGCCAGTCCATTCTACAAAAGGGTGTTTCTTTCGGGTGCTCCAGTTTCGTCCCACCATAAAGACATGCATGCTAGGTAACTAGAACTACAGTTGAAAATTAGCCAACTGGCTAACACTGCAGAGTTGATTAATTAATTATTGTCCTAATCAAATAGATAAATCTTTCTCAGCCTTTGAGCGTTTCAACATCCAACCTTTAATTAATCATAGTATAGTTATATTTACATTTACCAAGACGTGAAGTGAGTCAGTCATACATTTATTTATTCAAATACCATATAGTATTGATGTAACCTTTATTAATTCAACGTTTAAAACTGTGAAGACGTGAGAAGACAAACAGACAGTGAAGGCACACCACCATCAGTTATCTGCATGCTACAATTTATGCAAAATGCCAGTTGAATTTGTAGCTCAAGGCTCCCTAATTCAGCACTCCAGGAAATCAGCAATTTTGCGTAGGTATGATGACGGAGAACCTGTTAGCACAGTACCAACTGAGCTGCCTACCCGGCACGCCAGTGGGAGAGACTTAAAATCCTCTCTTGAAGGTTATGTTGACAGGACATGTAGTGAGGAGACTGCCAGAATGAATGAACCAGAGAAGGGGCTTGGAACACAGGACCTGTTCCTATTGCAAAATGGTGCCATTTGGGTCAATTTAATACTCCTGCATCACAACCCCCATGCAGATGCATACCCTGTATTGTATAGCATATCAACTCTGTTGACTAGTCCACCATGCAGCTTGCCAATGAGAGAAGCTTCTTCATTTAAAATATATTAGAAGAATAGGCTATGAAGCCCATGGAGTCAACTCAGTCACTCAGAGCCTTCATGTTAATGTGCATGGAGAAGGAATCCTCACACTATAAGCAACGACACAGATAGTAAATGCTGAGACCAGTGCACTGCTGAGGTGCTGCTGATGCTCCAGAAGCAGGTGGTGCTTATCAGCAATGTAACTGCAGCCCATTTTGACATGACTGTCAACCCCCAGCCAGCTAGCTACCTTCCCAGTCAGCACTTAACTGAGAAACACCCAGGGAAACATAAGACAGAATCTATGGGTGTTTCTTAATGTCAAGGATCCTTCCTTGGTAGGACTCGTCCTTCCAAGGAAGGCTAAGCTTTTCTGATTTTTGTGCTGCTCCATACCGAGGAGAGGTTAGTGTGGAAAAGACTCCATCGCTTACCTTTTAGCGGTTCCTGGATGACGAGGGGGTGGGAGTTTTCGCTCACAGGCACTTAGGGAGGACAGCGGAGATGACACACACATTCAACTTGAAAAACGTCATAATAATGTTACGGGGGGTATGAGGATCGGACCCAAAAGCAGTGAGGAGGAGGCAGGCAGGAGTAGGAACACAAATGTTTTTAATGTCAAAACACAACGATGGAAACGAACATCCAAAATCCAAGGAGGGAAAGGAAAATACCCAAAAAGATACAAAAACAAACAAAACCAGGATCAGGGAACAGGAACGAAATCAGGAACACTGCCACAGGTGACGTAAAGACAGGGGAACAACCAGAATGATCCGACAAGAGACAAGGAAACACGGGGTTAAATACAAGAGGTACGAGGTAATGGGGAACAGGTAGGACGTCAGGTGGATCAATTAGGGGCGGGCAGGACAATCAGACAAACAAAGTAAAGCTAGACAAAGGACAAGCAAGACAGGAAGCTGACTACCAAAATAAAGCAGAAGCATAACAAACACACAGGGAAAAAAAAGACAGAATCTATGACACCCGACTAGGGAGAAAACCGGGAAGAAAACACAGGGAAGGCCAACGGGAAAATAACCCCCAAACAAAAACCCAACCAACAACAGGACCCCCCCCCAAGACAGTAACCAGATGTCAAAACCCCAAAAAAAAACCCAAGAGAACAAAAAACAACCCAGTAAGGCGGGAAGACACTGGAAAGAAGAGGGGG
>NC_045742.1:24340459-24349113 GCF_008692095.1 Etheostoma spectabile
AAGTAAGGAATCCTTCAGGAGTAGGTCAGAGTCCTCCTTAGCATTTGGAGAACATGTACAATGGAACAGGCTATCAAGTGCACGTCATTGCGGGTGGCGTCACTTAATTTTTTTGCTGCATTTCAAAACACTGGATGAAATGGTTGTGGAAGGGTTAACTGTGCTGTTAAATTATGCTGTTGGGATGTAGAAAGAATCAGCAGCCATTTCTTAATGTCACGGAAGAATCCTCCAAAGCCAGGAGGAGGACGCTACGTCATCAACGTCCGTCGAAGGACCGTTCCAATTTTGAGCATCCTCCGAATTCCTCCGAGGACGGAGTCCTTCATTCAGAAAATTTCCCATTGACGGAGAAGGATGCATATGTGTATCCTTCGCGGTCCCAAATCACCCACAATCTATGCGCGAGCTTTGACGGCTCGTTTAAAAAAAAACGAGTGATATAAGCGGGAGTTCGAGCATCGCTGACGGTGAAGTATAATTTAAATGTAAGATCTTTAGTGTGTGCCGTACATTTGTTTCACCGTTAATGTTTTACATTAATGTCAAGCTTAACGCTTTAAAGCTTGTACAAATTGCTAAATAATTAGGTAGATACACCCCGAGCTGACGAACTAACTGAACCTGTCAGTTAACATTCGGCGGTTAGCTAGCTAGGTTGCCGTCTTTGTAAAGTTTAATGTGGCAAGTTCATTCTATATGCCGTTATCGTAAATGCAACGTTAGCAATAGCAGAGATTTAGAAAGTTGGTGTTTATCACTGGTTGTATCTGTAGACGGGAATTATCACTGACCCATGTTAACTTCACTAGCCCCGTTCAACGAAGGCTAACATGTATGAGCACTCCGTGTAATAACGGTAGTTATGGCATTCATAACGTAGTTAAACATCTTTATGTTGTGGTAACTGTCTTTTAACAGGGACTAACGGAGGCGGTCACCAAGGACGGCAAAGCCACGACCAGCAGGGAGACAGAGGCCAAAGAGAGATGTTGAAATACATATTTGCTATATTAAGATTGTCTTTCTAACATTAATGCTTTAAATTAACTGTTTGTCGTGTCATTAAGTTCTTGGGCTTCTCCGTTAGTCCTGTTAAAAGACAGTTAACACAACATAAAGATGTTTACGTATGAATGCTATAACATCCGTTATTCACGGAGGTGCTCATACATGTTAGCCTTCGTTAAACGTTGTTAGGAAGTTAACATGGTGCAGTGTTACCTCCGTCGACAGATACAACCAGTGATAACACACAAACTTTATAATCTCGCTAACGTTACGCATAACGTAAACGGAACGGCATATAAAGAGAGATGAATATGCCACCGGGCATTAAACTTTACAAAGACAGCAACCTAGCTAGCTAACAGCAGAAATTATATAATAGGTTCAGTTAGCTAACGTTAGCTCGGGGTGTATCTACCTAATTATTATAGGAATTGTACAAGCATTAAAGGTTAAGCTTTACATTAATGTAAAACATTAACGGTGATAACAAATGTACGGCACACACTAAAGATTTAAATTATAACTTCACCGTCAGCCATGCGCTCGAACTCGCTGAGGTCCGCTATTATTATTTTAACGAGCCGGCAAAGGCCGCGCATAGGATTGTGGGTGATTTGGGAGCGGAAGTATACCAATATGCATCCTTCTGTCTATGGGAAATTTTTTGAATGAAGGACTGAGTCCTGGAGGAATTCGGAGGATTCTTGACATTGGAACGGTCTTCGGCGGGGTTGACGTGATGGCGTGGCATCCTCCAAATTCTGGCTTTTGAGGATCCTTCCTGACATTGGGAAACACCCCATGACACCGACTGAGGAGAAAACCGGGACGGAAACACAGGGAAGGCCAAACGGGAAAATAACCCCAAACAAAAACCCCAACCCACAACAGGACCCCCCCCCCCAAGACAGATACCAGATGTCAAAAACCCCAACAACCCAAAAGGAACAAAAAACACCAGTAAGGGCGGAAGACACTGGAAAAGAGGGGGCCAAGGGCGAGAAACTAGGGACAGAAGAAACCGAGCACGGGGACAAGGCACAGGGAGCACGACAAGAAGCAGAACTGAACAAGGAAGGCACACAGGATTGAAGGAGACAGGGCAGACGAGAGGAGGAAGGGAGGAGCAGAGGGACCGGAGGAAAGGAGAGAGGGGAGGAGAGGACCAAGGGAAGGACGGGAAGCAGCAAGGAGAGGGAAGGAAGGGGCGAGAGAGCGAGGAGGGAGAGGGGACGGGAGGAGGAGAGGGGGGGCGGAGAGAAGGGGGAGGGGAAGGAGGGGGAGCGAGGGAGAGAGGAGAGGGCGGAGAGGGAGGGGGGAGAGGGAGGAGGGAGAGAGGGACGGGGGAAGGAAAGGAGCCGAGACCAAAAGAGACTAGGAGGCGAGGAAAGTGAAGAGGAAGGCAAGGCGACCAAAAGGGTGGGAGACAAGATGGAGAGAGGACACCGGACGAAGAGGAGACGGAGGAAGCAAGGAAACAAAGGAGGCAAGAAAGCGGGGCGAGGAGGCAAGGGGGTGGGGGGAGGGAAAGACCAAATAAACGGGACTACATGAAAGGGACAAGGAGGAGGCCAGGAAACACAAGCGGGAGAAAAAAAAAAAAAAAAAAAAAGGGAGACAAAAAGAAGGTCAAAAGACAACAAAGGGAAAAGAGGACAAAGAAACAGAGAAAACAAGGCGAAACGGCAAGACGAGCGAAAGAGGGGACCAACGGAAAAGGAGAGAGAGGCGGTAATGGGACGAACGAGGAGGAGGGTAGAGGAAGAAGAGCGTGACGAAGGCACAAGGACGAAGGGCCCAAAGGCGTCCAGAAAAAACGGTTGGAGACAGGGGAGCGCGAGGAGGGACCAGGGAGGAAAAGACCCAGGAGGGGCTAAGGGTACGGACACAGGGAGAGGGCGAGCAGGGTACATAGAGGGAAAGGCACAGAGAGTAAGACAGACAGAGGAAGAGAAAAAGGCAGAGACGCATTTGTAGAAAGAGAGAGAGTGACAGAGAGCGAGCGACAAAGAGCAAACAGAACAAAGTGAAAGAGAGACACAAAGGACAAGACAGACAGACACCAAGAACCCAAGGGACAGGTGGGAGAAGACGCAGAGAGCAGGATAGACAGGACACCCACACAAACAAGAAGAAAACAAGGAAGCGAGAGGGACAAAGAACAAGATAGACAGGCACAAAAAGCACGAGAGACAGAGCGATGGAAGAAAGGGAGAGACAGACATTGAACAGAGAGAGAGACAGGTGAGGGACTGGAGGAGAGGGACAGAGAGAAAGGAGCCAGGAAGCCATCAGGGACAGCGCGGCACAGGGAGCAAACGGAGCACACTGAGAGAGGGAGAAGGACACAGAGAGACGGAGTTGGACTGGAGAAAGGGGAGAGGAACAGGGTGAGTCACCCACACAAACAAGTAAAACAAGGAAAAAAGGGACAAAAAACCCAGAGAGCAGGACGGACACAGGGAAAAAGAGAGACAGAACGTGGGAAACACCGACACACACAGAGGAGGGCGAGACACCCACACAAACAAATGGGAAAGAAGGAAGCCAGAGGGACAGAGCGAGGCGAACACAGAAAGACCAGGTGAACGGAGAGGGAGGCAAAGAGACAGATAACGGAATCGAAAGAGAGCGAGACAGGCAAAGGACAGAGAGAGGGACGTGGGGGGTCAAACAGACAAACAAAGGGAAAGAGGAAAACGCAGGGAGGTAGGGGCAGGGAGTGAAACACGGAAAGAGATAACAAGGGAGCGGGACAGACAGGGACCAAAGGAGACCAAAGCAGAGAGGGAAAAAACAACAACAATGAGACCAGGCAACCAGAAGGAACACGGAACGGGAGATACACAGAGAAGACAGGCAGACAGACAGGGAGCAAAAAAGAGCCTCGACGGCGGGAGCCGGCGGCCGGGAGTCCGCCTCGACGGCGGGAGCCGGCGGCTGGGGAGTCCGCCTCGACGGCGGGAGCCGGCGGCTGGGGATCCGCCTCGACGGCGGGAGCCGGCGGCGGGGCTGAGGAGTCCGCCTCGACGACGGCGGGAGCCGGCGGCCAGGGATCCGCCTCGACGGCGGGAACCGGCGGCTGGGGATCCGCCGGCTGGGGATCCGCCTCGACGGCGGGAACCGGCGGCTGGGGATCCGCCTCAACGGCGGGAGCCGGCGGCTGGGGATCCGCCTCAACGGCGGAAGCTGGTGGCTGGGGATCTTCCGCGGCGGCGGCAGTCGTCAGCCGGGGGGACTCCGCAGCGGCGCCAATCGTCAGCTGGAGCTCCGCGGCGGTGGCAGTCGTCAGCTGGGGCTCCGCGGCGGCGGTTGTCGTCAGCTGGGGGTCTGGAACACTAGGCGCCAGCTCACTGGTGGGGGTAAGAGTGACCTGCAGGCTGGCTTCCAGCTGGTAGACCTCCCGGAGTAGGGTCCTCATGCCTGGGACCTCAAAGAGCCCGGGCTTGCTTGTCACAGCGTTCCTTATCAGGGAACAGATGCTAAGTCAGCGCCCCACGTCCGTGGTTTTCCCCAGCTCGACGACGAAACGGCATACTCCAGCCTGTCCAACTCCTCGAAGGCTGCTGGGTCCATAGCTGGTCGGATCATTATGTTACGGGGGGTATGAGGATCGGACCCAAATGCAGTGAGGAGGAGGCAGGCAGGAGTAGGAACACAAATAGTTTTTAATGTCCAAAACACAACGATGGAACGAACATCCAAAATCCAAGGAGGGAAAGGAAAATACCCAAAAAGATACAAAAACAAACAATAACCAGGATCAGGGAACAGGAACGAAATCAGGAACATGCAACAAGGTGACGTAAAGACAGGGGAACAACCAGAATGATCCGACAAGAGACAAAGGAACACAGGGGTTAAATAACAGAGAGTACGAGGTAATGGGGAACAGGTGAGACGTAGGTGGATCATATTAGGGCGGGGCAGGACAATCAGACAAACAAAGTAAAGCTAGACTAAACGAGACAAGACAAGACAGGAAGCTGACTACCAAAATAAAGCAGAAGCATAACAAAAACACACAGGGAAAAAATAAGACAGAATCTATGACACCAGACTAAGGAGAAAACCGGGACGAAAACACAGGGAAGGCCAAACGGGAAAATAACCCCAACAAAAAACCCCAACCCACAACATATAGACCTATATATAGCTATCTATATATCTATATTAACGTGCCCAAAGTACACCATTGAAATTTAGTCCATTAACCTAAGTGAAGTTGGCCTACTAATGTAATTTTGATATTGATGAGTAGCTTCATTGCTAGCCTATAAGTAGGCTACAAGTTAAGCCTCTATATGTTAAAAAAGACGTTCTCATGAATATGATCAGTTTTATTTAATAGTATTGTACAGATGATGACCTTACTACAATAAAATAAGGGATCACTTAAATAGGGAAAATGTAAAGTGTTGAAAACCAGAGATGCCACTTCTTAGCATCCACGAATCATGCAACTGAGAAGGGTGGTTGCCATTAATGGACAGATCAAAGACAAACATCATATCACAGTTTTTTCTCCCAGAATGAAACACTAATATGACTTTTGAAAAGCAAAAAGTCTGTCAAAACATTTATTCACAGGTGAGAAGCAGAGACTGGTCCGCCTGATGGCTTCAGCTCTTCAAGAAATCCAGATCCAGGTGGACAAGTTCATTCTTGGGGTGCTGATGACTACCAGCACGGCAGTGGAGGACCCCCCACACAGCGGGATCAACAGCCCAGCAGGGGGCCAACAAACATCTGACCAGACGCTGACGGAGAGCATGGAGCGTTGCTGTTGCTGACTTCCTCGGTGGCTCCTGACACTGCCAGCATAGAGAAGGGAGACTGGAGTCCCTTCCTGATTGCGGACACAAATCATCCCCAGGTGCTGGAGTGGAGCACACCCAGCTGTCCATCCCGATGTTTCCTCAGTTGAAGCGATGACATCACACAAGGGTCAGAGAAAAGGAGGGTCCTGATTCCATGATGACTTCCACTCAGGCACGTAAGCATAGCGCCATCATCTTTCCGTCTGAATGTTTCTGAAAACAGAGGATGTTTCAGAAAAGGAGGGAAAAGAGGAGGGTGTTGATATAAGGAGGGTGCATCAGTCACCTTCCATCCAACCGAGAAGAATCCAAATATTCAGCACATTCTTAAGAAAAGTAGGGTAAGGACTTTTTACAGAAGCGCGCTGAGCAGGCGCACAAATGTGACATCATGAAAGCGCCGTGGTCAGCTGCAGCGACATACTGCAGCCTAACAATGAACCAGCAATAATCTGGACATTTTGTCTCCAGAGACTTTGTTTCCAGATATAGACGACTTAACTTCAAAATTTGGACTTCCAATAATTTTAGAGACACATTTGCCAATAAGAGAGATTTTAAACAGCTGATACACAACAAAAATGAGATTAGGTGTAAGGTTACTTGTGAGGTTTTGAATGGAGAGTTGGATTAGTTAGGAGTTGATCGCTTTCTTCTGATTATACATGTTGTGTTGATGTGATACTTTGATTTGTAGATTTTAAGATTTTTTTTTTTACCTTAAGATTTTTGTTGTTCACCTTCCTGTTAAATGTGTTTCACCTGTCAAAGACTTTTAAATCTTTCTATTTGTTTGTTTTTGTTTCTAAAGTTAGTCACTAATCACTGAGTAATATCAGCCATAGGAGCAACAGTTGTATTAAAGAGCATAACATTTTTTACAAGAAAAGGAGTCAAATGAGGTCAAAGGAAATGAATTGTATGTAAAATCATGTTTGTTTCTTACAACTTTTGCAGCTGATGTTTACATTTTTGGTTGTATTTTTATGTTCATATAAGACAAGACATTGTTTTCAGTAACAGTTATGGTATTTCACACCAAAGGTGTGAAAAAGGAGGGATTGTTGAGTTTTAAAAAGTTAAAATGTCTGAAGGAACCAGGTTAGAAAATTATGCATACATCTGTCCCCATTTTCCCCCCACCTTCTGACTGTAAAGAGTTGATCAGGTCAAGTCTGGCAATTAACATATGGAAAAGGGCTTCCTGCTATGCAACAATAGGTGGTCCCCTGTCTCCTGTCCCATGGGGTTTTAGTCTAGGCTAAAACAATACAATGTTGATGGACTATGTTGATGTCAGAGTTTCACATTTACACGAAGGAGCTATTTGCTCCGCAACCAAAAGCGACCCCCAAAGGTGCAGAGACAGGATCTCATTGGGCAGCAACGATGCACTCAAACTGCTGTCATGACAACAACGGACCAATGAGAAGAATGGATTTGAGTGCACAGGGGAAAAAGGAACAACCCCCGGGTGCAGCGCACATAAATGAATGTGATAAGAAGTTTCAGGACTGCTTTTCACGTGACTCCATGAGGGGGCGTGGATCAGTCGCGTCAGCTGCAGTGTTATTATGTGTTTGTTTGTCTTTGTCTATCATCTTCATCACTGCTGTGCATTAAACCTTTTTCTCAATTCGACCCTCAGCCTCCTTTTCCTCAGAGATCCAACAAACGCGACGTTAATTATGAATTTCTAACAATACACACACAAACACATTCCACCCCCCGCCCCCTCTCTCTCTTTGTTTCTCCTCTCGCTCTGTATCTCATACATCACACCACACACACTCACTCTGCCCACTTTCGGGTGTAGGCCCGCCCAGTTGAGTACAGATACGGATACAGATAATTCATGTGGTAAACAGATACAAATAATGCTGTACTTGCTCATCCTAGAGGAAACCCAAGGTTTGAAGTGGGTTCCAGACTTCCTCCAATTTTGGATGTAAATACCTCAAATAAAGCAAGGTCTGCACTGCAATTCATCTTGATGACTTCTTTTCAAATCCATTGTGTTAGCACACAGGACAACATTAGGAAAATTGTGTCACCTCCAAATATTTCCGAAACCTAACTGTATGTCATCCTACACCTTTCTGTTCTATTTATTGCCATTCATTCTAACCCCAACCGGCCGTCAGACAGCCTACCAGAGCCTGGGTCTGACCGAGGTTTCTGCCTAAAAAGGAAGGTTTTCCTCGCCACTGTGCACTGTTGCTGTCTGGAGGAACTATTAGAACTGTTGGGTCTTGTAAATTTGGGAGGGTGGTCTATCTGTTAAGTGTCTTGAGATAACTTTGTTATGAATTGATACTATAAATAAAATGAATTGAATGAATTGAATTGTTCGTGAAAAGATGTACAGTTGTGTTCAGAATAATGTAGGTGTTTAAAAAAGTGAAAAGCCTCAAAATCTTAGAATAGCTTTTAATTCATAATATCATGTATTGGGAACACTGCACATACTAATTCCAATTAAAATCATGGTTGCAGCTGTTGCCGTGGTCCTGCTATACATCCTGCGATGCGCCTGTTACATCTTGCTATTCTCTAATGTGACCTTGTAATGCCCCACAATGCCCTGCTATGCCATGAACTAATACAAACTTCTATTTGTTGTCCTTTTCCATTACTTTTATTGTGACTGTCATTGACACTCTTCATTCAACCCCAACTGCCCCTCAACACACTCCTACAAGAGCATAGTGTAGAAACCAAGGGACGGAGAAACTAGGGGACAGAAGGAAACCCGGAGCACGGGGGACAAGGGCACAGGGGAGCACGGACAAAGGAAGCCAGAACTGGGAACAAGGAAGAGGC
>NC_045742.1:24349123-24349692 GCF_008692095.1 Etheostoma spectabile
ATTGAAGGGGAGACAGGAGCAGGACTGAAGAGGAAGGAATGAGGGAGCGAGAGAGGGACTGGGAAGGAGAGAGAGACTGGGAAGGAGGGAGCAAGAGGGAAGGAGGGAGCGAGAGAGGGACCGGGATGGAGAGAGGGGGCCCGGCGAAGGAGGGAGGAGAAGAGGAGGGATGGGAAGGACAAGGAGCCGAGACAAAAAGCGAATAGGAGGCGAGGAAGTGAAGGAGGCAGGTGACCAACAAGGGTAGGGAGACGAAGATGAGAAGAGGAGACGGCAACGAAGAGGGACGGAGGAAGCAAGAAACAAAGGAGGCAAGGAAAGCGGAGAGGCGAAGAGGCTGGCGGGAAAAGACCAGACAACACGGGACTACATGAAAGGGACAAAGGAGACAGGCCAGGAAAACAAAGCGGAGAGAAAAAAAAAAAAAAGGGAGACAAAAAGAAGGTAAAAAGACAACAAAGGGAAAAGAGGACAAAGAAACGAGAAAACAAGGCGAAACGGCAAGACGAGACGAAAGAGGGGACCAGACGAAAAGAGAGACGGTAATGGGACGAACGAGGAGGAGGGTA
>NC_045742.1:24349702-24349880 GCF_008692095.1 Etheostoma spectabile
CGCTGACCGAAGGCACAAGGACGAAGGGCCCAAAGGCGTCCAGAAAAACGGTTGGAGACAGGAGGCGAGCGAGGGACCAGAGGAGAAAAGACCCAGGAGGGGCTAAGGGTACGGACACAGGGAGAGGGCGAGCAGGGTACATAGAGGGAAAGGCACAGAGAGTAAGACAGACAGAGGA
>NC_045742.1:24349890-24349994 GCF_008692095.1 Etheostoma spectabile
GCAGAGACGCATTTGTAGAAAGAGAGAGAGTGACAGAGAGCGAGCGACAAAGAGCAAACAGAACAAAGTGAAAGAGAGACACAAAGGACAAGACAGACAGACAC
>NC_045742.1:24350004-24360993 GCF_008692095.1 Etheostoma spectabile
AGGGACAGGTGGGAGAAGACGCAGAGAGCAGGATAGACAGGACACCCACACAAACAAGAAGAAAACAAGGAAGCGAGAGGGACAAAGAACAAGATAGACAGGCACAAAAAGCACGAGCACCCGGGTCCCAGTTCCTCAGGATCCCGGCACCCCGTGTTTTAGATACCCATTAGTCCGGTTTCCCCGGTTTTGTGTCTGTCCCGGATCCGTGTTGCCCTGTCACTGTGCTGTGTCCTGTCGGGATACCTGTTTGTATCCTGTCCTGGGCTGTTCTTCTTCACTTGTCTTCACGTGCTTGTCACTGTTCCTGTGTGTGTCTTATGTTCTAGTACTTTGTATCTGCACGTCCCAGCCCCGTTACCGTACCTGTCTTCTCCGATTCCTGCGTACGCCCCCTTCAAATGTTCTCAAGCCCGTTTTTCGTCATTCCCTAAGCCGTCTTAGTCTTCCAGATCTTGCTTTAACGTCCCACGTTCATGATGACTCCCGTTTCTTAATTACATTCACCAAACAGAGGACATGGGCAACTTGGAAAACCCGTGCTATCTCTTACAGCCTTCTCTGCTGGGGCAGTCAACTATTTAGTTAAGTTTCTTAGACAATGTCTGCTTAGAAGAAACCTGGGTAGGCTGATGTTGGGGCAAGGTGCAGATGAGTTGGGCATCTTAACAAAACCTTAGAGATTAACAATCCCCTGGGTCTGTTCCAGACGATGATTGAGAACAATACATGAAAAGTCAGTTATCAGCGGCCAAAGGGGGTCTATAATTGCAGGGGTGCCCAAACTTTGCAGAACCTTTATTTTGAAAAGTTAATGATGAAAATAAAATCTACACTTTTGTGAAGATAACAATGTTATATCGTCAGTTGATGCCTTTTAGAGATTTTTCATCTTTTCTGGATCATGCAATCTGAATACAAAGTTTTACCTTCTATATACTATATCTTGTTTCATCTACGTGTGATGTTTTAAATCTTTTTTATTCTTAGTAGATTAGACAAACTATATATTAGAGATTAGGTAGATGGTGTTCAGCGGGGAACAGATATCTCAGTTGGCTTCATGTTCTTCCTCGGTGCATTCGATAACAACACCGCAGCAGCACAGTGAGGATTGTTTTCATGATACCTTTACAAGCCCTCGTGTAAGGGACAGATTGACGATGGGAGAAGGTCATCGGTGATGTTTGATGACGACCATTTCCTAGGCTCGAACTAGAAGTGTCTCCGAGGAAGGAGAATTAGATCGCAACCTGGGCTCTACATTATGTCTACTTGCACTGAATCAATAGGGACAATCACAGCCTACAACGCAATGGAACAACCAGGGGTTGCTACAGAACGGCTCGATGCATGCAGCTTTTGTAAGAGGTGGCATGGAACAGTCGGAGGCCAAGCTGCAATGCGACACATCTTTGGTGCCAGAAACTGCACCAGAGGGGAGGTGTTCATCTGCAAGAGCAATAGGAGTGATGCTGATCGATGGTGTGGTACTGCAGAAGCCTTCTTCGTAAGGCGCACCAATGCGTAGACCTCTAACCAATACATGTTATGAACAGCCACAGTCATGGAAAAGGGAGCAGCGCGATTGTGATGCCACTTAGGGCCCATAGAGACTCGCCGGATAGAATGCTGGTGTTTTGTCTTTCCTGGTGCTTACTCGCAGTGAAGGTGTTTTCATGTCATCATTCTAATCCGGATTTTTTTTTTGACATTGATCAACTAACGGTACAACAATATGTTTGAACAGTTAGGAATATTACCTTTTTGTAAATAAAAGAAAATGGCTTTTTGTAAACATAGCTCACAAAACCTCTGAGAATTGTACAACGCCACATGTCTAACGTTATTGATTAAAGTTTGGTGAATTAGAATGCATTTGGAGAGGCATTTTTCAAAGAATGGTGCAGTATTAACCAAGTACAATAATTGTACATTGTATGTTTCATTATTCTATTGTTTTATTTTACCTATTTCCTGTGTTTCACATGCCTTTTTCTTTTCAGAGATTTGTCTCAGATCCTGGCACAATTTTTTAGATCATAACAGTTTTATGGTGAGAGGGATGGTTGAGTGGGAAAAGTTACGTTCAGGGCAAGAATAAAATTGACAAAGGGACAGATGAAACACACAATTAAATTGGTCGAGACACAGGGCGCTGTAACCCAACTCTATGAGGGTATGTGAGAAAATATGGTTAAATGTATGAAAACCTCATGTTGGAGCAAGTAACTTATCCCTGCCAAAATTATCAAGCAGGGAAACTGTTTATCTATTTTGTTTATTTACACGGCAGACTACCGCGCATAGCAGGCAGGCGTTAGGTTGTAAATTGCTGACCAACACCGCGTTTCAGTGGGTTGATCGAGAATGAGATTATACTGATCAAAGTGAGATTAAAATGCCATTGTGTGATGTTGGATCCCATTTCCTGGAACTCAATTTAAGAAACTAAAATGGAATAGTCATACGATACAGGAGAAATAAGATCACGCTGGCAGTGGAAATCAAAGGTATAGAATCTAGAAAAGAGTTGAACACATACAAGATTTGGGCATTGTTTTAATGAAGAGCTACAACAGGTCGATAAGTCGATAATGATGAAAAATTAGCCACGGGGATTCTGATAAGGAGGCAGTTCTTTAAGTGAATACGAATGGGTGAGAAAATGTTTGTTAGTCAGTCATATGTAGGTTGGAGGTCTAAGATGTGTGGTGGGGGGGGGGGGAATGAGTGGGGTAAAGGAAAGGCAGGATGTGATTAGAGTGACAAAAGGGCTGGAAAGATTCAAGATTCAAGATTAGATATTTATTTTGTCATATGCAAGATTTTACACCATGCAATGAAATTCTTAAGTTGCAACGTTTCCACAATATAAAAAGTCACACAATATTAACACACAATAAATTTTAAAAGATTCAAGTATAAATGATGCAGCAGCAAAGACATAAAAAACATTGATAGAAAGCATAGCATTGACAGTGCAACATTCACGGTAGTGCAAACGGTGATAGATCGCGTATGTACAAATAGGCAGTAGAGGTCTCTGATAATGTTGTTGCCCTCTTAGTACCGGGTTTTTAAATGTCCATGCAGTGATGGAAAAGGCTTCCACAGATTATGGCAGTTTTAATCACACGTTTGAGAGCTTTCCTACTCGTTACTGTGAGTTTCCAAACACACTGTGATGGAATTAGTTCAGGTGCTTTCCACGTACAATTATAGAAATTGCTAAGGAGTTTGGACAGACAAATTTTCTCAGCATTCTTAAGAAGTACAGCCGTTGTTGAGACTTACTGACAACTGGCGGGTGTTGTGCAGACCAGGAGAGTCCTTGATGATAATTGCCGAGTAGAATTAGGTTTTCACCCTCTTCTACCTGTGCTGTACGATGATAAAGTGGGCCATGACGATCATCTCTCGCCTCCTACGGGTCGATAATCCTTCTTAGTTTTACTCTGCATTTAACGAGTAGAGCTATTTGGTGGGATCCAGGACACCAGTTGAGCCACCTCATCCTATAGTCGTCTCAAACCCACCAGGGCATTCAGCGCGACGATGATTTTGTGTCATCGCAAACTTGAAATGGTGGTATTTATGCGAGTGGGGGGTACATCAAAGTGAAGAGGGTGTACAGCCTGAGGGGTCAGTACACAGCCCTGGGGTGTCCCCTGTGCGCATCACCATCACTTGACCTGATGTCTGGTTACCAACTCTGACTGTCAGATGGTGGCGAGAGTAAATACAGTGGATCAGAATGATGATCATCTGGTTAAAAATGTCAAATACAGAAAATAACAATGGACCCGGCGTCACCCTCTCACTGGAATCTGACTGGCAGGGTATGGAGCGTATGGGTAGGCTAAGACCTCCTGTGCACAAACTAATGGTATGCATCTCTCTTTATAAATCAGGCTATGAAGCCAGGCACAACAACGCACTGAACAATAGTATTTTATAAGTTTTTTGATTTTTATTGTTATGTATATGTATAGTTGTTGTAGTGGTATTGCTTGTGGTATTGTTTCTCTACGTTTGCTATGGGTATTGATGGCGAGGTGGTCGAGCAGTTTTCATTTATGGCATGGAAACCTAAACTTGACTTGACCCTTGGACTGTGACTTGACTTGCTGAGGAACTGTTATGTTTATCAAGGCTAGGAGGCACAAACCATTTCGTCGCCGGTAAGCTAATGTAGAACATAGCCACACCATGACAACGGCACGGAGTCTAAACAAAAACAACGTGGCAGCGCGATGGGAGGGAAAGATGTGAGTGCATTCACGAGTATTTTACTTGCAAATTTACCCACTACAAATGACATCATGCAAACGCTTATTTCCCTTATTTTCAAATTGCATCTTGACCGTATAGTCAACAACTTGCCTCCTGTCAAAAAATATTGCTGTCTTACTAACAATAACCTTTTTTATCACAATTTTTTGTTTAACATAAATAACAACTTACTGGAGGCCAAACTTGGATCAACCGAGGGGGTCTTGAGTCTCTGCCTTTAGTTTTGCTGTGCTCTAGATGCTGATCCAGTATGAATCAAGTACAAATGCTAGTTAGTTAAGGCATGGGCAAACTAGTTGTTATGCATTGAAAATAATGTTTCAACATTTGATGTTAACTTAAAATGTGCATAAAAATAACGAAAAACTTGAATGAGACAAAAGTGTGTTCATGCTATAGTGCAGTACTATTTAAAGAAATAAACAAAGTAATGCAAGAATCCTAATGAGATTACCAGATTGTTTTGAAATTTGGAGGCAGGGTACCACTTACTAATGGTTAGATAGGAATAAGTGATTACAAATCACTGAACTCATTTGATGATAGATCCACGTAATATCATTGCACATGTCAATAGGTACAAAGCAAACAAATGCAGATATTACTGAAAGTGGATTTTTAACCGCTTAATGATGGGCTTTTGACAAAGGAAAACTTTTGTTGCTGTGAGCTTTGTCAGATGCCATGAACTCGCTGGTAGGTTGTACCCTGATTTAGAGCAAGATGAGTTCCTTACAAGCCTGAGGGACATTGTTCCGATTTACATGCTCAGGAAGATTTTCGTTCAGGGCTGCAAAAACCCCATTTACAGAGAATGAATTTTCGATCATCACTTACTATGCATGTTATTATGTAATGTGCTAATCTTAAGAGCGATTCTTTAATTAGTCTTTCTAAAGCAAGTAAATCTTACGCCTTAAGTCCAAATCAGCTGGAAATGCAATATAGTTGGGCCATAAATAAAACATGTAAGTAATTATATCAAATAGACTTTACATTTAGTTATATGTATATGCTATGTGATGCCCGTCAGAACATCAACTACCACCGCTCGGCAGGCCGCAGGGAACTGCCCGTCCAGGCTCCAGACCACTACTTGCACCCAGGTTCACCAGGACCGCCGTCCAGGTCACAGCCTCACTACTTCCGAGGTCGCCGGACCGCCATTCAGGGCCAGGCTGCCACTTTGCACACAGGACACGGACCGACAGTCCATTACTCAAAAGGGTGTTCTTCGGTGCTGCTCCAGTTTCGTCCCCACCATAAAGACATGCATGCTAGGTAAACTAGAAACTCAGTTGAAAAATTAGCCATCACTGGCTAACAACTGCAGAGGTTGATAATAATTATTGTCAACAAATAGATAAATCTTCTCAGCCTTTGAGCGTTTCAACATCCAACCTTTAATCTATATCTGAGTATATTTATTTTACATTTACCACAGGCGTGAAGTAGTCAGTCATACTTGTATTTATTCAAATACCTCACTAGTATTGAGTAACCCTTTATTAATTCAACGTTTAAGACTTGAAAGACGTGAGAAGACAAACAGACAGTGAAGGCCACACCATCCATCAGTTATCGCATGCACACATTATGCAAAAATGCCAGTTGAATTTGGTAGCCTCAAGGCTCCCTAATTTCAGCACTCCGGAACTCAGCAATTTGAGGTATTGATGACGGAGAAAACGTTAGCACCAGTACAACTGAGCTGCCTACCCGGCACGCCAGTGGGATTGCGACATAAAATCCTCTCTTGAAGGTTATGTGACAGGACATGTAGTGAGGAGGACTGCCAGAACTGAATAGAACCAGAGAAGGGCTTGGAACACACACCGTCCTAGCAAATGGGGTTTTTTGTTTACTTGGGCATGTTTTTTTTTTTTTGGTGCAGGCTTGGAGTGTTTTCGAGCAGGGTGCCATTTGGTCAATGTTAATATCTGCCATCACAACCACCATGCAGCATGCCATACTGTATTGTATAGCATATCAACTATTTTGAACTAGTCACCAGCGCTTGCAAATGAGAGAAGCTTATCATTTAAAATTATTAGAAGAATAGGCTATGAAGCCACCTGGAGGGTCAACTCAGCCTCAGACCTTAATGTTAATGTGCATGGGAGGAGGAATCCTCCACCACTTAAGCAACGACACAGATATGTAAATGCTTGAGACCAGTGCATGGAGGTCTGCTGATGATCCAAGAAGCAGGTGGTGCTATCAGCAATGTAACTGCAACCCCAGTTTTGACAGATGTCAACCCCCAGCCAGCAGCTACATTCCCCAGTCGCAGCTTACTGAGAAAACACCAGGGAAACAGTAAAGAAAGAATCTATGGGGTGTTTCTTAATGTCAAGGATCTTCCTGGATGAATCGTCCTTCCAAGGAAGTCCTTCAGGCGTAGGTTCAGAGCTCTTAGCATTTGGAGAACATGTCAATGGAACAGGCTATCAAGTTGCACGTCATTGCGGGACTGGCGTCACTTAATTTTTTGCTGATGATTCAAAAACTGATGAAAGGTTGTGGAATGCTGTTAACGTGGCTGTTAAATATGCTGTTGGGAGTAGAAGAATGATGCAGCAGCCATTTCTTAAGTCTACGGAAGAATCTCAAAGCCAGGAGTGAGGAAGCATACGGTCATCAACGTCCGACGAAGGACCGTTCATTTTGAGCTCCATCCGAATTCCCCGCGGACGGATCCTTCATAGAAAATTTCCATGACGGAGAAGGTTGCAATATGTGTATCCTTCCGGTCCCAAATACCACAACCTTATGCGCGAGCCTTTGAGCGCGTGTTAAAAAAAAAACAGTGATATCAAGCGGGGTTCGAGCTGCCATCGCGTGACGGGAGAAGTTATATTAATGATCATAGCTTTCGTGTGTGCGTAATTGTTATCACGTTATGTTTTACATTTAAGTCAAGCTTAACGCATTAAAGCTGTACAACATTGCTATAATAATTAGGTAGATACACCCCGAGACTGACGAACTAACTGAACAGTGTCAGTTAACATCGGCGTAGCTAGCTAGGTTGCGTCTTTGGCTAAAAGTTTAATGTGGCAAGGTCATATCTTTATCATGGAGTTATATCGTAAATGCGTAACGTTAGCAATAGCAGAGATTTAGAAAGTTGGGTCTTATCAGTGGTTATCTGTAGAAGTGGAATTATCATGCCCATGTAACGCACTAGCCCCCGTTCAACGAAGCTAACATGTATGAGCACTCCCGGTGTATAACGGTCTGTTCTGGCATTCTAGTAGGTAAAACAATCTTAGGTGTGTTAACGTCTTTAAACAGGGGACTAACGGAGGCGGTTCACCAAGGACGGCAAAGCCACGACCAGCAGGGAGACAGAGGCCAAAGAGAGATGTTGAATACATTATTCGCTATATAAAGATGTCTTTCTAACAATAAATGCTTTAAATTAATGGTGTGTCCGTGTTCATTAAGTTCTTGGGCTTCCTCCGTTAGTCCCTGTTAAAAGACAGTAACACAACATAAAGATGTTTACGTTAGAATGCTATAACATTACCGTTATTACACGGGAGTGCTCATACATGGTTAGCCTTCGTTAAACGGTGTTAGTGAAGTTAACATGGTGCAGTGTTACTCACGTCGACAGATAAACCAGTGATGAAACACACAAACTTTCAATCTCTGCTAACGTTACGCAATATAAACGGTGAACGGCATATAAAGAGAGATAATATGCCACCGGGCATTAAACTTTACAAAGACAGCAACCTAGCTAGCTAACAGCAGAATATATATAATAGGTTCAGTTAGCTAAAGTTAGCTGGGTGTATGTACCTAATATTATAGGAATTGTACAAGCATTAAAGCGTTAAGCTTTACATTAATGTAAAACATAACGGTGATAACAAATGTACGGCACACACTAAAGATTAAATTATAACTCACGTCAGCCATGCGCTCAGAACTCCCGCTGAGGTCGACTATTATTATTTTTACGAGCCGGCAAAGGCCCGCGCATAGGATTGTGGGTGATTTGGGACCGCGAAGTATACACATATATGCATCCTTCTCTGTCTATGGGAAATTTTTATGAATGAAGGACGAGTCCTGGAGGAATTCGGAGGATCTTGACATTGGAACGGTCCTTCGGCGGGCCGTTGATGACGTTATGACGTGTGATCCTCTCAAATTCTGGCTTTTGAGGATCCTTCCTTGACATTGGGAAAACACCCCATGACACGGACTAGGAGAAAAACGGGACGAAACCACGGAAGGCCAAACGGGAAACAACCCCCAAACAAAAACCCCACCCCAAACAGGACCCCCCCAAGACAGATACCAGATGTCAAAAACCCCAAACAAAAACCCAAAAAGAGACAAAAAACACCCAGTAAGGGCGGAAGACACTGGAAAAAGAGGGGGCCAAGGACGAGAAACTAGGGACAGAAGGAAACCCGAGCACGGGGGGACAAGGCAAGGGGAGCATGGACAAAGGAAGACAGAACTGGGAACAAGGAAGAGGCACAACGAGGGATTGAAGGGGAGACAGGAGCAGGACCGAAGAGGAAGGAATGAGGGAGCGAGAGAGGGACTGGGAAGGAGAGAGGGACTGGGAAGGAGGGAGCAAGAGGGAAGGAGGGAGCGAGAGAGGGACCGGGATGGAGAGAGGGGCCGAGAAGGAGGGAGCGAGAGAGGGACTGGGAAGGAAAGGAGCCGAGACAAAAAGAGACTAGGAGGCGAGGAAGTGAAGGAGGCAAGGTGACCAAACAAGGGTGGGAGACAAGATGGAGAGAGGAGACCGGACGAAGAGGAGACGGAGGAAGCAAGGAAACAAAGGAGGCAAGAAAGCGAGGGCGAGGAGGCAGGGGGAAAAGACCAGACAAACGGGACTACATGAAAGGGACAAGGAGACAGGCCAGGAAACACAAGCGGAGAAAAAAAAAAAAAAAGGGAGACAAAAAGAAGGTAAAAAGACAACAAAGGGAAAAGAGGACAAAGAAACGAGAAAACAAGGTGAAACGGCAAGACGAGACGAAAGAGGGGACCAGACGAAAAGAGGGAAGGTAATGGGACGAACGAGGAGGAGGGTAGAGGAAAGAGCGCTGACCGAAGGCACAAGGACAAAGGGCCCGAAGGCCAGAAAAACGGTTGGAGACAGGAGGCGAGCGAGGGACCAGAGGAGAAAAGACCAAGGAGGGGCTAAGGGTACGGACACAGGGAGAGGGCGAGCGGGGTACATAGAGGGAAAGGCACAGAGAGTAAGACAGACAGAGGAAGAGAAAAAGGCAGAGACGCATTGTAGAAAGAGAGAGAGTGACAGAGAGCGAGCGACAAGAGCAAACAGAACAAAGTGAAAGAGAGACAAAAGGCAAGACAGACAGACACCAAGAACCCAAGGGACAGGTGGGAGATGACGCAGAGAGCAGGATAGACAGGACACCCACACAAACAAAAGAAAACAAGGAAGCGAGAGGGACAAAGACAAGATAGGACAGGCACAAAAAGCACGAGAGACAGAGCGATGGAAGAAAGGGAGAGACAGACATTGAACAGAGAGAGGAGACAGGTGAGGATGGAGGAGAGGGACAGAGAAGGAGCCAGGAAGCATCAGGGACAGCGCGGCACAGGGAGCAAACGGAGCACACGAGAGAGGGAGAAGGACCAGAGAGACGGGTGGACTGGAGGAGAAAGGGGAGAGGAACAGGGTGAGTCACCACACAAACAAGTAAACAAGGAAAAAGGGACAAAAAAACCCAGAGAGCAGGACGGACACAGGGAAAAAAGAGAGACAGAACGTGGGAAACACCGACACACACAGAGGAGGGCGAGACACCCACACAAACAAATGGGAAAGAAGGAAGCAGCGGGACAGAGCGAGGGAACACAGAAAGACCAGGTGAACGAGAGGGAGGCAAGAGAAAGAAACGGAATCGAAGAGAGCGAGACAGGCAAAGGACAGAGAGAGGGACGTGGGGGTCAGAACAGACAACAAAGGGAAAGAGGAAAACGCAGGGAGGTAGGGGCAGGGAGTGAAACACGGAAAGAGATAACAAGGGAGCGGGACAGACAGGGACCAAAGGACCAAAGCAGAGAGGGAAAAAACAACACAATGAGACCAGCAACCAGAAGGAACACGGAACGGGATACACAGAGAAGACAGGCAGACAGACGGGAGCAAAAAAGAGCCTCGACGGCGGGGCCGGCGGCGGGTAGTCGCCTCGACGCGGGGAGCGGCGGCTGGGGAGTCCGCCGACGGCGGAGCCGGCGGCTGGGGATCCGCCTCGACGGCGGGAGCCGGCGGCGGGGCTGGGAGTCCGCCTCGACGACGGCGGGAGCCGGCGGCTCAGGGATCCGCCTCGACGGCGGGAACCGGAGGTGGGGATCGCCGGCTGGGGATCGCCTCGACGGCGGGAACCGGGTGGGGATCCGCCTCAACGGCGGGAGCCGGCGGCTGGGGATCCGCCTCAACGGCGGAGGAAGTGGCTGGGGGGATCTCCGCGGCGGCGGCAGTCGTCAGCCGGGGGGACTCCGCAGCGGCGCCAATCGTCAGCTGGAGCTCCGCGGCGGTGGCAGTCGTCAGCGGGGCTCGCGCGGCGGTTGTCGTGCAGCTGGGGGTCTGGAACACAGGCGCCAGCTCACTGGTGGGGGTAAGAATGAACTGCAGGCCTGGGATCCAGCTGGTAGACCTCAGCGTGTAGGGTCCTCATGCCTGGGACC
>NC_045742.1:24361018-24369745 GCF_008692095.1 Etheostoma spectabile
GAGAGCCAGAGCGACTGGAAAGAAAAGGGAGAGACAACATTGACCAGAGAGAGAGAGACAGGTGAGGGACTGGAGAGAGGGACAGAGCGAAAGGAGCCGGAAGGCCATCAGGGACAGCGCGCGGCACAGGGAGCAACAGAGCAACGGAGAGGGGAGAAGGCCACAGAGGACGGAGGTTGGACTGGAGAAAGGGAGAGGAACAGGGTGAGTCACCCACACAAACAAATAAAAAGGAAACAAAGGGACAAAAAACCCAGAGAGCAGGAAGGACACAGGGAAAAGAGAGACAGAACGTGGGAAACACCGACACACACAGAGGAGGGCGAGACACCCACACAAACAAAGGGAAAGAAGGAAGCCAGAGGGACAGAGCGAGGGTGAACACAGAAAGAACAGGTGAACGGAGAGGGAGGAAAAAAGAACAACGAAACGAAAATGAAAGAGAGGAGACAGGCAAAGGACAGAGGAGGGACGTGGAGGGTCAGACAGACAAACAAAAGGGAAAGAGGAAAACGCAGGGAGGTGGGGGAGGGAGGAAACACCGAAAGAGATAACAAGGGAGCGGGACAGACAGGGACCAAAGGAGACCAAAGCAGAGAGGAGTTAAACATCAAGAGTTAGCTGAAAGCAAACACTGTAAAGAACGACAGGATCTTAAGACATAACAACTCATGTAGATGCATATGTAAACATACAGGATCCCGGTAATAAATATATATATATATATATATATATATATATATATATAATATATATATATATACACACACACATACAGTAACAATGTAATTACTAGAGTTGTAGAGCCTGTACTGGGCATACAAACAGAGAAATGAAGAGAGCATGATACACATACATACACACGTTTATCATTATCTCTCCCTAAAAACACGCACAAACCAAACAACCAACAGAAGGCTCTCTGGATTTAGAAGCTAAAAACTACACTAGACTTGAAAGAAGAAGAACAACAGACATTCACATTTCTGAAACAACTTTCATGATCTCATAAGTTCTCACCTGATCAACTGTGTCCTACAAAGCAGGGGAGACATGACCAAGGGACAAAGGAAAACAAACAGAAAAAGGGGAGAAATATACAGAGACACAGGGAGTATGGTGACTAACGAAACACTGGACCGGAGATAGACCAAGGACAGGGCATTACGAGGCGCGAGGGGATGTACAAGGGTGCCAACGAGAGGGCGCATAGGGACCCAAGAGCGGGGTATTCCGGAATTCTCACGAGAGGGCGCCCAGACGTAGCCCACGGAAAAGCCGCTAGAGGGCGCACGAGGAGCACGAAGAACACAAGAAGCCCACGGGAGGCGCACGGAAAAGCCCACAGAGAGGGAACGAGAGCACGAGGAATATGAGAAAGCCTACAGAGAGGCACACGAGGGATACGAGAAAGCCCACGGGGGGGGGGTACTAGAGAATTCACTGGGGGACAGGGGGACTCGGAACAAACAGGTGGGAAAGAGGGGTCATAGACGGCGCACGGATGCAGCGGACAGGCGGGTGGGTTCGGGGACAATTTTGGGTGGACGGACTTGACGGCGACAAACCACAGGGACTGGACAACGTAGGGACGACGCAGGCACAGGAAAAGCACTGGGACAGAGACACGAACAGGCACCAGAGACAGGGACAGGAACAGACACAGTGACGAGGATAAACACAGAGACAGGGACAGACCCAGACCAGGGAGACTGGGAGAAGCAAAAAACTGGGGAACAGGGGTTTGTGGGGGGGGCGGCCTGGGACTAAGGAAAGGGACGGAGGAAGCCAGGGAATGAGGCCCGGGGAAACCCTGGAACCGGGACCAGGGGGACCCGGGAGCCAGTGCCCCGAGAGGGCAGAGGCCCGCCACCGGCTGGGGTCGGGGGGGCCCCCCGCCGACCGCCGGACGAGACAACCAAGGTTGGCCGTCGCGGAGGGGAACGGACACCGAGCGCCAGACGGGGTTGGTGAAGCTGAGTAAAATGACCAAGTTGGGGGGGGGCAAAGTCAGCCCAGAGTCCAAGGTGCAGGGCGGGTCGCAGCTGGGGATACGCCTCGACGGCGGGTGGGAGCCGGCGGCCGGGTCGCCTCTCGGGGACCGGCCGGGGACTAGCGACGGCGGAGCGGCGGCCGGGGGTCAGCTCGACGGCGGAGAGCGGCGGCCGGGGGTACGCTCGACGGCGGGAGCCGGCGGTCGGGGGGTCCGCTCGACGGCGGAGACGGCGCGGCGGGAGTCCGCTCGACGGCGGGAAGCGGCGGGCGGGAGTGTCTCGACGAGGGAGACGCGCGGCGGGGATCCGCCTCAACGGCGGGGAACGCGGCTGGGGATCCGCTCAACGGGAAGCTGGCGGCTGGGGATCTCCGCCGGCGGCGGCAGTCGTCAGCGGGGGAATCCGCGGCGGCGCATAGTCAGTGGAGGTCCGCGGCGTGCGTGGCAGGCGTGCTGGGGCTCGGGCGGCGCGTGTCGTCAGCTGGGGGTCTGGAACACTAGGCGCCAGCTCACGGGTGGGGGTAAGAGGGACTGAGGCTGGCTTCCAGCTGGTAGCCTCCCGGAGTAGGGTCTCATGCCTGGGACTCAAAGAGCCCGGGCTTGCTTGTCACAGCGTTCCTTATCAGGGAACAGATGAAGTTGCGCCCCACGTCCGTGGTTTTCCCAGCTCGAGACGACGCAAACGGCATACTCCAGCCTGTAACCTCGAAGGCTGCTGGTCCCTAGATGGGCGGATCATTATGTTACGGGGGGTATGAGGATCGGACCCATAGCAGTGAGGAGGAGGCAGGCAGGAGTAGGAACACAAATAGTTTTTATGTCCAAAACACAACAATCGATGGAACGAACATCCAAATCAAGGAGGGAAAGGAAATACCAAAAAGATTCAAAAACAAAACAATAACCGGATCAAGGAACAGGAACGAAATCAGAAACACTGCAACAAGGGACTAAAGACAGGGGAACAACCAGAATGATCGACAAGAGACAAAGGACACCAGGGGTTAAATACAAGAGGAGTAAGGTAATGGGGAACAGGTGGGACGTCAGGTGGATCAATTAGGGCGGGGCAGGACAATCAGACAAACAAGTAAAGCTAGACTAAACGAGACAAGAAAAGACAGGAAGCTGACTACCAAAATAAAGCAGAAGCATAACAAACAAACAAGGGAAACATAAGACAGAATCTATGACACCAGACTAGGGAGAAAACCGGACGAAAACACAGGGAAGGCCAAACGGGAAAATAACCCCCAAACAAAAAACCAAACCCCAACACTGAAACCTTTTTCATGGCGTTAAGGTATTTTTAGTCTCTTTTCAGGGATTCTAAAAAAGGATCTTCCTGGTTAAACTAGCTTCATGTCCAAACTCGTGTGAGGACAAAACATGGTCATGGTGTTTATACTCAGGTAATTTCAGCATTGATGTAGGATTTGTAAAATTAAAGTCTTGAATGTAAACTATCCTTGAAATCGTTTTAGGTTTTAAAGCCATTTTTTCAGTCTTGGCAAGTCAGGTAGTTAAGAATAACATCTTAAGTGTAACTCAGGAAAATACGAAGCCATTCTGATGTAGGATTTAGTAAAATAAAGGCCTAAATGTCAAGTAAAGCCTCTTTCTCTCTGAGACCCGTCCGTCTGCGACTGTAATTTTTCCACAATCGCAACACTGGCATGGGTCTTGGGACCGTACTGGCTTCATATGGATTTCATTTCTACGCTAATGTGGCTTCGCGGTCGCTAGGGAAGCACGACTGTATTTTACTGTATTTTTCCAAAACACCGCCACATCGTCCCTTCGGGTCTCTGTGACCGGGGCGGAATTACAATGTACGTCTCTTTTTCAACCGCGGCACGGCCATCGAGTCGCAGGGACCCGTCAGGGTATTCCAAACTGTATTTTTCACCTACCGTGGACGGCCAGCAGTCGGGTCTCTGGACCTGTCCTGACTTCAAATGTAGTTTTCAAACTACATGGGGGATAAGTATTTGACACTTGCGATTTGCAGGTTTGCCAACTCTTACAAAGATAGCAAGATCTATAATTTTAAGTCATATGGTATCATTCAACAGTGAAAGACAGAATCCAAAGAAATTCCAGAAAATCAATCATATGAATTTTATTAAAATGGAAACCATCGTGAGGAAGAAAAAAAACAGTATTTGACCCCTGGACAAACAGCCTGTTAAATTGGCAGGGAAAAGAATTATTGCCAGCACAGATGTCAACGGTTTTTTATAGTGGTGACAAGGTGTGTGAACATGGCGGCTAGGGATGTTGCCCTACTCACACTGCAGCACAGCCCCAAATCCTTTCAGGTTCCGCGGTTGTCGCTGGCAACCGAATTTTATAGCTACATCCAAAGATTTTCAATTGGATTAGGTCTGGAGAATGGTAGGCCACTCCAGAAACGATGTGCTTATTCTTTAGCCACTCTTTGTTTGCTTGGTGGTGTGCTTAGGGTCGTTGTCGTGCTAAAAACCACCCATCCTGACCCATCTCAGCTCTCTCACTGAGGAGGAGATGTTGGTCCAGAATTCCACGATACATGGCCGTCCATCCCCCTCAATCCGATGGAGGAGTCCCGTCCCCCTTGGCTGAAAAAGCACCCCCTAAGCATGATGTTACCACCACCATGCTGACGCGGGGGGATGGTGTTCTTTGGGTTGTACTCGGTGTTCTGTGCCATTCCAAACACGACGAGTAGTTGAGGCCAAAAAGTTATAAGTTTGTCTCATCGACAACATCACCTTCTTACAGGCCTCTTCTGAGGAATCCAGGTGATGACTGGCAAATCTCATGCAGGCTGTACATGTTTTTCTTCTTGAGCAGGGACCTTGCGTGCGCTGCAGGAGTTCAATCCCCATTTTGGGGGGGGGGACGGGGGGTTTGGGGGTTTTTTTAGTTGTGTTTACAACCGGTTCTTTGTAAATGTGGTCCCAGCTGCCTTCAGTCTGGATCATCAGTTCCCCATTGGGGTTGGCATGATTCCTCACCGTCGCATGATCAGGGACCCCCACGAGGCGAGGATTCTTGTGGGACCAGTACCGAGGGAGGGTTGGCGGTTGGTGTGGTGCTTTCTTCCATTTCTGTAACTGCACGACAAGTGATCTTTTCTCTCACAGTTGCTTTCCGGTCTCTTGTAGCCCATCCCAGCTTGTGCAGATCAACAATGCTGGTCCCTGAGTCGTAGATAGAACAGCTCTTTGGTCTTGCCAATGGTGGTGATGTGGCTGATGCTGGTTTTGTGGATGTTGCAGGTGTCTTTTATACCGGTAACGAGGTGAGGAAGGTGTATTGATGTAGGATAAATTGGGTTGGGATGGGGCTGTGTCTTAAAAGGATAAGCTAACTGGCTTTGAGGAGCCGAAGGCACAGAATACTGCTGTTTGGTGGGGTATCGACTTGTTTTTCCTATCAGATGGTTATCCCAATTTTAATAGATTCATATGTGTGCTTTCGGGAAATTTTCTTGGGGGATTCTGGCTTTCAATGTTAGAAGTATAATATGATTAAAAGTATGATCGTTGCATTCTTTGTAGAGGGCAAACCTGGCAAAAATCAGCAAGGGTCAAATACTTATTTACCCCACTGTACCCCACGTATCTGGCCCTTCAGGTCCCGTCCTACATTCGACTGTATTCTTCTCTTCTATTCACGGCCTTGGACTGCGGGTCGCCGGGAACGTCCTGACATTCAAATGTTACACGAGGAATATAAGTATTTGACACCCTGCGATTTTGCAATTCTCCACTTAGAAATCCTGGGGGGTCTGAAATTTTTCATTGTAGGTGCAAGTCCACGGTGAGAGAAAAAATCGAACAACCAATACGAAATCACAATGTATGATTTGCTTAACTATTGATTTCGATTGATACAGCTGCAAATAAGTGTATTTGAACACCTGAGAAAATCAATGTTAATATTTGTACAGTAGCCTTTGTTGCAAACAGACGGTCGAAACGTTTCCTGTAGTTTTAACCAGGTGTGCCCACACTGGCAGAAGGGATTTGCGCCCACTCCTCCACACAGATCTTCTCTAGCTCATTCAGGTTTCGGGGCTGTCGCTGAGAAAACGGAGTTTGAGATCCCTCCAAGATTCTCTATTGGGTTAGGTTTGGGAATGCTAGGCCCCCCGAACCTTGATATGGTGCTTCCAGAGCCCCCCCTTGGGTAGCCTCGTGGTTTGATCTAATTTAGGATAATGAGTGGAGGTGAACCTTGAAGGCAGACAACAGGGATTTGAGGGTCAGGAATTTGTAGATGATAGACAGGTGTTCAAATAATTATTTGCAGCTGTATATAATCCACGGTGCTGGAAAGGAGGATTCGGCCGATCATCGAGCCTCGGCATTGAAGAGGGCACTGGCGTTCGTCCTGAGTCATGTGTTTGAACAACAGGACAGATCTTACTCCGCAAGGATCTTGGAGGGCAGGGTGAGTAGCCCAACCAGTCACTGTGTTTTGTGGATATGGAGAAGGAGTATGACGGGTCCCCGGGAGAAACGGGGAGTGGGCTGCGGGAGATTGGTTGAGGGGGTCTCTTCTAGGGCATCCAAACTCTATTAGGACACAAGGCGAGAGCTGTGTCGGGTTCTCGGCAGTAAGTCGGGACTATTCAGGTGAGGGTCTGGGCACTCACCAGGGCTGCGCTGTTGTCAACCAATCCGTGTTAATATATAGGAAAGGTATCCCCCCGATATAGGTAGCGGGCGCGGGGAGGGTTGCGTTCGGTGGGCTAGGATTCTCATCATGCTTTTTGCGATGTGTGGTCTGATGGCAGTCATCGGGTCGTGACTTCAGCAACCATCTGGATTCAGGTTTCGCACCAGTTGAAGGCGTCGGGATGAGGTCAGCTTCTTGAAATCTGAGGCCTGGTTCTAGCAGGAAACAGATGGAGTGCATTTCTTCGGGTGGGATGTGGCTTCATTACCAAGTGGAAGGAGTTAACTACCTTGGGGTCTGTTGCGCGAGGGGGGACCATGGAGGGAGATATGTTGGAGAAGGAGCAGCTGGTGGCGGTATTACATTCTTAGCGACGTGGGCCGAAAACAAGGGAGCTGAGCAGAGGCAAAAGTTCATATCTATACGGGCAATTTGTCTCCCTTCACTATGGTGCATTGAAGGGTGGCGGGTTGACTAGAAAGAACGACGATCCGGGTAGAGCGGCCGGATAATGGGTTTCTAGGAGGGTGGGGGAG
Source organism: Etheostoma spectabile (assembly GCF_008692095.1). Lineage (NCBI taxonomy): Eukaryota > Metazoa > Chordata > Actinopteri > Perciformes > Percidae > Etheostoma > Etheostoma spectabile. Next base: position 24,368,216 of record NC_045742.1, read on the forward strand.
GTGGGTGGCGTCTCCCGTAGAGATAGGGTGAGAAGCACAGTCATCCGAGAGGAGCTCTGAGTAGAAGCCGGCCCTTCGCAGTCGAAAAGGAGCAGTGAGGGTGGTTCGAGGCATCTGTAAGGATACTCCGGGCGCTCCCTAGGGAGGTGTTCCAGGCCGCCCAGCTGGGCAGGAGACCCAGGGGAAGACCCAGACTAGGTGGAGAGATTATACTCCAACTGGTCTGGGAACCGGGATCCCAGTTGAAGCTGGTTAATGGGGCGGGAAAGGGAAAGTTTGGGGGTTCCCTGCTGGAGCTGCTGCCCACCCAGGCAAGCGACAAGGAATGAAGGGGAAGATGGATGGATGGATGGATGTATCAGACAAAGAAAGAGTTTAAAAATCATTACATGGTGATTTTGGAGTTTTTTTGTCAAAGAGCCCGGGCTTGCTTGTCACAGCGTTCCTTATCAGGGAACAGATGCTAAGTCAGCGCCCCACGTCCGTGGTTTTCCCCAGCTCGACGACGAAACGGCATACTCCAGCCTGTCCAACTCCTCGAAGGCTGCTGGGTCCATAGCTGGTCGGATCATTATGTTACGGGGTATAGGATCCGGAAGCCAAATCAGTGGGAGGAGGCAGGCAGGAGTAGGAACACAAATAGTTTTTAATGTCCAAAACACAACGATGGAACGAACATCCAAAATCCAAGGAGGGAAAGGAAAATACCCAAAAAGATACAAAAACAAACAATAACCAGGATCAGGGAACAGGAACGAAATCAAGAACACTCAACAATGTGACGTAAAGACAGGTAACAACCAGAATGATCCGACAAGAGACAAAGGAAACACAGGGGTTAAATACAAGAGAGTTACGAGGTAATGGGGAACAGGTGAGACGTCAGGTGGATCATATTAGGGCGGGGCAGGACAATCAGACAAACAAAGTAAAGCTAGACGACAGGAAGCTGACTACCAAAATAAAGCAGAAGCATAACAAACACACACAGGGAACATAAGACAGAATCTGTGACACCGACTAGGGAGAAAACCGGACGAAACACAGGGAAGGCCAAACGGGAAAATAACCCCCAAACAAAAACCCCAACCCACAACATATAGACCTATATATAGCTATCTATATATCTATATTAACGTGCCCAAAGTACACCATTGAAATTTAGTCCATTAACCTAAGTGAAGTTGGCCTACTAATGTAATTTTGATATTGATGAGTAGCTTACATTGCTAGCCTATAAGTAGGCTACAAGTTAAGCCTCTATATGTTAAAAAAAGACGTTCTCATGAATATGATCAGTTTTATTTAATAGTATTGTACAGATGATGACCTTTACTACAATAGAAATAAGGGATCACTTAAATAGGGAAAATGTAAAGTTGTTGAAAACCAGAGATGCCATTTCTTAGCCATCCACGAATCATGCAACTGAGAAGGGTGGTTGCCATTAATGGACAGATCAAAGACAAACTCATATCACAGTTTTTTCCTCCCAGAATGAAACACTAATATGACTTTTGAAAAGCAAAA
>NC_045742.1:24369755-24370498 GCF_008692095.1 Etheostoma spectabile
AACCATTTATTCACAGGTGAAAGCAGAGACTGGTCCGCCCTGATGGCTTCAGCTCTTCAAGAAATCCAGATCCAGGTGGAACAAGTTCATTCTAGGTGCTGATGACTACCAGCACGGCAGTGAGGGACACCCCACACAGCAGGGGATCAACAGCCCAGCAGGGGGCCAACAAACATCTGACCAGACGCTGACGGAGAGCATGGAGCGTTGCTGTTGCTGACTTCCTGCGGTGGCTCCTGACACTGCCAGCATAGAGAAGGGAGACTGGAGTCCCCTTCCTGATGCTGACCAAATCATCCCCAGGTGCTGGAGTGGAGGCACACCCAGCTGTCCATCCCGATGTTTCCTCAGTTAGACCTGCGATGACATCCACACCAGGTGTCAGAAAAGGAGGGTCCTGATTCCATGATGACTTCCACTCAGGCACGCTAAGCATAGCGCCATCATCTTTCCGTCTGAATGTTTCTGAAACAGAGGATGTTTCAGAAAAGGAGGGAAAAGGAGGGTGTTGATATAAGGAGGGTGCAATCAGTCACCTTCCATCCAACCGGTAAAGAATCCAAATATTCAGCCCATTCTTCAGAAAAAGTAGGGTAAGGACTTTTTACAGAAGCGCAGCTGAGCAGGCGCACAAATGTGACATCATGAAAGCGCCGTGGTCAGCTGCAGCGACATACTGCAGCCTAACAATGAACCAGCAATAATCTGACATTTTGTCTCCAGAGACTTTGTTTCCAGATTAG
>NC_045742.1:24370508-24374353 GCF_008692095.1 Etheostoma spectabile
TTTCAAAAATTTGGACTTCAGAATAATTTTCATGAGACACATTTGCCAATAAGAGAGATTTTAAACCAGCTGATTACACAACAAAAATGAGATTAGGTGTAAGGTTACTTGTGAGTTTTGAATTGGAGAGTTGGATTTAGTTAGGAGTTGATCTGCTTTCTTCTGATTATACATGTTTGTGTTGATGTGATACTTTTGATTTGTAGATTTTAAGATTTTTTTTTTTATTCCCTTAAGATTTTTTGTTGTTCACCTTCCTGTTAAATGTTTTCACCTGGTCAAAGACTTTTAATATCTTCTTATTTGTTTGTTTTTGTTTCTAAAGTTAGTCACTAATCACTGAGTAATATCAGCCATAGGAGCAACAGTTGTATTAAAGAGCACATACATTTTTTTACAAGCAAAGGAGTTCAAATGAGGTCAAAAGGAAATGAATTGTATTGTAAATCATGTTTGGTTTACAACTGTTTGCAGCTGATGTTTACATTTTTGGTTGTATATTTTTATGTCATATAAGACAAGACATTGTTTTCAGTAACCAGTTAGGTATTTCACACAAAGGTTGTGAAATACATAACTGTTACAGGAAAACACAATGTCTGTCTTATTATGAACATACAACATACAACCAAAAATGTAAACATCAGCTGCAAAAGTTGTAAGAACACAAACATGATTTTACTACAATTTCTTCTTGACTTCATGATCCTTTTTCTTGTAAAAATGTTATTGCTCTTAATCACAATGTGTGCTCCTATGGCTGAGATTCACGTGATTAGTGACTAACTTTAGAAAACAAAAACAAAAAATAGAGAAGATATTAAAAGTCTTTGACCAGGTGAAAACATTACTACCGGAAGGTGAACAACAAAAAATCTTAAGGGAATAAAAAAAAATCTTAAAATCTACAAATCAAAAGTATACATCAAACACAAACATGTATAATCAGAAGGAAAGCAGATCAATCTACCTAAATCCAACTCTCCAATTAAAAACTCACAAGTAACCTTACCAATAATCATTTTTGTTGTGTAATCAGCGGTTTGAAAATCTCTTATGGCCCTGTGTCTAATGAAATTATTCTGAAGTCAAAATTTGATTAGTCTATGAATTGGAAGGACAAAGTCTTTGGAGACAAAATAAGTTCGGTTCAGATTATGAGGTGCCGTTATGTACTGCAGCATGGCGGGAACGCGTAGTTTCATGATGTCCAATTTTGTGCGCCCTGCTCCAGTGCGCTTCTGTTAAAAAGTCTTACCCTCTTTTATCGAGAATGGGCTGAATATTTGGATTCTTACAGGTTGATGGAAGTGTCTATGATTTGGCACCCTCCTATATAACACCCTCCTTTTCCGCCACTTTTCGCAAACAATCACGGTTTCGAGAATAACCAGACGGAGAAAGATGATGGCGCTAGCTTAGAGCGCGGGCCTGGAGGTGGGAGATTCATCATTGGAAATAAATCAGGACCCTCCTTTTCTGACACCTCGGTGTGGATATGTCCCATCCCCCCCTCCACACCCCCCCCCTGTGATTGTTTTTTTCGTTCCCATCCGATAGGTCTCTTTTCTCTTCTAACGAGGGAAAAGGTGAAAGAAAACATCGGGCCAACCCCGCCACCTCTGAGCGTCCCCCGCCCCCCCCACAAACAGCCTTCTTTCCCTCTCGCACCCACAGCGGAGGTGGGTGTGCCTCAACCTCCATCGCAAATGGGCGGATGATTTGTTAGGATGGAGGTGCTGGGGATGGAGAGGTGTGCCGGATTGAATTAGTTATGATTTTTAATGATTTTTTTGGGATGATGTATGGTCGCTATCTTTGTTTGTTATGAAATTGGGCCGGACATGATTTGGTCAGCATCAGGAAGGGCGGAATCCAGTTCCCTTCTCTATGTGGGACTGTGTACAGGGCCACCGGCAGGAAGTAGGTCAGGCAACAGCAACGCTCCACATGCTCTGCCGTCAGACTGTGTCAGAATGTTGTTGGCACCCGCTGGCTGATTTGATCACCCTGGCGTGTGTAGCGGTGTCCCACTGCCGTGAGTGGTATCATCAGCATAACAATGAATTGTTACACGCCGGGATTGCGATTTGCTTGAAGAGTGAAGCCATCAGGGGCGGACAGTCATCTGCTTTCACTGTGGATAAATGGTTTTGACAGGACTTTTTGTCTTTCAAAAGTCAATATTTAGTGTATGTTACAGAGATCTCGGGAAGGAGGAAAAAACTGGTGTATGATGTTTGTCTTTGCGGATCTGTTCCATTAATGTGCAACCGACCCTTCAGTTGCAAAGATTCGTGGTGCTAAGCACAATGGATCTCTGGTCTGATTCAACAACTTCAATTTTCCGTATTTAAAGTGATCCTATTTATTGTGGAGTAAAGTCATCATCTGACAATGTACAAAATAACTATCATATTTGAGACGTCTTTTTTAAACATATTAGAGCTTAACTTTAGCTACTATAGTCAGACTAGCAATGTAAGCTACTCATCAATATCAAAATTAACATTAGTAGGCCAAACTTCACTATAGGTTAAGGACTCAATTTCAAGGTGTACTTGGGCCACGTTAATATGAGATATATAGATAGCTAATAGTAGGGGTCTATATGTTGTCGGGTTGGAGGTTTTTGTTGGGTCGGTTATTTTCCAGTGGTGGCCTTCCATCTGTTTTTCGGTCCGGTTCTTATCCTAGTGGGTGTCACAGATTCTGTGCTTATGTTTCCCTGTGATGTGTTTGTTATGCTTCTGCTTTATTTTTGGTAGTCCAGCTTCCTGTCTGTCTCGTGTCGTTAGTTAGCTTTACTGTGGTTGTCATGATTGTCCCTGCCCGCCTAATGAATACCCATGACGTCACCTCACTGTTCCCCATTACCTGTAACTCTCTTGATTAACCCTGTGTTCCTTTGCTCTGTAGGATCGTTGGGTTGTTCCGCGATCTTACGTCCCTTGTTGCATGTTGTTCCTGATTTCGTTTCCTCGTTGTCCCCATGATCCGGGTTCATGTTTGTTTTTGTAGCTTTTTGGGATTTCATTTACCTTAAGTTGGATTTGTGGACAATGTTTCGTTGCCATCGTTGTGTTTGGACATTCAAAAAACTATTGGTGTATCAGCATTCGACATGCCTCCTCCTCCTACTGCATTGGAGTCGATCGACTCATACGAACCGCCAGCATAACATAAATACGAACCAGCTATGAGACCCAGCAGCAGCATCTCGAGGAGATTGGGACAGGCTGAGCAGAGTAATGCCGTTTTCGTCGTAGAGCTAGGGGGGACGGGGAAAAACAACCGGAGTGGGCGCGGCAACTTAGATCGTACTAGATCTGAAGGAAACGACAATAATGTGACAAGAAGCTCGGGTTTAGACAGCCCGGGCCTAGACCACACGGGAGGGTCACCAGGGAAAGCCAGCCTGCAGGTCCACTCTTAGCGAACACCACGAGTGAGCTGGCGCATATAGTGTTCCAGAACCACCAGCTGACGACAACACGCCGCGCAAGCGGAGCCCCAGCTGCCGACTCGCCACGCGCTGCGGCAAGCTGCAGCCTGACGCATTGGCGCGCGGCGGAGTCCACACGCGGCTGAAGACTGCCGTCCCGCCAGAGGAAGATCCCCAGCAACCAGCTTTCCCAGTGAGAAGGAGACCGGATCGGCCACGTCAGCCAGCGGCTCCCGCCGATGAGGCCCACAGAAGGAGGCAAGTGTCCCACAAGGAGCGCACGTCCGAACGTTCCAAGGGCCGCGCAGGCGGCATAAACCCCAGGCGGAGGATCCAGCGCCACGGTTCACGCCGTGAGGCGAGAATCCCTGGCCGCCGTCTCCCGCCGTCGTACGAGCGG
>NC_045742.1:24374378-24374517 GCF_008692095.1 Etheostoma spectabile
CCCACCTTCTGACTGTAAAGAGTTGATCAGGTCAAGTCTGGCAATTAACATATGGAAAAGGGCTTCCTGCTATGCAACAATAGGTGGTCCCCTGTCTCCTGTCCCATGGGGTTTTAGTCTAGGCTAAAACAATACAATG
>NC_045742.1:24374527-24374624 GCF_008692095.1 Etheostoma spectabile
TATGTTGATGTCAGAGTTTCACATTTACACGACGGAGCTATTTGCTCCGCAACCAAAAGCGACCCCCAAAGGTGCAGAAGACAGGATCTCATTGGTC
>NC_045742.1:24374742-24374838 GCF_008692095.1 Etheostoma spectabile
GGGGAAGCGTGGATCAGTCCGCTGTCAGCTGCAGTGTTATTATGTGTTTGTTTTGTCTTTGTCTTATCATCTTCATCACTGCTGTTGCATTAAACC
>NC_045742.1:24374848-24374938 GCF_008692095.1 Etheostoma spectabile
TCGACCCTCAGCCTCCTTTTCCTCAGAGATCCAACAAACGCGACGTTAATTATGAATTTCTAACAATACACACACAAACACATTCCAACC
>NC_045742.1:24374948-24375049 GCF_008692095.1 Etheostoma spectabile
CTCTCTCTCTTTGTTTCTCTCTCTCGCTCTGTATCTCATACTCACACACACACACACTCACTCTGCCCACTTTCGGGTTAGGCCCCGCCCAGTCTGAGTAC
>NC_045742.1:24375059-24376244 GCF_008692095.1 Etheostoma spectabile
TACAGATAATTCATGTGGTAAACAGATACAAATAATGCTGTACTTGCTCATCCCTAGAGGAAACCCAAGGTTTGAAGTGGGTTCCAGACTTCCTCCAATTTTGGATGTAAATACCCTCAAAATAAAGCTCAAGGTCTGCACTGCAATTTCATCTTGATGACTTCTTTTCAAATCCATTGTGTTAGCACACAGGACCAACATTAGGAAAATTGTGTCACTCTCCAAATATTTCCGAACCTAACTGTATGTCTTTCTTGTTCTTTTTATTGCCCTCCTTCTCTTCTAACCCCAACCGCCCTCTAGAAACCTAAATCCGCCTACCAAGAGCCTGGTCTGACCGAGGTTTCTGTCCTAAAATGAAGTTTTTCTCGCCAAAACTGTTCCTCACTGTTGCGTGCTCTGGAGGAACTTGTAGAACTGTTTTGGGTCCTTGTAAATTCGGAGGTGTGGCTATCTGGACAGTGTCTTGAGATAACCTCTTGTTGAATTGATACTATAAATAAAATTGAATTGAAATTGAATTGAATTGTTCCTGTGAAAAGATGTACAGTTGTGTTCAGAATAATAGTAGTGTTTAAAAAAGTGAACAATGCTCAAAATTCTTAGAATAGCTTTTAATTTCATAATATCAATGTATTGGGAACACTGCACATTCAATTCCAAATTAAAATCATGGTTGCAGCTGTTGCCGTGGTCCTGCTATACATCCTGCGATGCCCTGTTACATCTTGCTATTCTCTAATGTACCTTGTAATGCCCCACAATGCCCTGCTATGCCATGAACTACTACAAACTTCTATTTTTTAGTCTCTTTTCCATTATCTTTTATTGTGACTGTCATTGACACTCTTCATTTCAACCCCAACCTGCCCCTCCAACACCTCCTACCAAGAGCATAGGTGTAGAAAACTCCCTGCTGGACTGAAGAGCATACGTCACTCCTTTGATTCACGCATTTGCGCAGTTTCACCTTTCCTTTTGTAGTTTGCTGGGGACATGAGCACAGCTGCTCCTAACGTTGCACGTTACTTGTAATCTTCTGTTGTGTTGCCGTGTGCGTTATTGAGAACGTAAGTGCACAATTTTATTTCATGCTAGTTTAGCATGTATTTTAGTTTGTGTAAGTCAACATGATATTATCTTTCTTATCATAGTTCAGGATAGCATGCTAATGTCTACCGTAAT
>NC_045742.1:24376254-24376982 GCF_008692095.1 Etheostoma spectabile
TGCTGCAGACTGTACCGTTCAGAAACAGTAGTTGATACTTATTAATAGATGCCTGTTACTACAGCGTTCTACATGTTTAATTACAATCCTGCTGAGGCTTTAGTTCGCTGTTGCACTCGCAATGGTGTCGCTTGTTTGCTTGTTGAAGCGCATTTCAGCGCGTCATCCACATGCTGCGGTTATGTTCATTTATGGCATTAGAGCACCATCTAGTGGCTAATAGTTATAACTACATTATGAAACCTGCATGCTTCACAATGCTAAATTGTGTTAATTTCCATTACTATCCGGCATTGTCTGGTTGTTTGCACAGCAACTATTTTTTACCTAGCGATTATGTATATTGCAGAGTAAGTTGCTTATTCTTTATTTGTATATGTGCATTCATTATGTACATTTTATATTTCCTGTATATATTCTGTGTCTCTTTATGTTACAGAAAACCACACACTCACAACCACAAAAACATCTATACAAGCGTGTAATGCACTGTATTCAATGCTGGATCTGGATACCAATAAATCTGTTGAAATAAAACCAAAGGTTAAAGCAACTCTCTTACCGGAGTACATAGCCAGTTTGGGGTAGCACCAGAGATAACGCACATGGACTGTTATGAAACACAGGAGGATTCAGGAGCGGACACACAAGAGTAAGGAGTTCAGGCAGGTTTATTGAGAAAGCAGGTGAGCCCAAGTGTAGGAGATCTCCAGGCTTGACGGAGCTCA
>NC_045742.1:24376992-24378276 GCF_008692095.1 Etheostoma spectabile
TTTAGAGGAGCGGTCAGGGCGGACAGACAGGATGGCAGGCAGGCAGGCAAACACTGGCGAGGCGAGAACGGATAGTTAGAAACACATTAAAAGTATTTGGCAAACTATCAAGAGGCCTAAGCATAATACCAAGGGTAGTAAGCTGACAAACTGGCAAAGAGTGGAAGCAGAACCAGAGCATATAACAGGGAGAGTGATGATTGATGAGCCACAGGTGCGGTGAGCTGCAGCTGGTGATGAGCCGCAGGTGTGAAGCACTGCCAGCGGAGATGAGCCTGCTGAACACGCCCACACAAACAAACAAGACTGACAGGGACAAGGGGAAGGGAGGAGACAGCAGGATAAAACCCTAACATGGACTTCACAATAGGTCTGTCCAAGGTTTCTTCCTAAAAGGCAGTTTTTCCTCTCCACTGTTGCTTGCTCTGGAGGGAACTACTATAACTGTTGGGTCCTTGTAAATTATGTGGTCAAGACCTACTCTACCTGTAAAGTGTCTTAAGATAACGCTTGTTATGGACTGGTACTACAAATAAAATGTTATTGAAAATCAAAAGACCAAAATTGATCAAGTTTGTGTTATATCTTTACAGAAATGAAGAAAAAGGAATATTAGGATGTTCAAAAAAAATAACAGTACTTCTTCTTTACAAATTAAAACATTTTTTGTATTAACTGAAACATGTCTCAAGGGTTTGCTTTACTTTGAGTCACTGCACTAATATTTAGTTGCATGACCATTACTTCTGAGAACTGCTTCACATCTGTGTTGCATGGAGTCAACTAGGGATGAGCGAGTACAGCATTATCTGTATCTGTATCTGTTTACCACATGAATTATTTGTATCCGGATCCGTACTCGGAGGGTGGGGCCTAAACCGGAAGTGGTCAGATAACCAGGAAGTGGGTCAGGTCTCTTGAAATGTGCGGGGCTTTAACCGGTATGTTATTAAGCATGCAATTGATATGAGTGATAAAAAATTGTATTATTATGCTGATTTGAAAACATATTTAATGACAGCGTCAAGCTTCAGATCAATGGTGTTGTCATGTTAACAAACAAACTATATACAGAACGTTTTGCAACAATGAATACAACACATGCGGTTGCAATTATGAAGTAAATTTCTTTTTCTGCAGATCCACAGACCCGATTGACTGACAAAGCGAGAGCGGGAGCGAGAGAGAGAGCGAGAGAGAGAGCGAGAAAGAGAGCGAGCGAGAGCAAGAGAGAGAGAGAGAGCGCATTTCTCCATGTTCTGTGTGTGTGTGATTGATCCGAGC
>NC_045742.1:24378287-24378382 GCF_008692095.1 Etheostoma spectabile
GGCGGGGGGGCGCTGTGATTATCACAGAACGCTGCGCGGCCAGTTGAGGAGTTGTATTCATATCCGAGGATATTGACTCTTATTACTCGTATAAT
>NC_045742.1:24378392-24378457 GCF_008692095.1 Etheostoma spectabile
CTCGGCAAAAGTGCTTTATCCGTACCGGATACCCCTAGAGTCAACCAACTTCTGGCACCTGTGAA
>NC_045742.1:24378467-24379662 GCF_008692095.1 Etheostoma spectabile
AGCCCAGGACGATTGAACTACATTCCACTATTCCTCAGCATTACTGGGTTTTGCCTCAGAAACAGCATTTATGATGTAAATTACACAAAAAGAGCAGCATGCATATCATGACTGTTATGTCATGGTATGTTGATTTTCTATGACTCTACACTTACTGGTAAATTATTTGCCACGTAGAAATATCCCTTCCACCCAAAAATATGATTAATGAGGTTAGTGATGTTGGACTGCTATTATATTGAACACAACTGTAGGTATATCTCATATAGTCTTTTCTTCAGTATGCCCTGGATTTCAACACCCACCTTGGCCACGTTGCTCTACAGGGAATAAATATAAGAACTTGTACATTATGTGAATTAGAAAACACCTTTTTTTCACAGTGCAAAGAAAAAATGAGAAAAACAGATGACAACGAAGGGAGAAGCCAGCAGTTTCTACAACTGTTGTCATTCATCAAACTAAATGTAAACAGCCAAGGTCCAGCTAGAGTACTGTAAAACAACCAAGTAACCTAGAAATGTGATGTGAGGTCCAACAGGTGAAGAAAGTAATGTATACGCTTTTTTGTTCTTTGTCATATAAGCGTGCCAGATATTGTTTACATCCCTTATTATGCCAACAGCCTTATACTGTGTAGCGGCCCCTCGGATTGTCGAATCAGAGAGTTTCAAACAGGTGTCAATTTATTTCGTCTTCTTTAGGAGCACCAGGCACCATACGTATCAAGAACAGTGTGAAAACTACCGAAAACAGACATACAAAATGTTTCAGTGTAGCTTCACAAACAATACACATATTAATTAAATTCACATATTTTCTTTCATACCTTATTCTGCTCTCCAAGGGGGCTAATTCAAGTTTCCATCCATTAGCTAGCATTGCTTTGACCTGACACATCCCCAGTTTGGCTCTTAGGAATAACATTACAAGAATAATAAGGTAAATCACAAAGTACACCTTCTCTTAAAAGACTCAAATGGACAAATATGATAAACTACAAACATGTTAACAGGTTTTAATTTCGCTCCGACGGTGCGTGAGCACTACATAGTAAGGAGTGTGTGACCGGAAGTGTAGCGTCAAACAAAATACCAGAAGAAGAAAACGGTGCTTTTCAAAATAAAAGCGGAACCCATTTCGGCCGCTTGTACCCTGGATCTCGTTCTTTCGGTCATGACCCAGCCTTCATGAC
>NC_045742.1:24379673-24379863 GCF_008692095.1 Etheostoma spectabile
TGAGGGTAGGAACGAAAATTGCCCGGTAGATTGAAAGCTTTGCCTTCTGGCTCAGCTCCCTTTTTGTTCCTGCGATAAACAGAATGTAATACCGCACCGGCTGCTCCGATTCTCCAAACAATCTCACGCTCCATGGTCCCCTCACTCGCGAACAAGACTCCAAGGTATTTAAACTCCTTCACTTGGGATA
>NC_045742.1:24379876-24379989 GCF_008692095.1 Etheostoma spectabile
CCCCCTACCCGAAGAAAGCACTCCATCGGTTTCCTGCTGAGAACCATGGCCTCAGATTCAGAGAAGCTGATCCTCATCCGAGCCGCTTCACACTCGGCTGCGAACCGATCCAG
>NC_045742.1:24379999-24392449 GCF_008692095.1 Etheostoma spectabile
AGGTCACAGACCGATGATGCCATCAGGACCACATAATCTGCAAAAAGCAGTGATGAGATCGTGAGCCCACCGAACTGCAACCCCTCCCCGCCCCGACTACACCTCAATATCCTGTCCATAAATATTATAAACAGGATTGGTGACAAAGCGCAGCCCTGGCGGAGGCCAACCTCCACCTGGTACTGAGTCGAACTTACTGCGAAACCCGACACAGCTCTCGCTTTGGTCATACAGAGATGGGATGCCCTGAGAAGAGACCCCCTCACCCCATCCTCCCGCAGCACCTCCCCCAGTTTCTCCCGGGGGACCCGGCATACGCCTTTTCCAGATCCACAAAACACATGTAGACTGGTTGGATACTCCCGGCCCCCTCCAAGATCCTTGCGAGAGTAAAGATCTGATCCTTTGTTCCATGATCAGGACTGAATCCGCATTGTTCCTCTTCAAGCCGAGTTCGAGTATCGGCCGAATCCTCCTTCCCAGTACCTTGAGAGACTTTGCCAGGGAGGCTGAGAATGTGATACCCCTGTAATTGGCACACAACCTTGTTCCCCCTTTATAGAGGGGAACCACCACCCCAGTCTGCCCCTCCTCAGGCACTGTCCCAGACTTTTCCTCGCAATGTTAAGAGGTGTGTCAACCAACAGCCTCCCCACACCCAGTGCTTTCAACATTTCGGACGGATCTCATCAATCCCTGGGCTTGCCGCTGTGGAGTGTTTGACTACCTCAGCGACCTCCACCAGGGAAATTGATGAAAATCCGCCATCATCCTCCAGCTCTTTCTCCACCACAGAGAACGTGTCAGCTGATTAGGGGTTCCTTAAGTGCTCCTTCCACCGCTCTATACCTCCCAGTTGAGGTCAACAACGTCCATCCTTACTATTTCCAGTTGTATGATTCCCTGCTTCCCCTCTGAGGTGGCAAACGTTTTTATTTTATTATTTAACCTTTTTACCGGAAGTACCTTGAGATGAATCTCTTTTTCGAGGGAGCTGGCCAAGACGGCACACCATTTTACAATATACAGAAATACAGCATAGACCAAAATCACACATAGAGGAAAGGAACAGGTCACATGTGGCAGTTTACATTTTTGAATTCATGACATTTTAACATGGCCTTAAATTCATTTAATGGGACTAGATCATTTGATGGAGCAAGTTTTGCAAATTATTTCACGACCATGGAGCGAACAAGAGAAAGCTTTCTTCCCAGTTCAGTAAAAACCCTTGGAACCTGGTAAGAGCGCTACCTGTTGGAACGAGATGGAATGGCTGGAATTCTGCTTGAGGGATTACATACATATGCCGGCATTTTCCCAACATGGCCTTGTATAGAAAATATCAAATGAAGTTTCTACGTAGACTTAGTGACGGCCAGCCTACCAGTTCATACAGCGTACCAATGATGATATGGGAATAGAGTCGTTAGAAGCGCAGAGCACTATGTTACACAGAATCTAACGTGGAGAGTACTAGAGGCAGCATGCATGTAGACAACATCACCATGTCCAAAACACTTAAAAAGTAGCCTGCACAATGTTTTTCTGGCTGACATCCTAAAACAAGTTTTATTTCTAAAATAAAACCACAGCCTTAGTTTCAGCTTTTTACAACTTTTTCAACATAAACTTTGAAAGAAAGTTTGTTGTCCACCAAAACCTAATACTTGTATGATGAAACATTTTCAATTAGTCTCAACTTAATGTGTTAACAGTTTATATATCTGGGGATTGGACGAGCCTTTGAAAAGCTTGGTTCAGTGAAAGGCAAATGAATATACACAGTATCATCTGCATAAAGGTGCAGTTTAGCAGTTTGCACGTCCTTTCCAATAAATTTATGAATAAAGAAATAAATATGGCTAAACAACCTTGAGGAACACCCATGAAATTTCTAAAAAGTCTGATTAAGACAATCTATAGAAAACACATTGCGTTTTTCTGTAAGATAGTTTTTAATCCCAATTAATGCTGTGTTTCCTATACCAATGTTACTTATCTATCTAGTAATATCTCATGGTCAACAGTCAAATGCTTTGAACAGATCCACAAAAGCAGCGCAGTGTTGCTTCTGGTCCAAGCATTTATAAGGTCATTTAATAGTAACAAAGTTCTGTAACAGGGCTGTGTCCAGCTCTAAAACCTGACTGTACATCAGTTAGAATTTGTGCTCTGCCAAGTAGTCTTTAATTGACAGTTTCTTGAGCTTCCAAATTTTCGCAAGAATAGAGAGTTTGGAAATTGGCCTATATTGGAAGACTGAAGGGTCGCACCCTTTAACAAAGGAAGCCATAGGCCTTTCCATATTTAGGATGAATTTGTCTGCAACTACATTAAAAATGCTGCTATAGGCTTAGCTATAAATTTCAGCTGCAACTTTATAAGAAAGGTTCTAGGTTGTCTGGTCCTGATGATTTTTTGGGTCTATAGCTTAAGAAGCATCGAGATCCTTTTTTAAATGGGTCAAAAACAAAGGTTTCCGGTGAGCTTCAGAGCTGGAGTCGGAGCAATGCTGTATCTTCAATGACTTGATTTGAACTCATTGAAGATACAGCCGCTGATCCAAAGTGATTGTTAAAAGTTCAATTATGTCAATTTTGTTTTAATTTCAACTGATTTACAAAAATATGTAAAGTGTTCCCTCGCAGGAGGGAACACATTACACCCATTCTCAAAATTTGCACTGGCTGCCTGTATTTTACAGGATCACTACAAAATCCTGGTACTGATTTTAGAGCTCTCCATGGACAGGCCCAGACTACATTAAGAACCTCATTCAGCCTTACGTTTCCACTAGGAACCTCCGGTCGTCCAATTTGAACTTGCTGAGGGTTCCTCGGACCCATTTTAAGACCCGAGGAGACAGATCTTTTAAAGCTGTGGCGCCTCGCTCTGATGAGTTACCTTGTACCATTCGTTCTTTGTTTGTATAGACCCTTTTAGGAAACACCTAAAGCCCCACTTTTTTAAACTTTTTTTAGTTCAATACTGTGTTTACTGTTTCTGTATGTTGTTTTAATTTATTTTTCTTTATAAACTTGTGCAGCACTTTGTGTACCCTGGTCTGTGAAAAGTGCTATAGAAAAAGTTACTTACTTACTTACTTACTTGTGGAGACCTGCAGAAGAAGAATTGGAGTCAGATAGAGAATTAATTTTGCTTCCAGAATTAGCGGGGTTTGGGTTTGAGGTTGTCAGACAATTTTTAGATAGTAATCGATTTGCTTTTGGTCATGCTTGTGCATTTATCTTAAATTTCTGAAAGCATCCAGTTAGCAGTAGAATCTGTGGCTTGAGCTTTTCCCCATGCAACATTTCTTTCTCTGATCATATAACTTAACTCTCAGTAAACCATGGGTTATTCTCCCTCTACTCTAAATTTCTTACAGGAGCATGCTTATTACATATAGCTGAAAAGGCATTGTGAAAATGTTCCCAGGCATGTTCCACATCAGGTATCTGAACACATTTTCCAAATTACAGTTTACAGATCATGAATAAAAGCCTGTTTCATTTAAAACTTTTAAACACCTTTTAAAAACAAACAGGTTTATATTAGGTAGTTTTGTGTCTCTTATACAAGCAATCGCACAGTGATCACTGACATCATACAAAACAGCAGACATGTATTTATTTGTAATGTTTGTAAGAATGACTCCAACAGTGTTGATTTGATATGATCTCTCGGTTTATCGTGTTGGGTGTCATAGGTTTTGTTCAATTTAAAGGTCAGATAGTCTTTAATATTCTCAGAGCAGGGGAAAGCCAATCCCATAAGGTCACCTATTGAGAATTACTTGGAGTCCTTAAGGTAAGTAGTACATCATGAGAGAGAAATAGTTTATATTTGTAGCGGAGGGTGGCCTGTACCACCACAACAGTGAGGTGTGGTGTCCTTGTATAAATTTACTTTCAGTGCCAGTAGATCAAATTGTTGGCTCTTACTGACAATGTCACTGAGCTTACAAATTTTGATTTACAGCAACTCCGCCCCCTTTACCTAAACGATCTGCTCTGAAAATATTACAGCCATCAATAGCAATATATTTTCTGTTATTGTTATTTAACCAGGTTCTGAAAACCATGATGTCCATATCCGTTGATCAACCCAGAGTCTTAGCATGTCCATTTTGGAAGGAGACTTCTAACGTTAAAATGCATAATTCTAAGTCCGGATCTGTTTTTTGAAGTCACATGGGGAATATATTTTGTAGTGTATCACCCAGATTTGGCTGTAACTTCCAGATAACAGCAAAGTAAGACAATAGCTTTGGTATCCCTGTGTGTTTTCATCCAGTCACTGGCAGACGAGTGTGATGACAGTCCATGTGGCACAGTAGAGTGGTATTTTAAGGCATTCACTAAGCAGCTGTAGCGAGGTCTCATTTGTGTTTAAATGGCTGTAGAGTGTTTGTTGCTGTGAGGATGGATAGCTGGTGATAGCTGCTGCATCCTTAGTTGGAGAATGAGATATTTGCTAGTACTCACCCACTTATGATCGTCAAAAATGGGAATGGTCTTTGACTTAAATCCTTCATTAAATGCTTTGAGTAGTAAAAATAGTAAAAATTGCATCTGTGCTTTCATAAACAGGCTGAGCAACAAAAGCTCCAGGGCTCACTGTAAGTTTAGAGAATCTTGTAAACCTCCTGAGATGGTTCACGGTCCAATGGCTTTTCAATGATCCGTGAAACTTGTTGTGATTTAATCAATCCTGAGACCTTGACATGTGCAATGTGTACCAGCACAGCATCAGGATCCTCAAATCAAGTCCACATTGCTGTTTTGCAGGAAGAGATGGCTGAGCTAATCCAAGCTATTGTTTCAAAACTACCACCCAGGTGCGGGGGAAACCAGGCCCCACCTGATCAATGGCTCAAAATGATCAGTTTGGGTCATATACAAGCCATTTATCATAGTCAGGTGAAGCAGATCATCCAGAAGACAGAGTATTTAAAATCCCCAGTTCTTTCAGCAGGCCAGTGACAGAAATCCTTCTCCTTTTAGGATAGATTTAAATATAACGAAGATACTCAGTAAGCATGAGTTTCTGGAAGAGATTACTTTCCTTGGTTAGGTTTTGCAGAGCCAAGGACATAAAAACACATAAAAAGGACAAAAAAACACATAAAAGAGTAGCTCAGCTCAAGAAACCAAGACTGTGGCGGCCATCTTGGAGTTTTTCCAGAAAGCACCTTGGTGCGACCGAAAGTCCCTCTCCTGTCTTCTCCCAACTTCTCCCACATACGCTGCTTTGCCCTGTCACGGCAGAGGTGCAGCCCTTCGGCCAATCGGTGCCTTGCAACTCCTCTGAGTCCTCAGGGATACCATATCCCGGAAAGACTCTTCTTCAGTCGGACGGCTTCCCGACCACCGCCCCTCGAAGCACCTAAGACCCTTAGACACACTCCCCGCCGCAGCTTCAGCAATGGAAACTTGAACATTGTCCACTCAGGTTCAATGCCCCCAGCCTCCACGAGGATGCACGAAAAAGCTCCGCCAGAGGTGTGAGTTGAAGTCCGTTGGACAAGGCCTCCTCCAACTTCCCAATTTTGAAAATGAAATGTCATGTTTCCCATGAAAAACCGAGGTAGAGAAGAAACCATTACTATGCAATTTTATTTATAAATTACATTTTACATGTATGACTTGTTATTGTGCATTGTCCCTTCAAAATACAATACGACAGCTGTGTGGGTTGTTCAGTGAATAAGTTTTACGAGAGAACATTGTGATAATACTGCATGTTTTATTTTATAAGACATTGCAGAGGTTTTGACAATTCAGTTTCATGCAGAGTTTAGAGAAATTAAGCTATAGTTTCACTGTTTAAGATGGTAAAAAAAGAAAAAAACTAACAAAACTTATTTCCCCCCATAATGGCCATTCAAAATGTCTCCTGGGAAAAAGGCCTGAATTGTACCGTTTTTTTTCTCATAAACAATGTGAACGCTGTGACAAAGCTGCAGAAATACTGTGCTGTAGAAAAAACATTTATAGACTTCATTTGCAGATTGCTTATTCTTACAATGAATTTATTTTTTTGTCCTTCAAAACACTTGATCTAGCATTAAAAGACAGATTAACTAATAGTAATGTTTAGCCTCTCACAGCTCTTGGTTTTAGAACACGACGTGTTTTTGATACCATTACTGAAAGTGCCACCTTTCCAAACCTTAACCAAAGTGCTATTGCTGCCAAAATATAACCAACAGGCCTCAGGATGCAAACCTGACGTGTGGTGTCAAAGTCCAACTTTTAAAACACTATAAACACTACAACCTGTGAGGTACATAAAGAAGAAAACACTTGTTTCCGAACACAATATTATTATAGTATTTTGCCCCCCTTTAAAACTTTGCCTTTTGGGTTATACTTATGGCTAACACTGCAAAAAGAATAAGTATGATCTGATCACTGAAGTATTGATACATTAACTCTTTAAATTGTCCACATTCTTTATTTAAAAAGTCACCACAAGAGCCAACTTAGATCATCTTGTATTTTGGATAAAAACACAGACGTAAGAAAATGGAACTCAGCTTCAAAAAAAAAAAAAGTCACACAACATTTCTAACACTACAGTGCTGTTTGTCTTGGAAAATATGTACACAGTAGTAATAGTATTGAGAAAGCTGAATGTTTAAAAATAATTAAAACACTGAGTAAAACACAAAACCAGGATGTGAGGGCCTACTTACGGCATGCCATATAACCTAAAAAATGTTGGAAGCCACTAAGCAAAAGAAATGCACAGCCCAAAAAAATATTATCATTTAATTTCTGTGCATTAAGTCAGATACCTTTTGTTCTAACTTTAGTAGGACATGTCTTTGTACTGATGCCAAAAAATGAATTGATATAATCTTCCCTTTGAGTTTTTGGTTTACGGCAAACCACCTCACTTCCTGTATAGTTATAGCAATGATAACTAATAACTTGCTCTTTAATTTTAGCCACACCATCCCAGGGATCCTTCCAGTATGAATAGGAAAGTGACAGACATAATGCAACAATAGGACTTATCCTTCTTCTTTTTCTCCTTCTTCTTCTTCTTCTTTTTAGACGATTTTGCTTTCCGTTTTTCCTTTGTTGTCGCTATCACACTTTCACTTTTCTTGGCACTTTTTCCTCTGCTGCCCCTGATGATTGTCCTTGCGGTCTGTGTTTTCCCACTTTGACTTTGCTGTGCGTCCATTGTCTGCTCCTTGTTCACCTCCTCCTTTACCCTTAAGGTTCGGCAGTGTCAGTCCACGGGACACTGTTATGAGCATCCTCTCCTTCCTCATCTCCTCTTTCAAGGAGATGTTGTCCTGCCCCGTCCTGTGCTTCTGCAGTCGTCGTGAGTTTGCTTCTGTGATTTCTTCATGCCTCAAGTCTCGTTGGTATCTCTGTGATTCTTGTGATTCCGAATCTCTAGCATAACTGTAGTCCCTGGGATCTCTCCTGTCTGAGGTATGTGGTTGCTGGTGCTGTTGCTAACATGGCTCGAGTGTCCCTGTGTCTCCAAATGTTGTCCCACCTGCACTTTCTGCTAAAAAAAAATAAAAGTAATTTGCAGCATGAGACATATAAACCAATAAGTTTAATGTCTACTTTAGGGAATGAAATCTCTAAGTAGATCCGCTGCTACTCCAGTTCTTTTAAATCAAGGCTGAAGACCTTTCTTTTTGATGCTCCTTTCTTAATTAATGCATTTCTTTCTTATTGCTGCACTGTAACTTTTATTCTTGTGTTTTAGGTGTCCTATGTTTCCTATTTTGTTTTTAACTGTCTATTCTGTTGTCTTATTGTTTTTAATGCTTATGACTTTTAACGTGTTTGTACTTGTGTTTTATCTTTTTAATGATTTTGTGTAAAGCCTTTGATTGCCCTGTTGCTGAAATGGTCTATACAATAAAGCGCCTTGCCTGCCTGCTAAGACATAGTCACTATCTGTTCCAAAGAGGTAACCTAATCAGAATTAGCCCATGGCCCACAGAATTAAAGTCTTTGCATTTACAGTGTTATGACTGGGTGTCTGTGGCAACATCTCAGGAAAAATCAATATAAGTCCCACTGTTTGGATCTCTGGGAAATGAAACCAACAGCACACCTATAATTATACTTGGTCTTTACTGTTTTGTCACCTAGGTGTCTCCAAAGATAACAAACCAGATTTGGAGATTGCAACTTAAAGACAGAAGGGGCCCTAACCCTGTATAGGCTGCACAATTAATCGAATTTTAATCGCAATCACATTTTGACTTCCCACGATCAAACTTCGTATCGAGCGATTATTTTTTTTAAGTGGCATTTCATAGAACGCTCCGGTTTTTTGCATAGCCCATCTACCACTCCGTCAACCGCTGTCTGTCACGTGCCAGTTGGAGTTGTTCTCTGCAACCCCGTGCAGCTTAGTTTCTAGATGTAACAGTCACAGAGGACAGAGTAACGGGAGAAAACTCAACAGATAGCAGTTGGTTATACGTCGGTCCTTAAGGTTACCAGTTTACCAGTAAACGCAACATTTTGTCCCGTCTGTTTTTCAGACAACACAGTACCAGTAGGGCGGTGGCGATTATGCCCAAAATGATACACATTATTTTGATCAAAATTTTGATCGCGATTATTCTCACATTATTTGTTGATTTTACCAAAACAATTTTGTCGTCACGTATCGCTATTAATAACCTGCAAGAGGGAGTGTGATGGACGCTACTCACAGAGAATGGCTAATATCATTATGAACGGTCACACCGGGTCGACAGGCACATACCACGGCGTGTGTATGAAATGTCTGTATCGTCAATGGCTCTGCATTTTGATAACATGTATTTTCGCAATGGGTCACATCTCTGCCAGGTCCAGCAGTTCCGTCTCAGCTGTTACTCTACCAACTGAATTGTCATTCAATACTTCTTCTGTGTTCTTCGCCGTGGCGGCTGCGATGCGAGTTACCACAGAACACTGGTACAAATACAGGTTTGCCCCTCATACTTAACATATACACGCTGTTAATAAAAAATTAAACTGTGGACAAATGTCGGAAGTGTGACCGCGGCCGCTCTCGGAGAGTAGAGGAGAGAGAGTAAGAAGATTCAACACAGAACACGACTTTACAGACAAATGGGGTCATGTAACGGAAATTAAACCATATCGATATAAACACATTGCAGCGGATGCGGACAGTAGGCACCACCGGTCTTCCTAGAAAGCTAACAGCTAACAGACGCTAGCACCGACTAGCACTGGTCACCGCTGTTGTCTGAAACACAGCCGGGCAAAGTGTTGCGTTTACGGGTAACTGGTAAACCTTGAGACTGACGCATAACCGACTGCTATCTGTTGATTTTCCCTCCGTTATCTCTGTCCTCTGGGACTGTCCTACATCTAAGAAACTTACTGCGCGGCATTAAACTACTCTGACTGGCTCAAGATCAGAGCTGTTACGGAGCGGTAGATTGGCTTTGCAAAAACACGGGCGTTCTATGAAATGACGCTTTTAAAAAATACGCTCGATCACGCAAATTTGATCGTGGGAGTCTAAATCGTGATCGCGATTAAATTCGATTAATGTGTGCAGCCCTAGTGCCTGCTAGGTGGTGCTAATTAGCTGGTTAGCCTCCTCTTACGCCCGGTGCTAGTTCTCGCATCCGCTGCAATGCTGTTTACATGGATATGGTTTAATTTTGTGTTACATGACCCATTTTGTCTGTAAAGCCGTGCCTGTGGTTGGATCTCCTCCTCAGCGCAGCCCCGCCCACAGCGTGCCAAAGCCGTCCACACTTCTGACATTTGTCTACAATTTTAATTGTTACTAACACAGCAGTAATATGTTAGTTTGAGGGGCAAACCTGTATTTGTACCAGTGTTTCCGTGGTAACTCTGATATCGCGTCCGCCACGGCAAAGGAACACAGAAAAAGTTTATTGATGCAACAAACTTTAGTTGTTGAGTAACAGCGTGTGGATGTGAGCCTGCTGGACCTGCCAGAGATGTGATCCATGGCCAGAATATCATAGTTAAAACTGCAACGATGACGATACAGACATTTCATACACACGTCCGTGTATCCCGCCATTACGTAGTCCCTTGGACCCATCATATAAAAAAACCGCTCCTCTGTGAGTAGCGTCCGTCACACTCCCTCTCGCATTATAAATAGCCTATGTGACGTAAAATTTATTTTGGGTTAACATCCACCAATATCGTGAGAATATCGTGATCAAATTTTGATCAAAATAATCGTGATTATCATTTTGGCCTAATCTTGCAGCCCTACCCTGTAGTATCAACATGCTGGTCAACAAATTTGGCTTTTCTATAATGTGATGGGCCGAAATTTTAGTTTTGTCCTGAAGTAAAGAAAAAGCTATTTAGTTGGAAAAAAATCTAATAATGTTTAACTTTTCCATTTACCAAATCATTGTGCACAGCAAATAAATTCTACCTCAAATTACTAATTTACTATTAAACAAATAACACAACCTTCATTAAACAAAATGATAAGCAATACACACCTGTGCTTACTTTCAATGCACTCAGGAGCTTTTACTGCTAAAGCCAAAATGGTCTGGTATGACAGGAGGTGGCTAATAGCTAACTAGAAAATGCATTTCCTGCAAAAATATGAGTAAAAGCTGAAAAGCTAATTGGTAAGCTAAACTGATTGCTGGCATGAATGCATCAGACGGTAAAGTGAGAAATAATTTAAAAAGTGGGAATGGTTTAATTACAGGAATTTCACTGAAATGTTGAATAGTACCAAAATTTTATTACAAAACGTGGATTATTTTAAGTTTTTTCTAAAAGTTGTAACTACCACTATATTGGCGCTTCAGTGTATAGGTGAAGTTTGTAGGAAAAGTGAAAATTTAAGTTCTTATTAAAATTACTGTTAAATATTCCCAATACTGTATTAACGTTTTTGTGTAAAACTGATGCTAACCTGAATTGCCGGCTTTAATTTGGATAAAGAGGTAGCTAAAAGTGTAATGAATAAATTTGGTTAAAATGGCAAATAGGTCAAAATAGGAATCAATCAGCTGTGTTTCAAGTTTTCAAAAAGTACACATCGAATTCACAAGCTGCATTAAACCATATGAATGACAAGATGTGGAGCTTTTTAAAGTTTAGTCTGACCCCTTAAATAAGGCTTGAATTATGCATGAAAAGCAGCTGAACAGTATAAATACTGATAAAGTGAAAGGGTGAAGGATACAAAATTGAGTAATAAATGATAAGAGGTTAAAATCTTTGTCTTGGCCACACTACTTCAAAGCAGACAGACTAGGGATTATCTGATCAAGACTATTTCCTCAATTCCGGGAAACGCATGACAGAAACGGGAAAAATAAAAAACGCAAGAGTGTGCTCTGTTGTTGTCATACGGTAACAAAATTGTAATTTTTTTTCATCTAGGTACCTAACGGTGAGAACACGGATCTAAAACCAAATTCAGAAAATCACATTGTATATTTTTAAATAATTAATTTGCATTTTTTTGCATACATGTTCCCCAGCATGACAACGATCCAAACATAAGCCAGGGCAACTAAGGACTGGCTCCGTAAGAAACACCTCAAGGTCCTTAGGCGGCCTAGCCAGTCCTCAGACCTGAACCATAGAAAATCTTTGGAGGGAGCTGAAAGTCCGTATGCCCAGCAACAGCCCCGAAACCTGAAGGACCTGAGGAGGTCTGTATGGAGGAGTGGGCCAAAATCCCTGCTGCAGCCTGAGCAACCTGGTCAAGAACTACAGGTAAATGGTATGATCTCTGGAATTGCAAACAAAGGTTTCTGTACCCAAATATCAAGTTCTGCTTTTCTGATTAATCAAATACTTATGCATGCAATAAAATGCAAATGCTGCATCCGCAATGTCCACCTATTCTCTGCCTGCCACATTACACCTTGTAACTCCCTCATCCCTGCATGACGAACTACTACGACTACCATTTGTAGTCACTATTCTATTATCTTATTGAGACTATTATACCATTGTGTATCACAACCCCCCACCGGCCCAGCAGACCCTCACCTGGGTCTCTCCGAGGTTTCTCCTAAATGAAGGTTTTTCCTCCTAACTGTCACACAACCAATTTCTTGTTCTTGGGGACTACTAGAATTGTGAGTTTGTGTAAATTATAGAGTGTGTCTAGACCTCTCATCTGTCTCGAGATACTTTTGTTAAGATTGATACTATAAAAAAAAATTGAAAATAAAATTGAATACACAAAAATATGGTGTTTTTTGAAATAAACCATGTAAACACTTTTAGTACAACCTCAAAATACAATAATGAACCTAAAATTAGCATAATATGGGCGCTTCAATACTTCATGTTTTAAAGCATTCTTAGTTTACAGCTTTGTTATACCTACCTAAAACCTTTGCACAGTACTGTATGTTAGTATATTTATCCTTAAAAATGTACCGGCATTACCATGACTTTTTAACTGGCACAC
>NC_045742.1:24392474-24392784 GCF_008692095.1 Etheostoma spectabile
TTACTGCCGAAACCCGGACACAGCTCTCGCTTTGGTCATACAGAGATTGGATGCCCTGAGAAGAGACCCCCTCACCCCATACTCGCAGCACCTCCCCCAGTTTCTCCGGGGACCCGGTCATACGCCTTTTCCAGACCACAAAACAATGTAGACTGGTTCTCCCAGGCCCCCTCCAAGATCCTTGCGAGAGTAAAGATCTGATCCGTTGTTCCATGATCAGGACTGAATCCGCATTGTTCCTCTTCAAGCCGAGGTTCGAGTATCGGCCGAATCCTCCTTTCCAGTACCTTGGAGTAGACTTTGCCAGGGA
>NC_045742.1:24392794-24392989 GCF_008692095.1 Etheostoma spectabile
TGTGATACCCCTGTAATTGGCACACAACCTCTGTTCCCCCTTTATGAAGAGGGGAACCACCACCCCAGTCTGCCACTCCTCAGGCACTGTCCCAGACTTCCTCGCAATGTTTAAGAGGTGTGTCAACCAAGACAGCCCCTCCACACCCAGTGCTTTCAACATTTCTGGACGGATCTCATCAATCCCTGGGGCTTT
>NC_045742.1:24392999-24393138 GCF_008692095.1 Etheostoma spectabile
AGTTGTTTGACTACCTCAGCGACCTCCACCAGGGAAATTGATGAAAATCCTCCATCATCCTCCAGCTCTTTCTCCACCACAGAGAACGTGTCAGCTGGATTTAGGGGTTCCTTAAAGTGCTCCTTCCACCGCTCTATTA
>NC_045742.1:24393148-24393672 GCF_008692095.1 Etheostoma spectabile
CCAGTTGAGGTCAACAACGTCCCATCCTTACTATTTACAGCTTGGATGATTCCCTGCTTCCCCCTCTTGAGGTGGCAAACGTTTTTATTTTATTTATTTAACCTTTATTTAACCAGGAAGTACCTTGAGATTGAAATCTCTTTTTCGAGGGAGACCTGGCCAAGACGGCACACCAGTTACAATATAAACAGAAATACAGCATAGACCAAAATCACACATAGAGGAAAGGAACAGGTCACATGTGGCAGTTACATTTTTGAATTACATGACATTTTAACATGGCCTTAAATTCATTTAATGGGACTAGATCATTTAGATGGAGCAAGTTTTGCAAATTATTTCACGACCATGGAGCGAAGCAAGAGAAAGCTTTCTTCCCCAGTTCAGTAAAAACCCTTGGAACCTGGTAAGAGCGCTACCTGTTGGAACGGAGATGGAAATGGCTGGAATTCTGCTTGAGGAGATTACATACATATGCCGGCAGTTTACCCAACATGGCCTTGTATAGAAAAATATACAAATGA
>NC_045742.1:24393682-24393822 GCF_008692095.1 Etheostoma spectabile
GTCTACGTAGACTTAGTGACGGCCAGCCTACCAGTTCATACAGCGTACAATGATGAGTATGGGAATAAGAGTTCGTTAAGAAGCGCAGAGCACTATGGTACACAGAATCTAACAGGTGGAGAGTACTAGAGGCAGCATGC
>NC_045742.1:24393843-24394015 GCF_008692095.1 Etheostoma spectabile
ACATCACCATAGTCCAAAACACTTAAAAAAGTAGCCTGCACAAGTGTTTTTCTGGCTGACATCCTAAAACAAGTTTTATTTCTAAAATAAAACCACAGCCTTAGTTTCAGCTTTTTTACAATCTTTTCAACATAAACTTTGAAAGAAAGTTTGTTGTCCAGCCAAAAACCTA
>NC_045742.1:24394025-24394171 GCF_008692095.1 Etheostoma spectabile
CTTGTATGATGAAACATTTTCAATTAAGTCTCAACTTAATGTGTTAACAGTTATATTATCTGGGGATTGGGAACGAGCCTTTGAAAAGCTTGGTTCAGTGAAGAGGCAAATGAATATATCACAGTATCATCTGCATAAAGGTGCAG
>NC_045742.1:24394181-24394363 GCF_008692095.1 Etheostoma spectabile
TGCACGTCCTTTCCAATATTATTTATGAATATAGAAAATAAAATAGTGGCTAAAACAAACCTTGAGGAACACCCATGGAAATTTCTAAAAAGTCTGATTTAAGACAATCTATAGAAACACATTGCGTTTGTTCTGTAAGATAGTTTTTGAACCAATTAATAGCTGTGTTTCCTATACCAATG
>NC_045742.1:24394373-24395636 GCF_008692095.1 Etheostoma spectabile
CTTAATCTATCTAGTAATAGCTCATGGTCAACAGAGTCAAATGCTTTGAACAGATCCACAAATAATGCAGCGCAGTGTTGCTTCTGGTCCAAGGCATTTATAATGTCATTTAATAGTAACAAAGTTTCTGTAACAGTGCTGTGTCCAGCTCTAAAACCTGACTGTACATCAGTTAGAATGTTGTGCTCTGCCAAGTAGTCTTTTAATTGACAGTTTACTTGAGCTTCCAAAATTTTCGCAAGAATAGAGAGTTTGGAAATTGGCCTATAATTGTGAAGATCTGAAGGGTCGCCACCCTTTAACAAAGGAAGCACATAGGCTGCTTTCCATATTTTAGGAATTGAATTTGTCTGCAGACTACAATTAAAAATGCATGCTATAGGCTTAGCTATAAATTCAGCTGCAACTTTTAATAAGAAAGGTTCTAGGTTGTCTGGTCCTGATGATTTTTTTGGGTCTATAGCTTTAAGAGCAATACAGAGATCCTTTTTTAAAATGGGTCAAAAAACAAAGGTTTCCGGTGGAGCTTCAGAGCTGGAGTCGGAGCAATGCTGTATCTTCAATGACTTGATTTGAACTCATTGAAGATACAGCCAGCTGATCCAAAGTGATTGTTAAAATGTTCAATTATGTCAATTTTGTTTTTAATTTCAACTGAATTTACAAAAATATGTAAAGTGTTCCCTCGCAGGAGGGAACACATTACACCCATTCTCAAAAGTTTGCACTGGCTGCCTGTATTTTACAGGATGCACTACAAAATCCTGGTACTGACTTTTAGAGCTCTCCATGGACAGGCACCAGACTACATTAAGAACCTCATTCAGCCTTACGTTTCCATAGGAACCTCGGTCGTCCAATTTGAACTTGCTGATGGTTCCTCGGACCCATTTAAGACGAGGAGACAGATCTTTTAAAGCTGTGGCGCCTCGCTCTGGAATGAGTTACTTGTACCATTCGTTCTCTGTTTGTATAGACACTTTTAGGAAACAACTAAAGACCCACTTTTTTAAAACTTGTTTTTTAGTTCAATACTGTGTTTTACTGTTTCTGTATGTTGTTTTAATTTATTTTTCTTTATAAACTTGTGCAGCACTTTGTGACATGGTCTGTGAAAAGTGCTATAGAAATAAAGTTTACTTACTTACTTACTTACTTGTGGGAGACCTGCAGAAGAAGAATTGGAATCAGATAGAGAATTAATTTGCTTCCAGAATTTAGCGGGGTTATTGAGGTTGTCAGACACATTTTTTAGATAGTAAT
>NC_045742.1:24395646-24395828 GCF_008692095.1 Etheostoma spectabile
TTTGCTTTTCTGGTCATGCTTGTGCATTTAATTCTTAAAGTTCTGAAAGCAGTCCAGTTAGCAGTAGAATCTGTGGCTTGAGCTTTTCCCCATGCAACATTTCTTTCTCTGATCATATAACTTAACTCTTCAGTAAACCATGGGTTATTCCTCCCTCTAATCCTAAATTTCTTTACAGGAGC
>NC_045742.1:24395838-24396199 GCF_008692095.1 Etheostoma spectabile
CAGATAGCTGAAAAGGCATTGTGAAAATGTTCCCAGGCATGTTCCACATCAGGTATCTGACAGACATTTTCCAAATTACAGTTGTACAGATCATGAATAAAAGCCTGTTCATTAAAACTTTTAAAACACCTTTTAAAAACATAACAAGGTTTATATTTAGGTAGTTTTGTGTCTCTTATACAAGCAATCGCACAGTGATCACTGACATCATTACAAAAAACAGCAGACAATGTATATTTATGTGGAATGTTTGTAAGAATGACGTCCAACAGTGTTGATTTGATATGATCTCTCGGGTTTATACGTGTTGGGGTGTCAATAGGTTGTGTTCAATTTAAAGAGTCAGATAGGTCTTTAATAT
>NC_045742.1:24396209-24396382 GCF_008692095.1 Etheostoma spectabile
GGCAGGGGAAAGCCAATCCCAGTTAAGGTCACCTATTAGAATTACTTTGGAGTCCTTAAGGTTAAGTAGTACATCATAGAGAGAAGAAATAGTTTATTTTGTAGCGGAGGGTGGCCTGTAACAGCCAACAACAGTGAGGTGTGTGTCCTTGTATAAATTTACTTTCAGTGCCA
>NC_045742.1:24396392-24396542 GCF_008692095.1 Etheostoma spectabile
TTGTTTGGCTCTACTTACTGACAATGTCACTGAGCTTACAAATTTTGATTTAACAGCAACTCCGCCCCCTTTACCTAAACGATCTGCTCTGAAAATATTACAGCCATCAATAGCAATATTATTGTCTGTTATTGTGGATTTTAACCAGGT
>NC_045742.1:24396552-24396937 GCF_008692095.1 Etheostoma spectabile
AGACCATGATGTCCATATCCGTTGCATCAACCCAGAGTCTTAGCATGTCCATTTTTGGAAGGAGACTTCTAACGTTAAAATGCATAATTCTAAGTCCGGATCTGTTTTTGAAGTCACATGGGGAATATATATTTTGTAGTGTATCAGGCCCAGGATTTGGCTGTACATTCCCAGATAACAGCAAAAGTAGTAAGACAATAGCTTTGGTATTCCCTGTGTGTTTTTCATCACAGTCACTGGCAGACGAGTGTGATGACAGTCCATGTGGCACAGTAGAGTGGTTATTTAAGGCATTCACTATTAGCAGCTGTAGCGAGGGGCTCATTTGTGTTAAATGGCTGTAGAGTGTTTGTTGCTGTGAAGGATGGATAAGCTGGTGATAGCT
>NC_045742.1:24396947-24397264 GCF_008692095.1 Etheostoma spectabile
TTAGTTGGAGAATGAGATATTTGCATAGTACTCACCCACTTATGATCGTCAATAAATGGGGATGGTCTTGACTTAAATCCTTCATTAAATGCTTTGAGTAGTAAAAATAGTAAAAAATGCATCGTGCTTTCATAAAACAGGCTGAGCAAACAAAAGGCTCCAGGGGCTCACTGTAGAGTTTAGAGAATCTTGTAAAACAATCCTGAGATGGTTCACTGGTCCAAATGGCTTTTCAATGATCCGTGAAACTTGTTGTGATTTAATCAATCCTGAGACGCTTGACATGTGCAATGTGTTAACCAGCAGGCAGCATCAGG
>NC_045742.1:24397274-24397601 GCF_008692095.1 Etheostoma spectabile
TCAAGTCCACATTGCTGTTTTGCAGGAAGAGCATGGCTGAGCTAATCCAAGCTATTGTTTCAAAACTACCACCCAGGTGCGGGGGGATAAACCAGGCCCCGACCTGATCAAATGGCTCCAAAATGATCAGTTTGGGTCACTATACAAGCCATTTATCAGTAGTCAGGTGAAGCAGATCATCCAGAAGACAGAGTAAATTTAAAATTCCCCCAGTTCTTTCAGCAGGCCAGTGACAGAAATCCTTCTCCTTTTAGGATAGATTTAAATATAACGAAGATACTCAGTAAGCATGAGTTTCTGGGAAGAGATTACTTTCCTTGGTTAGGT
>NC_045742.1:24397611-24397974 GCF_008692095.1 Etheostoma spectabile
AGAAGCCAAGGACATAAAAACACATAAAAAGGACAAAAAAACACATAAAAAGAGTAGCTCAGCTCAAGAACACAGACTGGTGGCGGCCATCTTGGAATGTTTTTCCAGAAAGCACCTTGGTGCCGACCGAAAGTCCCTCTCCATGTCTTCTCCCAACTTCTCCCACATACGCTGCTTTGCCTCTGTCACGGCAGAGGCTGCAGCCCTTCGGGCCAATCGGTGCCTTGCAACTGCCTCTGGAGTCCTCAGGGATAACATATCCCGGAAAGACTCCTTCTTCAGTCGGACGGCTTCCCTGACCACCGCCCCTCGAAGCACCTAAGACCCTTAGACCACAGCTCCCCGCCGCAGCTTCAGCAATGG
>NC_045742.1:24397984-24405138 GCF_008692095.1 Etheostoma spectabile
CATTGTCCACTCAGGTTCAATGCCCCCAGCCTCCACAGGGATGCACGAAAAAAGCTCCGCCAGAGGTGTGAGTTGAAAGTCCGTTGGACAGAGGCCTCCTCCAGACGTTCCCAATTTGAAAATGAAATGTCATTGTTTCCCATGAAAAACCGAGGTAGAGAAGAAACCATTACTATGCAATTTTATTTATAAATTACATTTTACATGTATGACTTGTTATTGTGCATTGTCCCTTCATAAATATACAAATACGACAGCTGTGTGTTGTTTCAGTGGAATAAGTTTTACGAGAGAACATTGTGAGAAGTACTGCATGTTTTATTTTATAAGACATTTGCAGAGTTTTGACAATTCAGTTTCATGCTAAGAGTTTAGAGAAATTAAGCTATAGTTTCACTGTTTTAAGATGGTAAAAAAAAAGAAAAAAAACTAACAAAAACTTATTTCCCCCCAATATGGCCATTCAAAATGTCTCCTGGGAAAAAGGCCTGAATTGTACCGTTTTTTTTCTCATAAACAAGTGGGAACGCTGTGACAAAGCTGCAGAAATACTGTGCTTGTAGAAAAAACATTTATAGACTTCATTTGCAGATTGCTTATTCTTACAATGAATTTAATTTTTTGTCCTTCAAAACATCTGATCTAGCATTAAAAGACAGATTAACTAATAGTAATGTTTAGCCTCTCACAGCTCTTGGTTTTAGAAGCACGAGACGTGTTTTGATTACCATTTACTGAAAGTGCCACCTTTCACAAACCTTAACCAAAGTGCTATTGCTGCCAAAATATAACCAGACAGGACTCAGGATGCAAATCCTGACGTGTGGTGTCAAAGTCCAGAACTTTGTAAAACACTATAACACTACAACCTGTGAGGTACATAAAGAAGAAAACACTTGTTTCCTGAACAAAATATTATTATAGTATTTTGCCCACCTTTAAAACTTTGCCTTTTGGGTTATTACTTATGGCTAACACTGCAAAAAGATAAAGTATGATCTGATCACTGAATTATGATACCATTTAACTCTTTAAATTGTCCACATTCTTTATTTAAAAAGTCACCACAAGAGCCAGACTTAGATCATCTTGTATTTTGGATAAAAACACAGACAGTAAGAAAATGGAACTCAGCTTCAAAAAAAAAAAAGTACACACAACATTTCTAACACTACAGTGCTGTTAGTCGTTGGAAAATATGTACACAGTAGTAATAGTATTGAGAAAGCTGAATGTTTAAAAATAATTAAAACACTGAGTAAAACACAAAACCAGGATGTGAGGGCCTACTTACGGCATGCCATATAAACCTAAAAAAATGTTGGAAGCCACTAAGCAAAAGAAATGCACAGCCCAAAAAATATTATCATTTAATTTCTGTGCATTAAGTCAAGGATACCTTTTGTTCTAACTTTAGGTAGGACATGTCTTTGTACTGGATGCCAAAAAATGAATTGATATTAATCTTCCCTTTTGAGTTTTTTGGTTTACGGCAAACCACCTCACTTCCTGTATAGTTATAGGCAATGATAACTAATAACTTGGCTCTTTAAGTTTAGCCAACACCATCCCAGGGATCCTTCCAGTATGAATATGGAAAGTGACAGACATAATGCAACAATTAGGACTTATCCTTCTTCTTTTTCTCCTTCTTCTTCTTCTTCTTTTTAGACGATTTTGCTTTCAGCGTTTTTCCTTTGTTGTCGCTATCACTACTTTCATCTTTTTCTTTGTCATCTTTTTCTCTGCTGCCCCTGGATGATTTGTCCTTGCGGTCTGTGTTTTCCACTTTGACTTTGCTGTGGCTTCCAATTGTCTGCTCCTTGTTCACCTCCTCCTTTACCTTAAGGTTCGGAGGTGTCAGTCCACGGGACACTGTTATGAGCATCCTCTCCTTCCTCATCTCCTCTTTCAAGGAGATGTTGTCCTGCCCCGTCCTGTGGCTTCTGCAGTCGTCGTGGAGTTTGCTTCTGTGATTTCTTTCATGCCTCAAGTCTCGTTGGTAGTCTCTGTGATTCTTGTGATGTCCGGAATCTCTAGCATAACTGTAGTCCCTGGGATCTCTCCTGTCTGAGGTATGTGGCTGCTGAGTGCTGTTGCTAACATGGCGTGAGTGTCCCTTGTTGTCTCCAGAATGATTGTCCACCTGCACTTTCTGCTAAAAAAAAAATAAAAGTAATTTTGCAGCATGGAGACATATAAACCAATAAGTTAATGTCTACTTTAAGGGAATGATCTCTAAGTAGATCCGCTGCTACTCTCAGTTCTTTTAAATCAAGGCTGAAGACCTTTCTTTTTGATGCTGCCTTTCTTTAAATTAATGCTCATTTCTTTCTTATGCTGCACTGTAACTTTTATTCTTGTGTTTTATGTGTCCTAATGTTTCTATTTTGTTTTTAACTGTCTATTCATGTTTCTTATTGATTTTTAATGCTTATGACTTTTAACTGTTTGTACTTGTGTTTTATCTGTTTTAATGATTTTGTGTAAAGCACTTTGAATTGCCCTGTTGCTGAAATGTGCTATACAAATAAAGCTGCCTTGCCTTGCCTTGCCTAAGACATTAGTCACTATCTGTTGCCAAATGAGGTAACCTAATCAGAATTAAGCCCATGGCCCACAGATGAAAGTCTTTGCATTTACAGTGTTATGAACTGGGTGTCTGTGGCAACATTCTCAGGAAAAATCAATATAAGGTCACACTGTTTGGATCTCTGGGAAATGAGAACCAACAGCACACCTATAATTATACTTATGTATTTACTGTTTGTCACCTTAGGTGTCTCCAAAGATTACAAAACCAAGATTTTGGAGATTGCAACTTAAAGACAGAAGGGGCCACTAAACCCTGTAGTAGGGCTGCACAATTAATCGAATTTTAATCGCAATCACGATTTTGACTTCCCACGATCAAACTTGCGTGATCGAGCGATTATTTTTTTTAAAGTGTCATTTCATAGAACGCTCCGGGTTTTTTGCATAGCCCATCTACCACTCCGTCAACCGCTGTCTGATCACGTGCCAGTTGGAGTTGTTCTCTGCACCCCGTGCAGCTTAGTTTCTAGATGTAGACAGTCACAGAGGACAGAGTAACGGGAGGAAAACTCAACAGATAGCAGTTGGTTATACGTCGGTCTTAAGGTTTACCAGTTTACCGTAAACGCAACATTTTGTCCCGTCTGTTTTTCAGACACAGCAGTGACCAGTAGGGCGGTGCGATTATGCCAAAATGATAATCACGATTATTTTGATCAAAATTTTGATCGCGATTATTCTCACGATTATTTGTTGATTTTACCAAAACAATTTTGTCGTCACGTAGGCTATTAATACTGCAAGAGGGAGTGTGATGGACGCTACTCACAGAGAGATGGCTAATCATTATGAACGGTCCAGCACCGGGTCGAAAGGCACATACCACGGCGTGTGTATGAAATGTCTGTATCGTCAATGGGCTCATTTTTATAACTATGGTATTTTCGCAATGGGTCACATCTCTGCCAGGTCCAGCAGTTCCGTCTCACGCTGTTACTCTACCAACTGAAGATTGGTCATTCAATAACTTCTTCTGTGTTCTTCGCCGTGGCGGCTGCGATCGGAGTTACCACAGAAACACTGGTACAAATACAGGTTTGCCCTCATACTTAACATATACAGCTGTGTTAATAAAAAATTAAAACTGTGGACAAATGTCGGAAGTGTGGACCGGCGGCCGCTCTCGGAGAGTAGAGGAGAGAGAGTAAAGGAGAGATTCAACACAGAAACGACTTTACAGACAAAATGGGTCATGTAACGGAAAATTAAACCATATCGATATAAACAGCATTGCAGCGGATGCGAGGACATAGCACCGGTGCTTCCTAGAAGAGCTAACAGCTAACAGACGCTAGCACCGACTAGCACTGGTCACCGCTGTTGTCTGAAAAACACGCCGGGACAAAGTGTTGCGTTTACTGGTAAACTGGTAAACCTTGAGACTGACGCATAACCGACTGCTATCTGTTGAGTTTTCCTCCCGTTACTCTGTCCTCTGGACTGTCTACATCTAGAAACTTAGCTGCGCGGTGCAGTAAACTACTCTGACTGGCTCAAGATCAGACGGCTTTACGGAGCGGTAGATTGGCTTTGCAAAAAACACGGAGCGTTCTATGAAATGACGCTTTTAAAAAATATCGCTCGATCACGCAAATTTGTCGTGGGAAGTCTAAATCGTGATCGCGATTAAAATTCGATTAATTGTGCAGCCCTAGTGACCTGCTAGTTGGTGCTAATTAGCTGTTAGCTCCTCTAGGACGCACCGGTGCTAATGTTCTCGCATCCGCTGCAATGCGTTTACATGGATATGGTTTAATTTGTGTTACATGACCCATTTTGTCTGTAAAGCCGTGCCTGTGTTGGATCTCTCCTCAGCGCAGCCCCGCCACACAGCGCCGCCGGTCCACACTTCTGACATTTGTCTACAGTTTTAATTGTTACTAACACAGCAGTATATGTTAAGTTTAGGGGCAAACCTGTATTTGTACCAGTGTTTCCGCTGGTAACTCTGATATCGCGGCGCCACGGCAAAGAACACAGAAGAAGTTATTGAATGCAACAAACTTTAGTTGTTGAGTAACAGCGTGTGGGATGGAGCCTGCTGGACCTGACCAGAGATGTGATCCATGGCCAGAATATCATAGTCATAAAAATGCAACGCAATGACGATACAGACATTTCATACACACGTCGTGTATCCGCCATTCGAGTCCCTGGACCCATTCATATAAGCAAACCGTCTCCTCTGTGAGTAGCGTCCGTCACACTCCCTCTCGCAGTTATAATAGCCTATGTGACGTAAAATTTATTTTGGTTAAATCAACAAATATCGTGAGAATATCGTGATCAAAATTTGATCAAAATAATCGTGATTATCATTTTGGCCATAATCTTGCAGCCCTACCCTGTAGTATCAACATGCTGGTCAACAAATTTGGCTTTTCATATAATGTGATGGGCCGAAATTTTAAGTTTTCTGAAAGTAAAGAAAAAGCTATTTAGTTGGAAAAAAATCTAATAATTTTACTTTCAATTTACCAATCATTGTGCACAGCAAATGAAATTCTACCTCAAATTACTAATTAACTATTAAACAAATAACACAACCTTCATTAAACAAAATGATAAGCAATTAACACACCTGTGCTTACTTCAATGCACTCAGGAGCTTTACTGCTAAAGCCAAAATGGTCTGGTATGACCAGGATGGTGGCTAATATAGCTAACTAGAAAATGCATTTCCTGCAGAAAATATGAGTAAAAGCTGAAAAGCTAAATTGGTAAAGCTAAACTGGATTGCTGGCATGAATGCATCAGACGGTAAAGTAGTGAGAAATAATTTAAAAAGTGGGAATGGTTCTAATTACAGGAATTCACTGAAATGTTGAATAGTACCAAAATTTTATACAAAAGTGGATTATTTTAAGGTTTTTCTAAAAGTTGTAACTACACTATATGGCTGCTCAGTGTATAAGGTGAAGTTGTAGGAAAAGTGAAAATTT
Organism: Etheostoma spectabile; assembly: GCF_008692095.1. NCBI lineage: Eukaryota > Metazoa > Chordata > Actinopteri > Perciformes > Percidae > Etheostoma > Etheostoma spectabile. The sequence continues at coordinate 24,403,522 of NC_045742.1, forward strand.
AAGTTCTTATTAAAATTAATGTTAAATATTCCCAATACTGTATTAACGTTTTTGTGTAAAACTGATGCTAAACTGAATTGCCGGCTTTAATTGGATAAAGAGTAGCTAAAAGTGTAATGAATAAAGTTGGTAAAATGGCAAATAGGTCAAAATAGGAAATCAATCAGCTGTGTTCAAGATTTTCAAAAAGTACACATAGAATTCACAAGCTGCATTAAACTCATATTGAATGAAAGATGTGAGCTTTTTAAAGTTTAGTCTGACCCCTTAAATAAGGCTTGAATATGCATGAAAAGCAGCTGAAGCAGTATAAATAGCTGATAAAGTGAGAAAGGGGTGAAGGATACAAAATGAGTAATAAATGATAAGAGGTTAAAATCTTTGTCTATGGCCACACTACTTCAAAGCAGACAGACTAGGGATTAATCTGATCAAGACTATTTCCCAATTCCCGGGAAACGCATGACAGGAAACGGGAAATAAATAAAAAACGCAAGGAGTGTGCGTCTGTTGTTGTCATACGGTAACAAAATTGTAATTTTTTTTATCAGGTACACTTCAACGGTGAGAAAAACGGAATCTAAAACCAAAATTCAGAAAATCACATTGTATGATTTTTAAATAATTAATTTGCATTTTTTTGCATTACATGCTTCCAGCATGACAACGATCCAAAACATACAGCCAGGGCAACTAAGGACTGGCTCCGTAAGAAACACCTCAAGGTCCTTAGGCGGCCTAGCCAGTCTCCAGACCTGAACCCAATAGAAAATCTTTGGAGGGAGCTGAAAGTCCGTATGCCCAGCAACAGCCCCGAAACCTGAAGGACCTGAGGAGGTCTGTATGGAGGAGTGGGCCAAAATCCTGCTGCAGCCTGAGCAAACCTGGTCAAGAACTACAGGAAATGTATGATCTCTGGAATTGCAAACAAAGGTTTCTGTACCAAATATCAAGTTCTGCTTTTCTGATTAATCAAATACTTATGTCATGCAATAAAATGCAAATGCTGCATCCCGCAATGTCCACCTATGCTCTGCTCTGCCACATTACACCTTGTAACTCCCTCAGTGCCCTGCTATGACGAACTACTACGACTACCATTTGTAGTCACTATTCTATATCTTTATTGAGACTATTATACCATTGTGTATCACACCCCCACCGGCACCACAGAGACCCTACCTGGGTCTCTCCGAGGTTTCTTCCTAAATGAAGGAGTTTTTCCTCCTAACTGTCACACAACCAATTTCTTGTTCTTGGGGGAACTACTAGAATGTGGAGTTTTGTAAATTATAGAGTGTGTCTAGACCTCTATCTGTCTCGAGATAACTTTTGTTAAGATTGGATACTATAAAAAAAATTGAAAATAAAATTGAATACAACAAAAATATGGTGTTTTTTGAAAATAAAACCATGTAAACCTATTTAGTACAACCTCAAATACAATAATGAACCTAAAAATTAGCATAATATGGGCGCTTCAATACTTCAATTTTAAAGCATTCTTAGTTTACAGCATTTGTTATACCTACCTAAAACCTTTGCACAGTACTGTATGTATGTATATTTATCCTTAAAAATGTACCGGCATACCATGAACTATTTTAACTGGCACAC
>NC_045742.1:24405163-24409366 GCF_008692095.1 Etheostoma spectabile
GAACGCTCCGGGTTTTTTGCATAGCCCATCTACCACTCCGTCAACCGCTGTCTGATCACGTGCCAGTTGGAGTTGTTCTCTGCACCCCGTGCAGCTTAGTTTCTAGATGTAGACAGTCACAGAGGACAGGACAGAGTAACGGGAGAAAACTCAACAGATAGCAGTTGGTATACGTCGGTCTAAGGTTTACCAGTTTACAGTAAACGCAACATTTTGTCCCGTCTGTTTTTCAGACACAGCAGTGACCAGTAGGGCGGTGCGATATGCCAAAATGATAATCACGATTATTTTGATCAAAATTTTGATCGCGATTATTCTCACGATTATTTGTTGATTTTACCAAAACAATTTTGTCGTCACGTAGGCTATTAATAACTGCAAGAGGGAGTGTGATGGACGCTACTCACAGAGAGATGGCTAATCATTATGAACGGTCCAGCACCGGGTCGAAAGGCACATACCACGGCGTGTGTATGAAATGTCTGTATCGTCAATGGGCTCATTTTTATAACTATGGTATTTTCGCAATGGGTCACATCTCTGCCAGGTCCAGCAGTTCCGTCTCACGCTGTTACTCTACCAACTGAAGATTGGTCATTCAATAACTTCTTCTGTGTTCTTCGCCGTGGCGGCTGCGATCGGAGTTACCACAGAAACACTGGTACAAATACAGGTTTGCCCTCATACTTAACATATACACTGTGTTAATAAAAAATTAAAACTGTGGACAAATGTCGGAAGTGTGGACCGGCGGCCGCTCTCGGAGAGTAGAGGAGAGAGAGTAAAGGAGAGATTCAACACAGAAACCGACTTTACAGACAAAATGGGTCATGTAACGGAAAATTAAACCATATCGATATAAACAGCATTGCAGCGGATGCGAGGACATAGCACCGTGCTTCCTAGAAGAGCTAACAGCTAACAGACGCTAGCACCGACTAGCACTGGTCACCGCTGTTGTCTGAAAAACACAGCCGGGACAAAGTGTTGCGTTTACTGGTAAACTGGTAAACCTTGAGACTGACGCATAACCGACTGCTATCTGTTGAGTTTTCCCCCGTTACTCTGTCCTCTGGGACTGTCTACATCTAGAAAACTTAGCTGCGCGTGCAGTAAACTACTCTGACTGGCTCAAGATCAGACGGCTTTACGGAGCGGTAGATTGGCTTTGCAAAAAACACGGAGCGTTCTATGAAATGACGCTTTTAAAAAATATCGCTCGATCACGCAAATTTGTCGTGGGAAGTCTAAATCGTGATCGCGATTAAAATTCGATTAATTGTGCAGCCCTAGTGACCTGCTAGTGGTGCTAATTAGCTGTTAGCTCCTCTAGGACGCACCGGTGCTAATGTTCTCGCATCCGCTGCAATGCGGTTTACATGGATATGGTTTAATTTGTGTTACATGACCCATTTTGTCTGTAAAGCCGTGCCTGTGTTGGATCTCTCCCAGCGCAGCCCCGCCACACAGCGCCGCCGGTCCACACTTCTGACATTTGTCTACAGTTTTAATTGTTACTAACACAGCAGTATATGTTAAGTTTAGGGGCAAACCTGTATTTGTACCAGTGTTTCCGCTGGTAACTCTGATATCGCGGCGCCACGGCAAAGAACACAGAAGAAGTTATTGAATGCAACAAACTTTAGTTGGTTGAGTAACAGCGTGTGGGATGGAGCCTGCTGGACCTGACCAGAGATGTGATCCATGGCCAGAATATCATAGTCATAAAAATGCAACGCAATGACGATACAGACATTTCATACACACGTCGTGTATCCGCCATTCGAGCCCTCGGACCCATTCATATAAGCAAACCGTCTCCTCTGTGAGTAGCGTCCGTCACACTCCCTCTCGCAGTTATAATAGCCTATGTGACGTAAAATTTATTTTGGTTAAATCAACAAATATCGTGAGAATATCGTGATCAAAATTTGATCAAAATAATCGTGATTATCATTTTGGCCATAATCTTGCAGCCCTACCCTGTAGTATCAACATGCTGGTCAACAAATTTGGCTTTTCATATAATGTGATGGGGCCGAAATTTTAAGTTTCTGAAGTAAAGAAAAAGCTATTTAGTTGGAAAAAAATCTAATAATTTTACTTTCAATTTACCAAATCATTGTGCACAGCAAATGAAATTCTACCTCAAATTACTAATTAACTATTAACAAATAACACAACCTTCATTAAACAAAATGATAAGCAATTAAACACACCTGTGCTTACTTCAATGCACTCAGGAGCTTTACTGCTAAAGCCAAAATGGTCTGGTATGACCAGGATGGTGGCTAATATAGCTAACTAGAAAATGCATTTCCTGCAGAAAATATGAGTAAAAGCTGAAAAGCTAAATTGGTAAAGCTAAACTGGATTGCTGGCATGAATGCATCAGACGGTAAAGTAGTGAGAAATAATTTAAAAAGTGGGAATGGTTCTAATTACAGGAATTCACTGAAATGTTGAATAGTACCAAAATTTTATTACAAAAGTGGATTATTTTAAGGTTTTTCTAAAAGTTGTAACTACACTATATTGGCTGCTCAGTGTATAAGGTGAAGTTGTAGGAAAAGTGAAAATTTAAGTTCTTATTAAAATTAATGTTAAATATTCCCAATACTGTATTAACGTTTTTGTGTAAAACTGATGCTAAACTGAATTGCCGGCTTTAATTGGATAAAGAGTAGCTAAAAGTGTAATGAATAAAGTTGGTTAAAATGGCAAATAGGTCAAAATAGGAAATCAATCAGCTGTGTTCAAGATTTTCAAAAAGTACACATAGAATTCACAAGCTGCATTAAACTCATATTGAATGAAAGATGTGGAGCTTTTTAAAGTTTAGTCTGACCCCTTAAATAAGGCTTGAATATGCATGAAAAGCAGCTGAAGCAGTATAAATAGCTGATAAAGTGAGAAAGGGGTGAAGGATACAAAATGAGTAATAAATGATAAGAGGTTAAAATCTTTGTCTATGGCCACACTACTTCAAAGCAGACAGACTAGGGATTAATCTGATCAAGACTATTTCCCAATTCCGGGAAACGCATGACAGGAAACGGGAAATAAATAAAAAACGCAAGGAGTGTGCGTCTGTTGTTGTCATACGGTAACAAAATTGTAATTTTTTTTATCTAGGTACACTTCAACGGTGAGAAAAACGGAATCTAAAACCAAAATTCAGAAAATCACATTGTATGATTTTTAAATAATTAATTTGCATTTTTTTGCATTACATGCTTCCAGCATGACAACGATCCAAAACATACAGCCAGGGCAACTAAGGACTGGCTCCGTAAGAAACACCTCAAGGTCCTTAGGCGGCCTAGCCAGTCTCCAGACCTGAACCCATAGAAAATCTTTGGAGGGAGCTGAAAGTCCGTATGCCCAGCAACAGCCCCGAAACCTGAAGGACCTGAGGAGGTCTGTATGGAGGAGTGGGCCAAAATCCTGCTGCAGCCTGAGCAAACCTGGTCAAGAACTACAGGAAATGTATGATCTCTGGAATTGCAAACAAAGGTTTCTGTACCAAATATCAAGTTCTGCTTTTCTGATTAATCAAATACTTATGTCATGCAATAAAATGCAAATGCTGCATCCCGCAATGTCCACCTATGCTCTGCTCTGCCACATTACACCTTGTAACTCCCTCAGTGCCCTGCTATGACGAACTACTACGACTACCATTTGTAGTCACTATTCTATATCTTTATTGAGACTATTATTACCATTGTGTATCACACCCCCACCGGCACCACAGAGACCCTACCTGGGTCTCTCCGAGGTTTCTTCCTAAATGAAGGGAGTTTTTCCTCCTAACTGTCACACAACCAATTTCTTGTTCTTGGGGGAACTACTAGAATGTGGAGTTTTGTAAATTATAGAGTGTGTCTAGACCTCTCATCTGTCTCGAGATAACTTTTGTTAAGATTGGATACTATAAAAAAAATTGAAAATAAAATTGAATACAACAAAAATATGGTGTTTTTTGAAAATAAAACCATGTAAACCTATTTAGTACAACCTCAAATACAATAATGAACCTAAAAATTAGCATAATATGGGCGCTTCAATACTTCAATTTTAAAGCATTCTTAGTTTACAGCATTTGTTATACCTACCTAAAACCTTTGCACAGTACTGTATGTATGTATATTTATCCTTAAAAATGTACCGGCATACCATGAACTATTTTAACTGGCACAC
>NC_045742.1:24409391-24413414 GCF_008692095.1 Etheostoma spectabile
TTACCAGTAAACGCAACATTTTGTCCCGTCTGTTTTTCAGACAACAGCAGTGACCAGTAGGGCGGTGCGATTATGGCCAAAATGATAATCACGATTATTTTGATCAAAATTTTGATCGCGATTACATTCTCACGTATTATTTGTTGATTTACCAAAACAATTTTGTCGTCACGTAGGCTATTAATAACTGCAAGAGGGAGTGTGATGGACGCTACTCACAGAGAGATGGCTAATCATTATGAACGGTCCAGCACGGGTCGAAAGGCACATACCACGGCGTGTGTATGAAATGTCTGTATCGTCAATGGGCTCATTTTTATGAACTATGGTATTTTCGCAATGGGTCACATCTCTGCCAGGTCCAGCAGTTCCGTCTCACGCTGTTACTCTACCAACTGAAGATTGGTCATTCAATAACTTCTTCTGTGTTCTTCGCCGTGGCGGCTGCGATCGGAGTTACCACAGAAACACTGGTACAAATACAGGTTTGCCCTCATACTTAACATATACACTGTGTTAATAAAAAATTAAAACTGTGGACAAATGTCGGAAGTGTGGACCGGCGGCCGCTCTCGGAGAGTAGAGGAGAGAGAGTAAAGGAGAGATTCAACACAGAAACGACTTTACAGACAAAATGGGTCATGTAACGGAAAATTAAACCATATCGATATAAACAGCATTGCAGCGGATGCGAGGACATTAGCACCGGTGCTTCCTAGAAGAGCTAACAGCTAACAGACGCTAGCACCGACTAGCACTGGTCACCGCTGTTGTCTGAAAAACACAGCCGGGACAAAGTGTTGCGTTTACTGGTAAACTGGTAAACCTTGAGACTGACGCATAACCGACTGCTATCTGTTGAGTTTTCCTCCCGTTACTCTGTCCTCTGGGACTGTCTACATCTAGAAACTTAGCTGCGCGGTGCAGTAAACTACTCTGACTGGCTCAAGATCAGACGGCTTTACGGAGCGGTAGATTGGCTTTGCAAAAAACACGGAGCGTTCTATGAAATGACGCTTTTAAAAAATAATCGCTCGATCACGCAAATTTGATCGTGGGAAGTCTAAATCGTGATCGCGATTAAAATTCGATTAATTGTGCAGCCCTAGTGACCAGTGCTAGTTGGTGCTAATTAGCTGTTAGCTCCTCTAGGACGCACCGGTGCTAATGTTCTCGCATCCGCTGCAATGCTGTTTACATGGATATGGTTTAATTTTGTGTTACATGACCCATTTTGTCTGTAAAGCCGTGCCTGTGTTGGATCTCTCCTCAGCGCAGCCCCGCCACACAGCGGCCGCCGGTCCACACTTCTGACATTTGTCTACAGTTTTAATTGTTACTAACACAGCAGTATATTGTTAAGTTTGAGGGGCAAACCTGTATTTGTACCAGTGTTTCCGCTGGTAACTCTGATATCGCGGCGCCACGGCAAAGAACACAGAAGAAGTTATTGAATGCAACAAACTTTAGTTGGTTGAGTAACAGCGTGTGGGATGGAGCCTGCTGGACCTGACCAGAGATGTGATCCATGGCCAGAATATCATAGTCATAAAAATGCAACGCAATGACGATACAGACATTTCATACACACGTCGTGTATCCGCCATTCGACCCTCTGGACCCATTCATATAAGCAAACCGTCTCCTCTGTGAGTAGCGTCCGTCACACTCCCTCTCGCAGTTATAATAGCCTATGTGACGTAAAATTTATTTTGGTTAAATCAACAAATATCGTGAGAATATCGTGATCAAAATTTGATCAAAATAATCGTGATTATCATTTTGGCCATAATCTTGCAGCCCTACCCTGTAGTATCAACATGCTGGTCAACAAATTTGGCTTTTCATATAATGTGATGGGGCCGAAATTTTAAGTTTCTGAAAGTAAAGAAAAAGCTATTTAGTTGGAAAAAAATCTAATAATTTTACTTTTCAATTTACCAATCATTGTGCACAGCAAATGAAATTCTACCTCAAATTACTAATTAACTATTAACAAATAACACAACCTTCATTAAACAAAATGATAAGCAATTAACACACCTGTGCTTACTTCAATGCACTCAGGAGCTTTACTGCTAAAGCCAAAATGGTCTGGTATGACCAGGATGGTGGCTAATATAGCTAACTAGAAAATGCATTTCCTGCAGAAAATATGAGTAAAAGCTGAAAAGCTAAATTGGTAAGCTAAACTGGATTGCTGGCATGAATGCATCAGACGGTAAAGTAGTGAGAATAATTTAAAAAGTGGGAATGGTTCTAATTACAGGAATTCACTGAAATGTTGAATAGTACCAAAATTTTATTACAAAAGTGGATTATTTTAAGGTTTTTCTAAAAGTTGTAACTACACTATATTGGCTGTCAGTGTATAAGGTGAAGTTGTAGGAAAAGTGAAAATTTAAGTTCTTATTAAAATTAATGTTAAATATTCCCAATACTGTATTAACGTTTTTGTGTAAAACTGATGCTAAACTGAATTGCCGGCTTTAATTGGATAAAGAGTAGCTAAAAGTGTAATGAATAAAGTTGGTTAAAATGGCAAATAGGTCAAAATAGGAAATCAATCAGCTGTGTTCAAGATTTTCAAAAAGTACACATAGAATTCACAAGCTGCATTAAACTCATATTGAATGAAAGATGTGGAGCTTTTTAAAGTTTAGTCTGACCCCTTAAATAAGGCTTGAATATGCATGAAAAGCAGCTGAAGCAGTATAAATAGCTGATAAAGTGAGAAAGGGGTGAAGGATACAAAATGAGTAATAAATGATAAGAGGTTAAAATCTTTGTCTATGGCCACACTACTTCAAAGCAGACAGACTAGGGATTAATCTGATCAAGACTATTTCCCAATTCCGGGAAACGCATGACAGGAAACGGGAAATAAATAAAAAACGCAAGGAGTGTGCGTCTGTTGTTGTCATACGGTAACAAAATTGTAATTTTTTTTATCTAGGTACACTTCAACGGTGAGAAAAACGGAATCTAAAACCAAAATTCAGAAAATCACATTGTATGATTTTTAAATAATTAATTTGCATTTTTTTGCATTACATGCTTCCAGCATGACAACGATCCAAAACATACAGCCAGGGCAACTAAGGACTGGCTCCGTAAGAAACACCTCAAGGTCCTTAGGCGGCCTAGCCAGTCTCCAGACCTGAACCCAATAGAAAATCTTTGGAGGGAGCTGAAAGTCCGTATGCCCAGCAACAGCCCCGAAACCTGAAGGACCTGAGGAGGTCTGTATGGAGGAGTGGGCCAAAATCCTGCTGCAGCCTGAGCAAACCTGGTCAAGAACTACAGGAAATGTATGATCTCTGGAATTGCAAACAAAGGTTTCTGTACCAAATATCAAGTTCTGCTTTTCTGATTAATCAAATACTTATGTCATGCAATAAAATGCAAATGCTGCATCCCGCAATGTCCACCTATGCTCTGCTCTGCCACATTACACCTTGTAACTCCCTCAGTGCCCTGCTATGACGAACTACTACGACTACCATTTGTAGTCACTATTCTATATCTTTATTGAGACTATTATTACCATTGTGTATCACACCCCCACCGGCACCACAAGACCCTACCTGGGTCTCTCCGAGGTTTCTTCCTAAATGAAGGGAGTTTTTCCTCCTAACTGTCACACAACCAATTTCTTGTTCTTGGGGGAACTACTAGAATGTGGAGTTTTGTAAATTATAGAGTGTGTCTGACCTCTATCTGTCTCGAGATAACTTTTGTTAAGATTGGATACTATTAAAAAAAATTGAAAATAAAATTGAATACAACAAAAATATGGTGTTTTTTGAAAATAAAACCATGTAAACCTATTTAGTACAACCTCAAATACAATAATGAACCTAAAAATTAGCATAATATGGGCGCTTCAATACTTCAATTTTAAAGCATTCTTAGTTTACAGCATTTGTTATACCTACCTAAAACCTTTGCACAGTACTGTATGTATGTATATTTATCCTTAAAAATGTACCGGCATACCATGAACTATTTTAACTGGCACAC
>NC_045742.1:24413439-24413565 GCF_008692095.1 Etheostoma spectabile
TCACGTAGGCTATTAATAACTGCAAGAGGGAGTGTGATGGACGCTACTCACAGAGAGATGGCTAATCATTATGAACGGGTCCAGCACGGGTCGAAAGGCACATACACACGGCGTGTGTATGAAATG
>NC_045742.1:24413575-24424345 GCF_008692095.1 Etheostoma spectabile
CAATGGGCTGCATTTTTATGAACTATGGTATTTTCGCAATGGGTCACATCTCTGGCCAGGTCCAGCAGTTCCGTCTCACGCTGTTACTCTACCAACTGAAGTTAGTTGCATTCAATAACTTCTTCTGTGTTCTTCGCCGTGGCGGCTGCGATAGCGGAGTTACCACAGAAACACTGGTACAAATACAGGTTTGCCCCTCATACTTAACAATATACAGCTGTGTTAATAAAAAATTAAAACTGTGGACAAATGTCGGAAGTGTGGACCGGCGGCCGCTCTCGGAGAGTAGAGGAGAGAGAGTAAAGGAGAGATTCAACACAGAAACGACTTTACAGACAAAATGGGTCATGTAACGGAAAATTAAACCATATCGATATAAACAGCATTGCAGCGGATGCGAGGACATTAGCACCGGTGCTTCCTAGAAGAGCTAACAGCTAACAGACGCTAGCAGACGTAGCACTGGTCACCGTGTGTCTGAAAAACACAGCCGGGACAAAGTGGTTGCGTTTACTGGTAAACTGGTAAACCTTGAGACTGACGCATAACCGACTGCTCTTGTGTGAGTTTTCCCCCGTTACTCTGTCCTCGGGACTGTCTACATCTAGAAAATTAGCGCGCGGTGCAGTAAACTACTCTGACTGGCTCAAGATCAGACGGCTTTACGGAGCGGTAGATTGGCTTTGCAAAAACACGGAGCGTTCTATGAAATGACGCTTTTAAAAAATATCGCTCGATCACGCAAATTGATCGTGGGAAGTCTAAATCGTGATGCGATTAAATTCGATTAATTGTGCAGCCTCGTGACCAGTGCTAGTTGTGCTAATTAGCTGTTAGCTCCTCTAGGACGCACCGTGCTAATGTTCTCGCATCCGCTGCAATGCTGTTTACATGGATATGGTTTAATTGTGTTACATGACCCATTTTGTCTGTAAAGCCGTGCCTGTGTTGGATCTCTCCTCAGCGCAGCCCGCCACACAGCGGCCGCCGGTCACAACTTTGACATTGTCTACAGTTTTAATTGTACTAACACAGCAGTAATTGTTAAGTTTGAGGGCAAACCTGTATTTGTACCAGTGTTTCCGCTGGTAACTCTGATATCGCGGCCGCCAGGAAAAAGAACAGAAGAAGTTATTGAATGCACACAAACTTTAGTTGGTTGAGTAACAGCGTGTGGGATGGAGCCTGCTGGACCTGGACCGAGATGTGATCCATGGCCAGAAATCATAGTTCATAAAAATGCAACGCAATGACGATACAGACATTTCATACACACGTCGTGTATCCGCCATTCGACCCGTGCTGGACCCATTCATAATAAGCAAACCGTCTCTCTGTGAGTAGCGTCCGTCACACTCCCTCTCGCAGTTATAAATAGCCTATGTGACGATAAAATTTATTTTGGTTAAAATCAACAAATAATCGTGAGAATAATCGTGATCAAAATTTTGATCAAAATAATCGTGATTATCATTTTGGCCATAATCTTGCAGCCCTACCCTGTAGTATCAACATGCTGGTCAACAAATTTGGCTTTTCATATAATGTGATGGGGCCGAAATTTTAAGTTTGTCCTGAAAGTAAAGAAAAAGTATTTAGTTGGAAAAAAATCTAATAATTTTTACTTTTCAATTTACCAATCATTGTGCACAGCAAATGAAAATTCTACCTCAAATTACTAATTTAACTATTAAACAAATAACACAACCTTCATTAAACAAAATGATAAGCAATTAAACACACCTGTGGCTTACTTCAATGCACTCAGGAGCTTTACTGCTAAAGCCAAAATGGTCTGGTATGACCAGGATGGTGGCTAATATAGCTAACTAGAAAATGCATTTCTGCAGAAAATATGAGTAAAAGCTGAAAAGCTAAATTGGTAAAGCTAAACTGGATTGTGGCATGAATGCATCAGACGGTAAAGTAGTGAGAATAATTTAAAAAGTGGGAATGGTCTAATACAGGAATTTCACTGAAATGTTGAATAGTACAATAAATTATTAACAAAAGTGGATTATTTAAGGTTTTTCTAAAAAGTTGTAACTAACTATATTGTGGCTTCAGTGTATAAGGTGAAGTTGTAGGAAAAAGTGAAAATTTAAGTTCTTATAAAATTAATGTTAATATTCCCAATACTGTATTAACGTTTTTGTGTAAAACTGTGCTAAACTGAATGCCGGCTTTAATTGGTAAAGAGGTAGCTAAAAGTGTAATGAATAAAGTTGGTAAAATGGCAAATAGGTCAAAATAGGAAATCAATCAGCTGTGTTCAAGATTTTCAAAAAGTACACATAGAATTCACAAGCTGCATTAAACTCATATTGAATGAAAGATGTGGAGCTTTTTAAAGTTTGAGTCTGACCCCTTAAATAAGGCTTGAATATGCATGAAAAGCAGCTGAAGCAGTATAAATAGCTGATAAAGTGAGAAAGGGGTGAAGGATACAAAATTGAGTAATATGATAAGAGGTTAAAATCTTTGTCTATGGCCACATACTTCAAAGCAGACAGATAGGGATTAATTGATCAAGAATATTCCCAATTCCGGAAGCGCATGACAGGAAACGGGAAATAAAATAAAAAACGCAAGGAGTGTGCGTCTGTTGTTGTCATACGGTAACAAAATTGTAATTTTTTTAATCATAGGTACACTTCAACGGGGAGAAAAACGGAATCTAAAACCAAAAATCAGAAAATCATTGTATGATTTTTAAAAATTAATTTGCTTTTTTGCATTACATGCTTTCCAGCATGACAACGATCCAAAACACAGCCAGGGAACTAAGGAGGCTCCGTAAGAAACACCTCCAAGGCTAGGCGGCCTAGCCAGTCTCCAGACCTGAACCAATAGAAATCTTTGGAGGGAGCTGAAAGTCCGTATTGCCCAGCAACAGCCCCGAAACCTGAAGGACCTGGAGGAGGTCTGTATGGAGGAGTGGGCCAAAATCCCTGCTGCAGCCTGAGCAAACCTGGTCAAGAACTAAGGAAATGATGATCTCTGGAATTGCAAACAAAGGTTTCTGTACCAAATATCAAGTTCTGCTTTTCGATTAATCAAATACTTATGTCATGCAATAAAATGCAAATGCTGCATCCCGCAATGCCACCTATGCTTGCTCTGCCACATTAAACCTTGTAACTCCCTGCAGTGCCCTGCTATGACATGAACTACTACGACTACCATTTGTAGTCACTATTCTATTATCTTTATTGAGACTATTATTACCATTGTGTATCACACCCCCAACCGGCACCATCAGAGACGCCTACCTGGGTCTCTCGAGGTTTCTTCCTAAATGAAGGGAGTTTTTCCTCCTAACTGTCACAGAACCAATTTCTGTTCTTGGGGGGAACTACTAGAATTGTTGGAGTTTTGTAAATTTAGAGTGGGGTCTAGACACTCTATCTGTCTCGAGTAACTTTTGTTAAGATTGATACTATTAAAAAAAATTGAAAATAAAATTGAATACACAACAAAATATGGGGTTTTTTGAAAATAAAACCATGTAAACCTATTAAGTACAACCTCAAATACAATAAGAACCTAAAAAAGCATAAATGGGCGCTTCAATACTTCAATTTTAAAGCATTCTTAGTTTACAGCATTTGTTCATACCTACCTAAAACCTTTGCACAGTACTGTATGTATGGTATTTATCCTAAAAATGTTACCGGCATTACCATGAACATTTTAACTGGCACACCCCTAATGCAAAGTGTTAGTAAGACCACATTATTGTTGGTTTTGGCCTTTTCATGGGATTTGTTCACTAATGAATGAAAATATAAAATATCACACACCAGCGTAAACAGGACTTATACTTACAGCTAGAGTCACTGTGGCGGTGGATGGCCGCATGATTTTCAGCACTATTCAAATCTCCAATGAAACTCCTCACATTTCTGGCAGTAAAACCCGATTACTGGTGTCAGAAAACTTAATCCTGCAAAGGACAAGAAAGCCAGTGAAGCATAGCGTGTGGAAGATACTAAACTCAACAGGAAGCATATATGTCAATAGAGAAACCGCTTTACCAGCGTTTCAACAATCTTCCAGTTCTTTCATCAATGATTCCATTTTATTGTTCTGGCTTGTTTCTCTTTCTTCCTTCCTATCATCACTGCCTGGGAAACACAAGAGAGGGCAGTAGAGGGCTTCTAGAGGGCAGTAGCAAAGATTAGAGCGAATGTGATACCTATATGCTAAAAATATACAATGACTAAAAAAGCATAGTGACGAGTCAATAGCACAAATTCATGTGTTGAATTTGTTATTACACATTGTGCTTGTTAAATGGCTGAATGTTTTATTATATTTTTCACGTGAATTGTATTTACTAGAGAGTTAATTGTATTTGAAGTAAGGCAGAAGTGTGCATTTAGTTTCATGAGAAGCAGTGGTTAAGTTGTGTGTCGGTTGTAAAAAAAATGGTTATCTGTACATCTTTGCCAAGCGCAAACCAGAACAGAAGGCATCAATAAAGTGTCATAAAGCTCATGCCTTATTCCCCCAATCATTTTGAATAACGAAGTCCCTAATATTGAGTAGTCAGTGAAGCAGCTTGGAAATCCATTACCTTGGTGTATCAGACAATGTTTGAGATGTGCCACTGCCATCACTTTTTTCCGCTTCTCTTTGTGTGCTAAGGAAGAAACAACATAATCATGTTGTTACACAGAAAGCATTAAAACTAAGAACAAAGACGATAATTCATCAGCCAGGTGGGATCAGATTCCAACTATTGGGTACACCTCACGTTCAGTTGCACAAATTACCTTGACAACTGGAGAGAAAAACAGATCCATATTAAGTTGACATCTATGATTCTAAATGAACATGCCTATGAAAATATTTGTAACCACACATATTTAACATACAGTTAAAACCTCTGGATAACCAAAATTAATCAAAATAAACTCAATCAACAAAGTAGATTTCAGTATGAAAGCACAGAAGTAATATAAATATAAAGAAAAATCTGTGTGACTTTAAATACAGGGTTCTCACCTTTGATCAGCGACTGTAAAGACTCCAGAGCTTGCCGACATTCGGATTACTCAGTGCTAAGCTTGCTGCTGTTCGTTCTGAACTGGGACATGCAGGAGACAGCTGCATCCCTCCTTTTGGGGCCTGCATCTTAACCATAACTCGTAATGTCTGTTGTGCCAAGACTTTTTAAATGTTCTTGATCTTCTCACCCTCATGCTGTCAGATGGCAGAGGCTACACTCGAGGAAGTAATTTGAAGGGGTTGCTTTAGATAAGCAAATCCCAAAGCTACTAAATATGAATTGTTTTGAGGATGTTGGTGACTGTGAACTATCCATTTCCTGTAGTTTGGCATGTTCTCAATCTGGGAAAATACTGTAAGAAGTGAAGTAGAGGTTTTATTGCTTGTTTTCCTCCGTATCTTCATTTCCATATAAGAATGACTCTTCATCTTCAAGCTCATCAGCTTTCAGGACTGCAGAGTCCTCCTTACTTTGCGCTGGAGCCAGAGAAATCCATGCCTACTCTGTCATGGGGAAGGGATACTGTCATTTTCCAACGATGTTTGAATTCTCATACGGTCATGTTGTTGCTGGTCTGTGCTCATCAGGTACACACTCCCTTTTTTTGCTGTAGTCTGAGGCCTGTACAAAAGAGTTCATAACAATGAAATACAATAACAGATTTAACTGCCAGTATTCACACATGCAATAAAGTATTGCAGGTCAGCTTTAGTCTAATTTCAAACTCAGGAGATGCATGAAACCCACACTCCACCCGCAATTTTAAGTATTTTATGTAATGCTTGCAAAGGTATAGATTGCTAAATAGTTAAATACTTGAACTATTTGAACGTGTTTGTTTTCATACATCTCAACTCTTGGTGGGACTCAAGGCCTGTTTTTTTGTGGATGCCATGGTTAGAAATGAGGTAATTGGTTCTGCTTAAATTACTCAGAAATGTCTTATACTCAGCACAGCAGCCACACTTATCACCTTGGTACCACTTGTTTCGGTCTGTGGCAGACCATCACTATCATCCTAACCACTAAGAACTGAGGCATATGTTTTAAAATCAAGTTACACAAGTAGGCCACAAGCAAAAAAAAGAAATTGTACCACCAAATATCTTAATAAAACACTAGATACACTTCCGTGTATGGGTTACCTGTAGTAGTCATAATTTACACTTTGTGCAGATTTAGCTGATACTGAAAAAACAAAACTTTGGAGAATGAATGATAAGTGCTACCTGAATAGTGAGGATGGCATCTTTGAGGGTGGGCAAAGCTCTTCCAGTTCTTGGGGTCATGACCAGCTTTAGTTCTTCTAGCAGACTATTCCCTGTCAGATATTTACTGTGCCAAACATGCTGGTGGAGTTGTGGCTCATCTTTCTCTTTGTCTTTGACATAGCTCTTTACTACTGTGCTTGTGAAGTGGACCTCCTGACCGGCTCTTGCTCCGTACATGACTCTTCTTGCTTCGACTCCTACTGCGAGCCCTGCTTCTCGCTCGGCTTCTTGTCTGCTTTTTGCTTCTCGCTCTGCTTTTGCTTTCCGCTCGGCTTTGCTTCTCGCTCGGCTTTTGCTTTCGCTCGGCTTTGTTCGCGCTGGCTTTTGCCTCGCGCACAACTCTTGGCTCGAGATTTCCCACGGCTTGACTACGGCTTTTGCTGGTCACATGCTTCTGGAACTCAGGGTCTGACTGACTGCTTCTTTCAGGACATTAGCCGACTTAAAAGCATCAGCCAGGTGTATGCCATGTTCCCTTGAGATAGTCTGGGAGAGGTGTGTTGGTGCAATGCATCTCAGGAATTCTCACCAGCTCGGTCACTAAAAGCAGCATTTGTTTCAAATGACAGCAAATTCAAAATTACATTTAAACTTTTTCTGATTAGACTTAAAGCTACAATTGGTAACCAAAAAAAAAAAAAACGTCATATTTGCTCAAAGTCACTATATCCTTTGTTAGTACAAAGACAGATAATCTGTAAATAATTTAAAAAAAATAATTACCTTCCTCTAACTGCCTGGTGCTCTAATGGCATGAATATGATACAAGAAACTAGGCAGACCTGATCAAATACAAATAAGATTCTGTTGATGTTGCATTTACCATTTCTTGCCCCAAATGTATTTAGTATCTGTAAAAAGAGAAAGGCTGCTCCAGCCAGCGGTGCTTGGTTGGCTCCACTGGTTTCAAAATGGCAGCCAGATCACAAATGTTCTTTTTTACAATGTTGTTTTTTACAGCAAATCAATACAGTAAATATGTTTCTGGAAACATTGGAGGTGATAATTAGGCAATGCAGTAACATAATCTTGATTTGTTTTGATCAGGGTTTTATGACAGTTATCGTGCAGCAATTGACACGGCGTTACTATAATCTGATGGTTGTTTTCTACGGCTTGGTAGAAACTTACAGATGCCATAGGACCACTAGGGGGAGGCAGACAATCTGTTAGGATAAAGTGAAAGGTTTCAGCAAAACTTACAACTTATTTTTTAAAGTTAACTTTTGCAGCTTCAACACAAACACACATACCTACTGTCAGGAGAATGATGTTGCACAGGAGTGGGATTCCACTGTGGGACCTGAATGTGCGGTGGTGTGCAGGAGGGACGATCTGCTGGCTGCCTCCCAAACCATCATTGTCTACGGGCTATGGAGAAGCTGCTACAGTGGGGCTGAGAGTATTCAGAATTCATGTTATAGTGTTGTAAACATAGATTTGCAATAAGATACTTGATTAATTTACAAATTATAAATAACTTGTAATGTGAGATCAAAGTGGCCATGAGCTAAATCACCCTGTAAAACCCACTTACAAAGAGTTGGGGCGTTGTGTAAAACGTAAATAAAATCAGAATACAATGATTTGCAAATCCTTTCAATCTATATTCAATTGATATACTACTAAGACAAGAATTAATGTTCAACTGACAAATTGTTATTTTTTCTCCAAAAATTCAATCATTTTGAACTTGATGCCTGGAACATGTTCCAAAAAAGCCCGGACTGGGCATATTACCACTCGTACATCAGCTTTCCTTTAGCAACACTCAAGCATTCCCATTCTTGCTTGATGTACAACTTCAGTTGCTCGCATTCTGGGGTCTCATTGTCGTATTTTGCGCTTCATAATGTGCCACTCATTTTCAATGGGAGACAGGTCTGAACTGCAGGCATGCCAGTCTAGCACCGCGATCTTTTACTACAAAGCCACGCTGATGTAACACGTGCAGAATCTGCATTGTTTCGCTGAAATAAGCAGGGATTCCCTGGGCATAAAAACACATCCATACTCACAAAAGCGTTTTTTCAAATTAGCGGTGTGACACCCGGATGGTCCTTTTCATCTTTGGCCTGGACATGACGTCCATGATTTCCAAAACTACTTGAAATGTGGGACTGTCAGACCACAGCACACTTTTCCACTTGTGTCAGTCCATCTAACTGATGCGAAATCATTGTATTCAGTTTTATTTAC
This sequence comes from Etheostoma spectabile, assembly GCF_008692095.1. Taxonomy (NCBI): domain Eukaryota; kingdom Metazoa; phylum Chordata; class Actinopteri; order Perciformes; family Percidae; genus Etheostoma; species Etheostoma spectabile. The sequence continues at coordinate 24,422,060 of NC_045742.1, forward strand.
ATTAACACAATGTCCCAACTTCATTGGAATTAGGGTTCGTAAATGTTCAAAAAAGATTTTGAGTATAAGTGTTACACTGAATGCTTGACAACTTGTGCAACTGTTTAAGTGATCTGTTGTTATGACACTTAGTAATTAATACTCTACTTAGATGCATACCTGGACACAAACTGCTCTTAACTGTTAATTTATAATTTTAGCTATAAAAAGACTTAAGCATAACGTTTGTTATTTTTATATTGTTTTTTTCTATACTGTATTTTTATACCCTCTTATTTTCTATTCAAGTGTTTTGTAAGCTGCTGAAATCGCTTTGGAAACAATTTCCTTGCGGGAGTTATCCCAAAAGATCAGTAAAGAGAAGTCTAAGTCTATTAAAGTAGATTATAAAACTATCAAGGAAATATCGCATTCTACTATTCAGCTGCATCTTGCAACAAATGACAGGTCAACAGGGAAAATCAACTAGATAAATAACACTAGGTTATCAGTATTTTTAACAATTACTGTACTTTCTACTTTAGTACAGCAAGTGAGTACTTTTGCATCTCTAATGGCACGGGAGAACCAGGTGATGATTCAGCACCTAAAACGTAAACATGTTGGATCGTGTGAGGAGGAAGAGAGTTCAACAGCATGGTGGTCGCTACAGAATCCTACTTTTGTTCCGTTTGGAAGTGAGGAACGTAACGGCCTCCAGTAGCTCTTCCAAGTGCTGGTGTTACTCGTTTTCCCGATGACAAGCATGACAAGTGCATTATCTCATTAACACAGTAGTAAAGGGATGGTGGTAGTACAATGTGTAGCATGTTGCTGAAAACAGGGAACCGAAAAAATAAATTGGACCAGCTTAAGAAAGACAGCGAACAGGTTTTCTTATAACTGATATATTTATTACCACCACTGTACTAAATTAAATTTGGCAACATGAAGATTCTAGGTTAATACACAGTAAGAAATAAATGAAAAATGCATACATGGAGACATGATATTGTCAATTGGAGTGCAAAAGTGAAAACCTTTTTTCATCAATGAATCCAATACAACTATTGTTAACAGCAGGGCTTAATACATTAATTGTGTCTGGCATACGCTCAGTTTGATCTTATTTCAACTTAATAATTGCACTGTGAAAACTGATATTTAAACAAGACGTTAATAACTACAGCCACACTCGGCCCTGTGCAGTAAAGACTTTCCATTCATCCAATAGGAAGCCCAGAGGCTATTGCCACATTTTCTTTTAGCAAACATTGAAACGGGTCCCACAGACCCAAACACTACAAGGGTTGAGTGGGAATGGTCATGACGTTCCTCTCGTCAGTAAATGAAGATACAAAAGACAGCAACTTCATCGCAGTTTTTTTAAAAGCTCCCGCAAAATCAGGCATTTTGGGCTGCAAACATCTCAAAAAGGCAGCAAAATCCTGGAGGGATGGTTAAACAAGGACAGATAAGATCAGGCATACTTTTGCCGCACTTGAGCAGATGCAAAGTAAGGCAATCATTTCAGGCAAAGTTTGGAAGATACATTGGTACTAAGAATAACATCAAGGTTAGTGATATGCACAACCTATGTGGTCTGAAAAAAACAAAGAAAGCCATCAAAGTAAACCATTTGGCACTGCTTTCGTCCAAAGTGGTATACAATAAGGTACATTTGAAAAGATGTAAATCAGAGTGTTCTTTCTTCGGTGGATCTGCAAGCTTCTTCTCTTTTTACAGCTACTGTATTAATAAAGGCTGGGGGGAACCTTTCACAACTGGTCCAAGGGCTCTGCATCCTGATTCTAATATTGTTTACTGCAAAATATGGGAAGCAATGCAAGATTTGTCTTTAAAATATGTGACCAAAAATAGATTAAAATATGTCCACAATAATCACCATTTCTACTACAAACTCACACAAATAGAAGCAGAAAACTTAATTGTACAATAATCTTAGCAAAAGTTACTAATCACCTTTATTAAAATTAGAAAAGTCTTAGGTTGCATTCTTGTTTAAATATATCTATATGTGGCAACACCTACTCTATTTTCTTTAAAAAGTCAAATTAAAATTGTTTTATGACTTACCCATTTTGATGTGAAGCCAGTACATTAATGCCAGGTCAACTGTAGCCAATGGATGTGGCTTATCGACTGTACTGAAAAAACTTGACCGCACGGTTTGTCTCAGCCAACTGAAATGACTTCGGCAGTATGGTTGTCAGGAAAATTGGAAAAGTTTGTAGACAATAGCCACGGATACTTAGATCAAAGGTTGCATAAGAATTAGTTATGTGG
>NC_045742.1:24424370-24424488 GCF_008692095.1 Etheostoma spectabile
GACCGGCGGCCGCTCTCGGAGAGTAGAGGAGAGAGAGTAAAGGAGAGATTCAACACAGAAACGACTTTACAGACAAAATGGGTCATGTAACGGAAAATTAAACCATATCGATATAAAC
>NC_045742.1:24424513-24427241 GCF_008692095.1 Etheostoma spectabile
TCAAATTGCGTGATCGAGCGATTATTTTTAAAAGCGTCATTTCATAGAACGCTCCGTGTTTTTTTGCAAAGCCAATCTACCGCTCCGTAAAGCCGTCTGATCTGAGCCAGTCAGAGTAGTTTACTGCACCGCCAGCTAAGTTTCTAGATGTAGACAGTCCCAGAGGACAAGTAACGGGAGGAAAACTCAACAATAGCAGTCGGTTATGCGTCAGTCTCAAGGTTTACCAGTTTACCAGTAAACGCAACACTTTGTCCCGGCTGTGTTTTCAGACAACAGCGGTGACCATGCTAGTCGGTGCTAGCGTCTGTTAGCTGTTAGCTCTTCTAGGAAGCACCGTGTGCTAATGTCCTCGCATCCGCTGCAATGCTGTTTATATCGATATGGTTTAATTTTCCGTTACATGACCCATTTTGTCTGTAAAGTCGTTTCTTCGTGTTGATCTCTCCTTTACTCTCTCTCCTCTACTCTCCGAGAGCGGCGCCGGTCCACACTTCCGACATTTGTCCACAGTTTTATTTTTTATTAACACAGCTGTATATTTGTAAGTATGAGGGGCAAACCTGATATCTTGTGTACCAGGTGGCCTCGTTATCAATAGTTTCAACTAGCTGACGCGAGCCGCCACGGAAACACAGAAGAAGTATTAATGCACTCTCAGTTGGTAGAGTAACAGCGTGAGACGACTGCTGGACCTGGCAAGATGTGACCCATTGCGAAAATACCAGTTCATAAAAATGCAGCCCTTGACGTACACATTCACACCGCCGTGTGTGCCTGTCGACCCGTGCTGGACCCGTTCATAATGATTAGCCATCTCTCTGTGAGTAGCGTCCATCACACTCCCTCTTGCAGTTATTAATAGCCTACGTGACGACAAAATTTGTTTTGGTAAAATCAACAAATAATCGTGAGAATAATCGCGATCAAAATTTTGATCAAAATAATCGTGATTATCATTTTGGCCATAATCGCACCGCCCTACTGGTCACTGCTGTTGTCTGAAAAACAGACGGGACAAAATGTTGCGTTTACTGGTAAACTGGTAAACCTTAAGACCGACGTATAACCAACTGCTATCTGTTGAGTTTTCCTCCCGTTACTCTGTCCTCTGTGACTGTCTACATCTAGAAACTAAGCTGCACGGGGTGCAGAGAACAACTCCAACTGGCACGTGATCAGACAGCGGTTGACGGAGTGGTAATGGCATGCAAAAAACCCGGAGCGTTCTATGAAATGACACTTTAAAAAATATCGCTCGATCACGAAGTTTGATCGTGGGAAGTCAAAATCGTGATTGCGATTAAAATTCGATTAATTGTGCAGCCCTACTACAGGTTTAGTGGCCCCTTCTGTCTTTAAGTTGCAATCTCCAAAATCTTGGTTTTGTAATCTTGGAGACACCTAAGTGACAAACAGTAATCATAAGTATAATTATAGGTGTGCTGTTGGTTCCATTTCCCAGAGATCCAAACAGTGTGACCTTATATTTGATTTTTCCTGAGAATGTTGCCACAGCACCCCGTTCATAACCCTGTAAATGCAAAGACTTTCATCTGTGGGCCATGGGCTTAATTCTGATTAGGTTACCCATTTGGCAACAGATAGTGACTAATGTCTTAGGCAAGGAAGGCAAGGCAGCTTTATTTGTATAGCACATTTCCAACAGGGCAATTCAAAGTGCTTTACACAAATCATTAAAACAGATAAACACAAGTACAACAGTTAAAAGTCATAAGCATTAAAAATCAATAAGAAACATGAATAGACAGTTAAAAACAAAATAGAAACATTAGGACACATAAAACACAAGAATAAAAGTTCCAGTGCAGCATAAGAAAGAAATGAGCATAATTTAAAGAAAGGCAGCATCAAAAAGAAAGGTCTTCCAGCCTTGATTTAAAAGAACTGAGAGTAGCAGCGGATCTACTTAGAGATCATCCCTTAAAGTAGACATTAACTTATTGGTTTATATGTCTCCATGCTGCAAATTACTTTTATTTTTTTTTAGCAGAAGTGCGCAGGTGGACAATCATTCTGGAGACAACAGGGACACTCACCCATGTTAGCAACAGCACTCAGCGCCACATACCTCAGACAGGAGAGATCCCAGGACTACAGTTATGCTAGAGTTCCGGACATCACAAGAATCACAGAGACTACCAACAGACTTGAGGCATGAAAAAATCACAGAAGCAACTCCACACGACTGCAGAAGCCACAGGACGGGGCGGACAACATCTCCTTGAAAGAGGATGAGGAAGGAGAGGATGCTCATACAGTGTCCCGTGGACTGACACCTCCGAACCTTAAGGTAAAGGAGAGGTGAACAAGAGCAGACAATTGGAAGCCACAGCAAAGTCAAGTGAAAACACAGACCGCAAGGACAAATCATCCAGGGGCAGCAGAGAAAAAGATGACAAAGAAAAAATGAAAGTAGTGATAGCGACAACAAGGAAAAACGCTGAAAGCAAATCGTGGGAAGTCTAAATCGTGATCGCGATTAAAATTCGATTAATTGTGCAGCCCTAGTGACCAGTGCTAGTTGGTGCTAATTAGCTGTTAGCTCCTCTAGGACGCACCGGTGCTAATGTTCTCGCATCCGCTGCAATGCTGTTTACATGGATATGGTTTAATTTTGTGTTACATGACCCATTTTGTCTGTAAAGCCGTGCCTGTGTTGGATCTCTCCTCAGCGCAGCCCCGCCACACAGCGGCCGCCGGTCCA
>NC_045742.1:24427251-24427460 GCF_008692095.1 Etheostoma spectabile
ATTTGTCTACAGTTTTAATTGTTACTAACACAGCAGTATATTGTTAAGTTTGAGGGGCAAACCTGTATTTGTACCAGTGTTTCCGCTGGTAACTCTGATATCGCGGCCGCCACGGCAAAGAACACAGAAGAAGTTATTGAATGCAACAAACTTTAGTTGGTTGAGTAACAGCGTGTGGGATGGAGCCTGCTGGACCTGGACCAGAGATG
>NC_045742.1:24427470-24429145 GCF_008692095.1 Etheostoma spectabile
CCAGAATATCATAGTTCATAAAAATGCAACGCAATGACGATACAGACATTTCATACACACGTCGTGTATCCGCCATTCGACCCGTGCTGGACCCATTCATAATAAGCAAACCGTCTCTCTGTGAGTAGCGTCCGTCACACTCCCTCTCGCAGTTATAAATAGCCTATTTACGATAAAATTTATTTTGGGTTACAATCAACCCATAATCTTCTATAATCGTGATCAAAATTTTGATCAAAATAATCGTGATTATCATTTTGGCCATAATCTTGCAGCCCTACCCTGTAGTATCAACATGCTGGTCAACAAATTTGGCTTTTCATATAATGTGATGGGGCCGAAATTTTAAGTTTGTCCTGAAAGTAAAGAAAAAGCTATTTAGTTGGAAAAAAATCTAATAATTTTTACTTTTCAATTTACCAAATCATTGTGCACAGCAAATGAAAATTCTACCTCAAATTACTAATTTAACTATTAAACAAATAACACAACCTTCATTAAACAAAATGATAAGCAATTAAACACACCTGTGCTTACTTCAATGCACTCAGGAGCTTTACTGCTAAAGCCAAAATGGTCTGGTATGACCAGGATGGTGGCTAATATAGCTAACTAGAAAATGCATTTCCTGCAGAAAATATGAGTAAAAGCTGAAAAGCTAAATTGGTAAAGCTAAACTGGATTGCTGGCATGAATGCATCAGACGGTAAAGTAGTGAGAATAATTTAAAAAGTGGGAATGGTTCTAATTACAGGAATTTCACTGAAATGTTGAATAGTACCAATAATTTATTAACAAAAGTGGATTATTTTAAGGTTTTTCTAAAAAGTTGTAACTACACTATATTGCTGGCTTCAGTGTATAAGGTGAAGTTGTAGGAAAAAGTGAAAATTTAAGTTCTTATTAAAATTAATGTTAAATATTCCCAATACTGTATTAACGTTTTTGTGTAAAACTGATGCTAAACTGAATTGCCGGCTTTAATTTGGATAAAGAGGTAGCTAAAAGTGTAATGAATAAAGTTGGTAAAATGGCAAATAGGTCAAAATAGGAAATCAATCAGCTGTGTTCAAGATTTTCAAAAAGTACACATAGAATTCACAAGCTGCATTAAACTCATATTGAATGAAAGATGTGGAGCTTTTTAAAGTTTGAGTCTGACCCCTTAAATAAGGCTTGAATATGCATGAAAAGCAGCTGAAGCAGTATAAATAGCTGATAAAGTGAGAAAGGGGTGAAGGATACAAAATTGAGTAATAAATGATAAGAGGTTAAAATCTTTGTCTATGGCCACACTACTTCAAAGCAGACAGACTAGGGATTAATCTGATCAAGACTATTTCCCAATTCCCGGGAAAGCGCATGACAGGAAACGGGAAATAAAATAAAAAACGCAAGGAGTGTGCGTCTGTTGTTGTCATACGGTAACAAAATTGTAATTTTTTTTAATCATAGGTACACTTCAACGGTGAGAAAAACGGAATCTAAAACCAAAATTCAGAAAATCACATTGTATGATTTTTAAATAATTAATTTGCATTTTTTTGCATTACATGCTTTCCAGCATGACAACGATCCAAAACATACAGCCAGGGCAACTAAGGACTGGCTCCGTAAGAAACACCTCAAGGTCCTTAGGCGGCCTAGCCAGTCTCCAGACCTGAACCCAATAGAA
>NC_045742.1:24429155-24437404 GCF_008692095.1 Etheostoma spectabile
GGGAGCTGAAAGTCCGTATTGCCCAGCAACAGCCCCGAAACCTGAAGGACCTGGAGGAGGTCTGTATGGAGGAGTGGGCCAAAATCCCTGCTGCAGCCTGAGCAAACCTGGTCAAGAACTACAGGAAATGTATGATCTCTGGAATTGCAAACAAAGGTTTCTGTACCAAATATCAAGTTCTGCTTTTCTGATTAATCAAATACTTATGTCATGCAATAAAATGCAAATGCTGCATCCCGCAATGTCCACCTATGCTCTGCTCTGCCACATTACACCTTGTAACTCCCTGCAGTGCCCTGCTATGACATGAACTACTACGACTACCATTTGTAGTCACTATTCTATTATCTTTATTGAGACTATTATTACCATTGTGTATCACACCCCCAACCGGCACCATCAGAGACGCCTACCTGGGTCTCTCCGAGGTTTCTTCCTAAATGAAGGGAGTTTTTCCTCCTAACTGTCACACGAACCAATTTCTTGTTCTTGGGGGAACTACTAGAATTGTTGGAGTTTTGTAAATTATAGAGTGTGGTCTAGACCTACTCTATCTGTCTCGAGATAACTTTTGTTAAGATTTGATACTATTAAAAAAATTGAAAATAAAATTGAATACAACAAAAATATGGTGTTTTTTGAAAATAAAACCATGTAAACCTATTTAAGTACAACCTCAAAATACAATAATGAACCTAAAAATTAGCATAATATGGGCGCTTCAATACTTCAATTTTTTAAAGCATTCTTAGTTTACAGCATTTGTTCATACCTACCTAAAACCTTTGCACAGTACTGTATGTATGTATATTTATCCTTAAAAATGTTACCGGCATTACCATGAACTATTTTAACTGGCACACCCCTAATGCAATAAGTGTTAGTAAGACCACATTATTGTTGGTTTTGGCCTTTTCATGGGATTTGTTCACTAATGAATGAAAATATAAAATATCACCACACAGCGGTAAACAGGACTTATACTTACACTGCTAGAGTCACTGTGGCGGTGGATGGCCGCATGATTTTCAGCACTATTCAAATCTCCAATGAACTCCTCACATTTCTGGCAGTAAAACCCGATTACTGGTGTCAGAAAACTTAATCCTGCAAATGGACAAGAAAGCCAGTGAAGCATAGCGTGTGGAAGATACTAAACTCAACAGGAAGCATCATATTGTCAATAGAGAAACCGCTTTACCATCCTGTTTCAACAATCCTTCCAGTTCTTTCATCAATGATTCCATTTTATTTGTTCTGGCTTGTTTCTCTTTCTTCCTTTCCTCATCATCACCTGCCTGGGAAACACAAGAGAGGGCAGTAGAGGGCTTCTAGAGGGCAGTAGCAAAGATTCTAGAGCGAATGTGATACCTATATGCTAAAATATACAATGACTAAAAAAAGCATAGTGACGAGTCAATAGCACAAATTCATGTGTTGAATTTGTTATTACACATTGTGCTTTGTTAAATGGTCTGAATGTTTTATTATATTTTTTCACGTGAATTGTATTTTACTAGAGGAGTTACTTAGTATTTGAAGTAAGGCAGTAAGTGTGCATTTAGTTTCCATGAGAAAGCAGTGGTTAAGTTGTGTGTCATGGTTGTAAAAACAATGGTTATCTGTACATCTTTGCCAAGCGCAAACCAGAACAGAAGGCATCAATAAAGTGTCAATAAAGCTCATGCCTTATTCCCCCCAATCATTTTGAAATAACGAAGTCCCTAAATATTGAGTAGTCAGTGACGCAGCTTGGAAATCCATTACCTTGTGTTTATCAGACAATGTTTGAGATGTGCCACTGCCATCACTTTTTTCCCGCTTCTCTTTTGTTGCTTAAGGAAGAAACAACATAATCATGTATGTTACACAGAAAGCATTAAACACTAAGAACAAAGACGATAATTCATCAAGCCAGGTGGTATCAGATTCCAACTTATTGGGTACACCTCCACGTTCAGTTGTCACAAATTATCCTTGACAACTGGAGAGAAAACAGATCCAATATTAAGTTGACATCTTATGATTCTAAATGAACATGCCTATGAAAATATTTGTAACCACACATATTTAACATACAGTTAAAACCTCTGGCATAACCAAAATTAATCAAAATAAACTCAATCAACAAAGTAGATTTCAGTATGAAAGCACAGTAAGTAAATATAAAATATAAAGAAAAATCTTTAGTTGACTTTATTAAATACAGGGTTCTCACCTTTGATCAGCGACTGTAAAGACTCCAGAGCTTGCCGTACATTCGGATTACTCAGTGCTAAGCTTGCTGCTGTTCGTTCTGAACTGGGACATGCAGGAGACAGCTGCATCCCCTCCTTTTGGCCCTGCATCTTAACCATAAACTCGTTAATGTCTGTTGTGCCAAGACTTTTTAATATGTTCTTGATCTTCTCACCCTCACTGCTGTCCAGATTGGCAGAGGCTACACTCGAGGAAGTAATTTGAAGGGGTTGCTTTAGATTAAGCAAATCCCCAAAGCTACTAAATATAGACTTGTTTTGAGGATGTTGGTGACTGCCTGAACTATCCATTTCCTGTAGTTTGGCATGTTCTCCAATCTGGGAAAATACTGTAAGAAGTGAAGTAGAGGTTTTATTGGCTTGTTTTCCTCCAGTATCTTCATTTCCATATAAGAATGACTCTTCATCTTCAAGCTCATCAGCTTTCAGGACTGCAGAGTCCTCCTTACTTTGCGCCTGGAGCCAAGAGAAATCACTGCCTACTCTGTCATGGGGAAGGAGTATACTGTCATTTTCCAACGATGTTGAATTCTCATTACGGTCATGTTGTTGCTGATGTCTGTGCTCATCAGGTACACACTCCCTTTTTTTGCTGTAGTCTGAGGCCTGTACAAAAGAGTTCATAACAATGAAATACAATTAACAGATTTAACTGCCAGTATTCACACATGCAATAAAGTATTTGCAGGTCAGCTTTAGTCTAATTTCAAACTCAGGAGATGCATGAAACCCACACTCCACCTGCAATTTTAAGTATTTTATGTAATGCTTGCAAAAGGTATAGATTGCTAAATAGTTAAATACTTGAACTATTTTGAACGTGTTTGTTTTCATACATCTCAACTCTTGGTGGGACTCAAGGCCTGTTTTTTTGTGGATGCCATGGTTAGAAATGAGGTAATTTGGTTCTGCTTAAATTACTTCAGAAATGTCTTTATACTCAGCACAGCAGCACACTTATCACCTTGGTACCACTTGTTTCGGTCTGTGGCAGACCATCACTATCATCCTAACCACTAAGAACTGAGGCATCATGTTTTAAAATCAAGTTACACAAAGTAGGCCACAAGCAAAAAAAAGAAATTGTACCACCACATTATCTTAATAAAAACACTAGATACACTTCCGTGTATGGGTTACATGCTAGTAGTCATAATTTACACTTTTTGTGCAGATTTACGCTGATACTGAAAAAACAAAACTTTTGGAGAATGAATGATAAGTGCTACCTGAATAGTGAGGATGGCATCTTTGAGGGTGGGCAACCGCTCTTCCAGTTCTTTGCTGTTCATGACCAGCTTTAGTTCTTCTAGCAGACTATTCCCTGTCAGATATTTACTGCTGCCAACACTGCTGGTGGAGTTGTGGCTCATCTTTCTCTTTTTGTCTTTGACATAGCTCTTTTCACTACTGCTGCTTCGTGACGTGGACCTCCTGACCCGGCTCTTGCTCCGTACATGACTCTTCTTGCTTCGACTCCTACTGCGAGCCCTGCTTCTCGCTCTGCTTCTTGCTCTGCTTTTGCTTCTCGCTCTGCTTTTGCTTCTCGCTCGGCTTTTGCTTCTCGCTCGGCTTTTGCTTCTCGCTCGGCTTTTGCTTCGCGCTCGGCTTTTGCTTCGCGCACAACTCTTGGCTCGAGATTTCCCACGGCTTTGACTACGGCTTTTGCTCCTGGTCACATGCTTCTGGAACTCAGGGTCTGACTTGACTGCTTCTTTCAGGACATTAGCCGACTTAAAAGCATCAGCCAGGTTGTATGCCATGTTCCCTTTGAGATAGTCTGGGAGAGGCTTGTTGGCTGCAATGCATCTCAGGAATTCCTCACCAGCTCGGTCACTGAAAAGCAGCATTTGTTTCAAATGACAGCAAATTCAAAATATACATTTAAACTTTTTCTGATTAGACTTAAAGCTACAATTGGTAACTCAAAAAAAAAAAAACTGTCATATTTGCTCAAACTGTCACTATATCCTTATGTTAGTACATAAGACAGATAATCTGTAAATAATTTAAAAAAAAATAATTACCTTCCTCTAACTCTGCCTGGTGCTCCTAATGGCATGAATAATGATACAAGAAAACTAGGCAGACCTGATCAAATACAAATTAAGATTCTGTTGATGTTGCATTTACCATTTCTTGCCCCAAATGTATTTTAGTATCTGTAAAAAGAGAAAGGCTGCTCCAGCCAGCGGTGCTTGGTTTTGGCTCCACTGTTTTCAAAATGGCAGCCAGATCACAAATGTTCTTTTTTACAATGTTGTTTTTTTACAGCAAATCAATACAGTAAAATATGTTTCTGGAAACATTGGAGGTGATAATTAGGCAATGCAGTAACATAATCTTGATTTGTTTTTGATCAGGGTTTTATGACAGTTATCGTGCAGCAATTGACACGGCGTTACTATACTCTGATTGGTTGTTTTCCTACGGCTTTGGTAGAAACTTACAGATGCCATTAGGACCACTAGGGGGAGGCAGACAGATTACTGTTAGGATAAAGTGAAAGGTTTCAGCAAAACTTACAACTTATTTTTTAAAGTTAACTTTTGCAGCTTCAACACATACACACATACCTACTGTCAGGAGAATGATGTTGCACAGGAGTGGGATTCCACTGTGGGACCTGAATGTGCGGTGGTTGTGCAGGAGGGACGATCTGCTGGCTGCCTCCCAAACCAATCATTGTACTACGGTCTATGGAGAAGCTGCTACAGTGGGGCTGAGAGTATTCAGAATTCATGTTATAGTGTTGTACAACATAGATTTGCAATAAGATACTTGATTTAATTTACAAATTATAAATAACTTGTAATGTGAGATCAAAAGTGGCCATGAGCTAAATCACCCTGTAAAACCCACTTACAAAGAAGTTGGGGCGTTGTGTAAAACGTAAATAAAATCAGAATACAATGATTTGCAAATCCCTTTCAATCTATATTCAATTGAATATACTACTAAGACAAGATATTTAATGTTTCAACTGACAAACTTGTTATTTTTTCTCCAAAAATTCAATCATTTTGAACTTGATGCCTGGAACATGTTCCAAAAAAGCCCGGACTGGGGCATATTTACCACTCTGTTACATCAGCTTTCCTTTTAGCAACACTCAAGCATTCCCATTCTTGCTTGATGTACAACTTCAGTTGCTCAGCATTCTGGGGTCTCCATTGTCGTATTTTGCGCTTCATAATGTGCCACTCATTTTCAATGGGAGACAGGTCTGAACTGCAGGCATGCCAGTCTAGCACCTGCGATCTTTTACTACAAAGCCACGCTGATGTAACACGTGCAGAATCTGGCATTGTTTCGCTGAAATAAGCAGGGACTTCCCTGGGCACTAACACACCTCCATACTGTCACAAAAGCTGTTTTTTCAAATTAGCGGTGTGACACCCTGGATGGTCCTTTTCATCTTTGGCCTGGACATGACGTCCATGATTTCCAAAAACTACTTGAAATGTGGACTCGTCAGACCACAGCACACTTTTCCACTTTGTGTCAGTCCATCTAACTGATTTGCAAATCATTGTATTCAGTTTTTATTTACATTTAACACAATGTCCCAACTTCATTGGAATTAGGGTTCGTAAATGTTCAAAAAGATTTTGAGTAGTAAGTGTACACTGAATGCTTGACAACTTGTGCAACTGTTTAAGTGATCTGTTGTTATGACACTTAGTAATTAATACTCTACTTAGATGCATACCTGGACACAAACTGCTCTTAACTGTTAATTTATAATTTTAGCTATAAAAAAGACATTAAGCATAACGTTTGTTATTTTTATATTGTTTTTTTCTATACTGTATTTTTTATACCTCTTTATTTTCTATTCAAGTGTTTTGTAAGCTGCTGAAATCTGCTGTTGGAAATTCAATTTCCTTGCGGGAGTTATCCCAAAAGGATCAGTAAAGAGAAGTCTAAGTCTAGTTTAAAGTATGATTAAAAACTATCCAAGGAATTATATCGCATTCTACTATTCAGCTGCATCTTGCAACAAATGACATGGTCAACAGACGGAAAATCAACTAGAATAAATAACACTAGGTTAATCAGTATTTTTTAACAATTATCTGTACTTCTACTTTAGTACAGCAAGTGAGTACTTTTGCCATCTCTAATGGCACGGGAGAACCACGGTGATGATTCAGCACCTAAAACGTAAACATGTTGGAGTCCTTGATGAGGAGGAAGAGAGTTCAACAGCATGGTGAGTCGCTACAGAATCCTACTTTTGTTCCGTTTGGAAGTGAGGAACGTAACGGCCCTCCAGTAGCTCTTCCAAGTGCTGGTGTTTACTCGTTTTCCAGCTTGACAAGCATGACAAGTTAGCATTATCTCATTAACAACAGTAGTAAAGGGATGGTGGTAGTACAATGTGTAGCATGTTGCTGAAACCAGGGAACCGAAAAAATAAATTGGACCAGCTTAAAGAAAGACAGCGAACAGGTTTTCTTATAACTGATATATTTATTACCACCACTGTTACTAAATTAAATTATGGCAACATGAAGATTATCATAGGTTAATACACAGTAAAAGAAATAAATGAAAATGCATACTATGTGAGACATGATATTGTCAATTGGATGTGCAAAAGTGAAACCCTTATTTTCATCAATGAATCCAATACAAATATTAGTTAACAGCAGGGCTTAATACATTAATTGTGTCTGGCATACGCTCAGTTTGATCTTTATTTCAACTTAATAATTGCACTTGTTGAAACTGATATTTAAACAAGACGTTAATACTACAGCCACACTACCGGCCCTGTGCAGTAAAGACTTTCCATTCATCCAATAGGAAGCCCAGAGGCTATTTTGACCACATTTTCTTTTAGCAAACATTGAAAACGGGTCCCACAGACCCAAACACTACACAAGGGTTGAGGTGGGAATGGTCATGCAGTTCCTCTCGTCAGTAAATGAAGATACAAAAGACAGCAACTTTCATCGCAGTTTTTTATAAAAGCTCCCGCAAAATCAGGCATTTTGGGCTGCAACAATCTCAAAAAGGCAGCAAAATCCTGGAGGGACTGGTTAAAACAAGACAGATAAGATCAGGCATTACTTTGCCGTACCTTGAGCAGATGCAATGTAATGCAATCATTTCCAGGCAAAGTTTGGAAATGATCAATTGGTACTTAAGAATAAACATCAAGGGTTAGTGATTATGCACAACACTATGTGGTCTGAAAAAACAAAGAAAGCCATCAAAAGGTAAACCATTTGGCACATGCTTTCGTCCAAAGTGGTATACAAATAAGGTACATTTGAAAAGATAGTAAATCAGTAGTGTTCTTTCTTCGGTGGATCTGCAAGCTTTCTTCCTCTTTTTACAGCTACTGTATTAATAAAGGCTGGGGGGAACCTTTCACACTGGTCCAATGGCTCTGCCAATCCTTGATTCCTAATATTTTTACTGCAAAATATGGGAAGCAATGCAAAGGATATTGTCTATTAAAAATATGTGACCAAAAATAGATTAAAAATATGTACCACAATATCACCATTTCTACTACATAAATCACACAATATAGAAGCAGAAACTTAATTGTACAATAATCTTAGCAAAAACGTTATAATCACCTTTATTTAAAATTAGAAAAGTCTTAGGTTGCATTCTTGTTTAAATATATCTAATATGTGGCAACAACCTACTCTATTTTTCTTTAAAAAGTAAATTAAAATTGCTTTTATTGACTTACCCATTTTGATGTGAAGCCAGTACATTATACTGCCAGGTCAACTGTAGCCAATGGATGTGGCTTATCCGTACTGTACTGAAAAACTTGACCGCACGGTTTGTCCTCAGCCAACTGAAATGACTTCTGCAGTATGGTTGTCAGGACAATTGGAAAAGTTTGTAGACAATAGCCAGGATACTTAGATAAAGTTGCATAAGAATTAGTTATGTGGACCCTGTGAGCACTCGAGGCCATTCGATAAGTCTAAAAAGACTAGGGCTGCACGATTATGGCCA
>NC_045742.1:24437414-24437852 GCF_008692095.1 Etheostoma spectabile
CACGATTATTTTGATCAATATTGTGCTCACAATTATTTGTTGATTTTTACTAAAACTAATTTTAAAGTCACATAGGCTATAACTACTTTCACATCCATATTGTGCTACATTCCTCTTATGATTAAGTTGTATGTTGTACATACATACAGTTGCAACACATGTAAATGAAAATTATCTGAAATACATAGCCTAGGATATATATATTTTTTTAAATGTATGTCTGTGAAAGCTCCTTCATTTGTTTTCAACAATAACTGCTTAAAAGAGCTAGGGAGAGACAGGAAGTGCGATGGACGTACTCACTCACAGTGTGACGGCTGACTCATTATGAATGGGTCCAGCAGGCTCCGTCTCACACGCTATTACTGTACAAACTGAAGTTAATTGCATTCAATAACTTCTTCTGTGTTTTTTGCCGTGGCCGCCGCGATAGCAGTT
>NC_045742.1:24437862-24438061 GCF_008692095.1 Etheostoma spectabile
ACACTGGTACAAATACAGGTTTGCCTTTCATGCTTAACAATATACAGATGTTTTAATAACAATTAAAACTTTGGACAAATGTCAGAAGCGTGACACCGGCGTTTTCGCCGCTCTGTCTCTGTTGCTGGGGAGCCTGTGTGCGGAGAGTAAGAGGAGAGATCCAAACACAAGCACTGCTTTACAGAAGAAATGGGTCATG
>NC_045742.1:24438071-24439999 GCF_008692095.1 Etheostoma spectabile
TTAAACCATATCGATATAAACAACAACGCTTCGCTTGGGGGAGAGGCAGCGGATGCGACCTAGAGGAAAAATATTACTCGCGCCCTAGAGCCTTGTGAGCTAACAGACACTAACTAGGACTGGTCACTACTGTCGTCTGAAAAACAACACAGACAGGACAAAATGTTGTGTTTACTAGTAAACTGGTAAACCTTGAGACCAACATATGATCGACTGCTATCTGTTGAATTTTCCTCACGTTACTCTGTCCTTTGTGACTGTCTAAATCTAGAAACTAATCTGCGCAGTGCAGGGAACAACTCTGACTGGCTCATGATCAGACAGTGGTGATCATGGGCTAGGATCAGTTTATTTTAAACGCTCAATTACGCAAATTTGATCGTGGAAAGCCAAAAACGTGATCGTGATTAAAATTTGATTAATTGTGCAGCCCTAAAAGAGACACGCCAGGTACATTTTGACACGAACCACGGGGCTTTCAGGCAGTCGGGCATAAAGTGAAAAAGCAGCCAATTTACCAAAAAAATAAATAAATAAAAAATATTGTATATGTCTCCTCCACAACACCATGGACAACGAAAGTTATTTCTTGAAGATGGAAAAACACAGTGCACACCACAGGATCCTTTTTTTTAAAAGGACACTGCCAGAAAAGAGAAGGCATGGAGTTTAAGGTAGAGGGAGAGGGGAAAGGTAGATATTACCTTAATAAAACAAGTGATTGTTCTTTCAATTACTGAAGAGAGTTGGGCAGGCAAGACGCCCCCTTTTGTGACGCACCCATGGCGTGTGGCGGAGGACGGTAAAAAACTGCAGTGCAGCTGATATGCAGAACAGATGCACGCAGTACAGATGCATGCACCCAGTGGAAAATCTGCGTAGGGGACATTATCTTGCTACAATAACAGCCATGTAGATATATTCAATAGTAGCTATGTTTCCATCCACACGTTCTCATCTGAATTAAGTGATATCAAATGTAAAATGCCTTATGGAAACAGTAAAATTCAATGGAATTTCATAAATAGATCTTCTTAAAGGGCATACGTTTGTCACATCGGATTTTATCTTGATCGATATACGGCTTATGCGATAAACGCTGATGGAAATGTTATTTGCCGAATAAATAATGAATTGCGATCACGTTTTAGGTCATTTTATGGTTGCAACCCGCCACAAAACGAAGAAGTTTTTGTTCATTTCCACACAGTATTTCCGCTCCGTTTGCACACATGGCGGCCGTCAACAAAGACAGACGTAAGTGAACAAACAAAGAGACAAGAGACTTTAAATTTAATTTATGAGCAAAATACGGCTATTTTTAAAAAATTTAAGAAATGCCCTTATTTATCGGGAATTCGCAAAAGGAAATGACCAACAGAGGTAACGACAAGCCGTGGGACGTCCTCCGGAGTAAATGGAAGGTAATCAAACAGCGAGACATGTCTCAAAAAAGAGTTGTCTTGCAGCGGTGCCGGAGGGAAAATAAAAGACAAGTTGTATCTGCATCATCATAGCAATGTGTTGATAGTGTTGTTATCTTATTATAGCTTGATATGTCTCAATCAGCTGGCACACTATTACAACTTGTGCAATATTGATCATTTGTTGGTAGACAGCGCGATCCATTTTGTCT
Source organism: Etheostoma spectabile (assembly GCF_008692095.1). Taxonomy (NCBI): domain Eukaryota; kingdom Metazoa; phylum Chordata; class Actinopteri; order Perciformes; family Percidae; genus Etheostoma; species Etheostoma spectabile. The sequence goes on from NC_045742.1 coordinate 24,439,708, forward strand.
AGGAAAACTTTGTTTGCAACTGTTTGCTTGAATGTTGTGCGATTCAGTGTGAAAATGAATGAAAACACCTTAAAGGGTCTCAAATCAACACCTTAAAGGGTCTCAAATCAATTCAATGAGCCGAATACTCAGCTGAAAACAAGTATCCGGTGGAGATAAAGCACTTTTGCCGAATACAAGTATTATACGAGTAACACGAGTCAATATCTGTGCTCGGTTTGAGGGGCGGAAAATAAACCGTTAGATTAATTAACTGTACTGTCCCGCAGTACTTGTCCTGGTAGGCTATTTG
>NC_045742.1:24440013-24440176 GCF_008692095.1 Etheostoma spectabile
TTTTTGACCTAATTATTTTGCACTGAAATGCCACTCGTCTGTCGGCTCTGACAGCGCTCTGTGCATGTCCTAGCACGGAGCGGCTTAACATAGGACATTCGCGGCTGAGTCATTTAAAGCTTTTACTCTTAAACACAAAAGGCACGTCCACTTTAATATATAC
>NC_045742.1:24440186-24440305 GCF_008692095.1 Etheostoma spectabile
AACATATCTGTGGTCAAGCTCAGTGCCTCGCTGTGTTGCATTAACTCTGAAACTCTCTCTTTGCGTCCCTCACATTTTGCGGTAGTCCATGCATGATTGTGTGGCGTGCTGGCGCTGTA
>NC_045742.1:24440315-24440727 GCF_008692095.1 Etheostoma spectabile
TTCTTATAACCTCAGCCCTCCATAACAGCAATGAGCTTCATATCCTGAGCAATAAAGTCGACAATTCCTTCTGTGATATTATTTTAGCGTTTGGATGATAGAGGCTTAACATCCACTGGGGTACCGTCATTGCGGGTGGGTGCGACTGTAGTTATAAAACGATTATAAGACTATGATATGCCAACTCTGATATCATATAGCTCTTATATAGTTCATATAGCCTACTCAAAACAGACAGGGCAACCTAACGCAGACAAGTTAGCTTACCATTTTTAAGTGATATTCCATGTTTGTACTCGAGCTGCGATATGCAAACTGTTGCTTGCAAACTTTGCATTCAACTTTTTTCCGTATCTATTTTTGTAAAATGCTGCCACACTGCCGAGGTCTTCGACATTGTAGAGGAGGACTG
>NC_045742.1:24440737-24440845 GCF_008692095.1 Etheostoma spectabile
AATTAAACACTCACAATTAAATAAATATTCCGCAGACCACTAAACAAGGCTTTCTAGTTCTTTCTTCAATCTGTTCCCAGTGGGTTGGGCTAATCCAAAAAAGTGAAA
>NC_045742.1:24440855-24441137 GCF_008692095.1 Etheostoma spectabile
AAGGGGGGTGTTCTGAAGACAGACTGTTACCTGTGAAACAGGCATGCTCTGAAAACACCCCAATTAGCAATTAGTGCTTTCCACCCAGACCGTTACGGTCTATGCTTCCACCTGATGGATGAAATTAACAAGGCAAAAAATCGACCAATCACAATTTTGGTCGAGCCAGAACGTATCGACCAATCAGTCGACTGGGAGATTACAGCCTTAATGGGAATATACACAAACTTCTCACAAAATCACACTTGAATTCATATCTTGCTACTCGGTCAGGATCTTATT
>NC_045742.1:24441147-24441376 GCF_008692095.1 Etheostoma spectabile
CCCAGTCTCTGTCACAATAAATAGGCTATATGTTTTAGGCCTGTTGGCAGACAACCATTTAAAATGTGGCCAATGGCATATAAAGAATAAAGATCATTTTATTCCATGTCCACTGTAGTTCCTCAGCGTGTTCTCAATTAACATCTGTCTGGTCAAGGTAGCTTTGTCCTTCGCTAGGCTTCTTTTATAATTTAAGTAAATTTCCAAGCCTGTACTTTGTTACTTTTAC
>NC_045742.1:24441386-24441777 GCF_008692095.1 Etheostoma spectabile
GAGTAAAGAAGTTAAATCAGTACTTCAACTTTTACCAGAGTATTTTTTAACACTATTATCTGTACTTCTACTTGAGTACGGGAAGTAAGTACTTTTGCCATCTCTGGTGCAATCCCAGAAAATGCCAGCAGACCCACCTGCAGACCAGTACATGCAAAAAGTGGTGCAAGAGATCCGTGGAAAGAAATCTTCGTTGTTGTCAACGAAATCTCTGACAACTGAGATTGCCTCAACATTGTTATTGGTGAGCATCCAAAGGTTTTATTTAGGTAATTTTGAATGTGCTTTGCTGAATATATTAAGTTTAACTAAAATAGCTGAATTGTGAGTTTGTGTCACTGAGTTTTTTACTAAGAAGTGAAAAGAAAACAAGCAAATCCAAAAGGGCTAA
>NC_045742.1:24441787-24443011 GCF_008692095.1 Etheostoma spectabile
ATCCAAAGACACAAGAAAAAAAAAAAAAACGCATTACATAGGGCACTACTCTACCAATATAAACCGGTCTGTTTTAGGCTACAAAACATGACTGTTGGCTGAAATTTGACAGTGTGGTTTTGTGAAAATAAAGCTATAAACCAAGAAGGAAACTCTGCTAGCTGCTAGAATAATGAACAGCGGTAAACAAGGCAGCGTTAACATTAATGTGTCCTGGTCCACTTCAGCTGAGAAATGTCTTTGCCTTCCCTACCGTATTATACTGCATAATTCTTAATACGACACTAAAGAAATCCCACATTTAGCATATTTAATAGACTTTTAATCCTCATGTGCAAAGCTAAAGTGACAAGCAATTAAGTTTCTTTTTGCATAATCTCTTGAAAATAGGATAGAAGACAGTCGATGAGGATAACTACACAATGGTTATTGCTTTCATTACATTTCATATCACACATCTGTTCTCCTTGACTTACGTCAGCAAAAAGTAAAAAAAAACTAGAACTGCACGCAGTTTCAACGGGGTCCAAGCCTCCCCGCGCCAGTCGTCCCCAGCGACCCGGGGAGTGCGCCAATCACTGCCCCGCTGCGAGGACCGCCTCGGGAGTGGGCCTAGATGGTATCCGTCAAATTTCGTAAAATTCGGACAAGCGGTTCATGAGAAATACACTTTATTTGTATTTGTAGCGCCCCCTAGTGGCCAATGTTCGTCAAATTTGTTACAGATCGTCAGGGGGTCATAGCAAGTAATAGTGTAAAGTTTGGCTTTGATAGCATTTATTTTGGCCGAAATATGGCAAAGAAAATGTTTCCATAGCTAGCTACACAAATTTGTTTGCCCGTAATACGCGCAATTTTTATTCTATAAAAAATCTTTATGCAAACTTTTGTCAGGTTGGTCTGGAGATGCTATGTGCCAAGTTTCGTGCAGATCCATTGCACGGTCTTGGAGGAGTTTGAAAAAGTTTGTTTTTGATCAATCGCGATTTTTCACGCATAAAAGTCTAGGCGGAAATGGGCGTGGCCTATATCACGAGATTCAGTAGGATCCAGGGAACGCGTGGATGTAAGGTTTTTAAATTTCCGATGTACGGTTTGGGAGTTATAGGGCTAAACGTGTTTTTCTCTGCTATAGCGCCACCTAGTGGTAGAAGTGGGCCAATTTTTTGGGCTGAGGTCTTTGTGGACTTTCGGACCAGTCCTGAAAATGGCGCGTCGCCACCA
>NC_045742.1:24443021-24443139 GCF_008692095.1 Etheostoma spectabile
GTTTAGGCTGCAGCACCAGTTTTATGCGGAGAAGAATAATGGAAAGTAAGAATAAGAAGAAGAAGAAGAAGAAGAAACTGTACGAAAACAATAGGGTTCCACAGCCCTGCTGTGTGAA
>NC_045742.1:24443149-24444285 GCF_008692095.1 Etheostoma spectabile
CCTTGCGATTACCGCGGTGCACGCATCCTCGGGCTTGGACCCCTAAAAAAAGGTTTTAAAAACGGTAGTGGCACATCACCACCAGTATTGCAGTGATGCAATTATTGTCACAGCAATAAATTTCTCACATTGGATATTCCAATTAAAAGCTGACTACAGTCACCTAGCTAGACATTGTATGCACTATTGGAAAACCCTGGCTAATCGTATTATTATTATTATACAAGGTCCCAATCATATTTTGACTTCCAATTTTTGTTCACAAAAAGAAAGTAACTAAAATATGTCTTAAGCTTAATACATTTAACTTACTGCAACAAATCTCTCCACACCAAAACAGTTTTCTTTAGAATTCCAGCAAACCCCCAACCAAAAAAACAAAAGTGTCAAGTTCCCCGCTGGAAAACAAAAACTAAACTTAGTGACAGCTCTTGCACTTAGTTGTCAATTTTTGATTAAACAAAACTTATTAACACATCTTACATTTAATAGTCAATTTTTGATTAGTCTCGCTTTGCCAGACCATCCTCCACATGCCTTCGGAGGAGGGTCAGGCTAGTCCAATAACTAGTCACATAACATTCCGGGACGGGAAAAAAACGTGCACTTGTTTATTGGCATTTCTTTAAACCAATCACAATTGCATTGGCGTCGTTCTGCACAGAGACCTTTCAAAATAGCCTTGGGAAAGAACTTGTTTTGGTGAAACGTGTACTTTCAAAGTTGTTTTGATTGTGCGCGAGATAACTCAGATTGGACAGATAGTCTAGCTAGCTGTCTCAATTACCATGCAGAGGTCTAAGGAGCAGTTAACCAAAGTCCTCATAAATCCACTGGAGCTTAAAATTCTTTGTTATAAATAAATTGTTTATTTCTAAAGAAACACGACAATGTATAAAGTCTGCATTACCTTGTAGCTAATGTAATGGCTCCTTAGCAGACGTATTTGTAAAAATAGAGTAACGATTGTTATTTAGTTTTTTTTAAATACATTTTTATTTAGGCTAACGATTGTGTCATAACCACGTGACTTTCCGTTGCGTAGTCAACAAATCATTGTATTGCCAGAAGAAGCTCGCAGACAGTTTTGACTTTCATCAGCTGTTTAGGTTTAATTACTAACATTAACTAGCATG
>NC_045742.1:24444295-24444878 GCF_008692095.1 Etheostoma spectabile
GTAATTAGCCTGTGCCTATGTTATCTCCTAACATATACCTACGCGCTCCGTCTCTGCTGATTGGGAATGATTGAGATTTCTTTTGGCACAACTACCAGAAGACTTAGACTGAATCTCATTTCTCTATCTTACCCCTACCCCTTCCCCTTAGTTTTGCGTGTTCACGCTGGACCAAGTGCTGTCCCATTACTCTTTTTGAACGAGGGCAAGGACGATGTATACCCCTTGAAACCAAGTGAGAACGCGAGCTTACTTGTAAACAAGGGCTATTGTACAGCAAGCAACAATGGCTGCTGCATCGACCAGAGAGACCCATAAATGCAAGTATTTTTGTCTTAAAAATTGATTAAAAAAACAGTCTGTTTTTTTGGTCTATACAGTCCTGTGCATATATACACTTGCAACCATGTTCTTAACTGAAACTTTTTTTTAAAATCGCTAGCTTGCTATGCTACCGCTAATCGCTATCCGCTAACGCTAATTTGCACAACAGTCCCGCATTTCTCTGCCTTGAATGGACTGTATACATCGTATAGGCTGTGTACATATATGTATTATTAACGGTCTATGATACATCGCTACG
>NC_045742.1:24444888-24456514 GCF_008692095.1 Etheostoma spectabile
CATATACCGCCCTGTATCACACAGGGACACCGGAGGAAACCCAACAGCTGATCCACTTTTGGGCTTTCATGATTTCTTAAATCATGTGTTCATGTTGTACCCATTCATCATAGCATTGGTACTGTATTATTTTAATCATTTTTTGTAATTAATTCCTGTTCATGCACTTGTATATTGTTGCTGGTTTTGATACAGGACACCAATGAAATGTGAGGGGAGGGGGGGGGGGGGTATCAGAATAGCTGTAGTTAATAGAGATGATCAGAGTACCCGGCTGAAACAAGTATCCGGTACGGATAAAGCACTTTGCAGAGTACAAGTATTATACGAGTAATATGAGTCAAGATCCGTGCTCAGATTGAATACAACTCCTCAACTGGCCGCGCAGCGTTCTGTGATAGTCACAGTGCCCCCCCGCCTACAAACACGCTCGGCTCAATCACACACACACACACACAGAACAAGGAGAAATGCGCTCCCTCGGCCGCTCCCTCTCCCTCTCTTTCTCCCGCTCCGTCAGTCAATCGAGTCTGTTCCGTTAACGTTTAGGGTTTCTTCAGCTTCAGGTTTGTTTTTAACTTCGGTTTGTAGTCCTTACATAATAACCAGTAGATTTCTGGTGAACTTGGGTTTCAGACATGCTGCTTGGTTTAAATGCAACTCCCGTTGCGTCTCTGCCATCTGAGATTTTTTTTTTAACTGTCAGCTGCCCCCCCTGTATGTCTCTCTCTCTCTCTCTTTCTTTCTTTCTTTCTTTCTTTCTTTCTTTCTTTCACACACACAAGACCACCCGACCCTCTTCCGGGTTAAATCTGACCACTTCCGGGTTAGGCCCCGCCCAGTCCGAGTACGGATACGGATACAGATAATTCATGTGGTAAACAGATACAGATACAGATAATGCTGTACTCGCTCATCCCTAGTAGTTAATTTGTTTGTGGTCTTGTGTCTTTTTTTAGTTTTACACATTTGAGTGCCTTTTTGTGCGTGTGACATGCAAGTTATGATTCTAATAGTTGATAATGGTTCTGTAATATATTTTATGTAATGTTTTTTGCCTGTTATGTTTAATTTATTGGGCAATAAAGACAATTGTTTTAACAAAATGTTTTTCGGAACATCAAGGACATTCAAAACGGTGATAACTGAAACAGATGTAACATTCCGTGTGTGTATACACATATGTATTGCAAACAGACCTAAGCACTACACAGATAAGAACATCTGCACCACCAAAGTGAACATAAAACAGCTATAAAATATATAAATATATTAATGCATATGACACTATTGTCAAAACCCACACAATCGACAGAGACAGCATCTTGGAAGTTTGTGATCAAAACTGTATGGTGATGTAACCAAGTGCTGTCCCATTTTCTAGGGGTATGTTTTCACCCCTACCCCTTACCCCTTGGTTTTAAGAGCTAAGGGTAGGGGTAGGTTGTTGTTTTTTTTGTTATAACTGCTTACACTTGTCTGTTCCCTGTATCTGTCTTTTATTGTCTGTAAAGCGACCTTGAGTGTTCAGGAAGGCGCTGTTTAATAAAATGTATTATTATTATTATTATTATAAGGTTAAGATAGAGAAAATGGATTCAGCCTTACAACTTTCAGACAGGTTGCTCACGTCACAACTACGTCGTCCAACTCAGTTGGAGGCTGCGCAGTAACGCCTAGCCATCACCGGAAAGTGCATCTATTTTCCTTCACTGGTCTCCGTCCAGAACAACGGGATCTATTGGTCCACTTCTTTAACTGTCTATGAGGGCAACGGCGTCTGTTGGTCCATTTCTTTAACTGTCTATGGGTAAATCGAGACAGCTAGCTAGACTACTGAACCTGAGTTTTCTCTTGCACGATAAACAACTTTAATGGGCACATGTTCCACCAGAACAATTTCCATCTTGCAGTGGCACCATTGTTGCATCAGGCGCTTAACGCCGCCGAAAACCATTGAGTGGTTTAAAGAAATGTCAAAAAACCAAAGCACGTTTTTCTCCTATGCAGGAATGTTGTGTGGAAAGTGCAGACCTTCCGCGGCGCTATGAAGATAGGACTGGCAATACAAACTAAAAATGAATATTGGAAATTGCTGTTAACAGTTGTTGAAACGCTTCGAGCAATAAATCACAACACATCCTATTTGTAGCGTCCATGTTGTTTCCACATTACGACTAAAGCTCCAGAACACAAATTTGAAACAATGACATCCCAACCAAGGATATGGGGCCATCCGAGGAGCACGCGAATGCACCATACCTCTCCTGGCTAGCATAGCGCTCTGTTAGCAACACCTTGTCTAAATCCCGTCTGAATCCTGCAACGCTAGCTAGTTAGCTAACTAACTTAGCCAGCTGAGCTGACATTATTAGCCTATTGGGTACGTACGCTGATGAAATGCCCTCTTGGTGGCCTGTTGTGGAAAAAATGGCTATCCGGTGGTCCAGATGGCAAGTGTCCAGGGGGAGGACCACTACAAGGCCCTCGGAGTCTGAAACTGAAAGGAGGGCCATGGGGTGGTGGAGGTCCAAACGGCGGCGGTCCTTGAGGTGTTTTACCTGGGCGGTACATGTTCAAGAGGGAAAGCTAACTCCTGTATCACAGAGTGAAAGGGAAACGTGGTATATTTTTCACACAGTTGCGCGCAAAGTGACTCGACTTAGATTGGGGAGTGACAACCACAGTTAAAGAAACAGGGTCCACGGCAGCGCCTGTGGCTGCCACCGGAAATGTAGTAAGAGTATAACATCCGGAGTCATTCATTCATAATAAAAGGTCTGCTTTTGGTCAGTTTATAGCATGATTTAAAGTCTCTTACATCAATTAATGTCCTGGAGCTATTTAATTGTATAGAATGTCCAACATAAAATATTACTTGAAATAGCCTTAAAAAATTCGTACAAGCAAAAGTCTACTCATTCAAAATAAAAGCTCTTCACGTTTTCTCTTGCATTTACGCAATGCCATTATGCAATTACTTTATCTTTACAAAAGTGTTTTTGCTCAAATCTAATCCAGTTTGTAATTTGGTTAACCCTGGAGACAAATTATACTGATTGCTGTTCCCCCTAATTCATTTTGAGTCAATACTACAAATGCATTCACCTATAACTTGTGAATTAGTGTCAGTTGTTATATGTAGATTTATTTCCTACCTCCGCATATCTCTTTTTTGTAGTCAAAACTTAAAAGCAAAATCCAGTTTCTGGATTAAAAAAATAAATAAAATAAAATAAAATAAAAAAATCAGACTACTGAATGAAAAAGTAATGTTCTCACTTTATATTTTATTGCTCATTCACACACCCATGCAAACCTTCCAACATCCATATTTGTATGCACACAATCTTCCATGAGCAGTACAATATGGCATTTTAAATAAGTAACAAAAGGAGATTCCAGTCAAATCTATGGAAACAAAATGTAGACTGGAAAGATTAAGCGGTTTTCAAGTAATTGCCAAATTCAATGATTCTATTACGGATTTTGACGGTGCGCTTCTAATTTAAGATAGACAGTAGGTGCACCAACACTGAAATCGTAGGACCATTTTCCTGTCTTTTAAAAAACATAAGGCTAATTAAGTGTCAAAATGAGATTCAAACAGCAGAGTCCAACTAATTGACCAACCCTTTACAGTATTGGCCTTGAATAGAAAACATTACACCACCAGTATGAAAAAAGCAAGGGACTACATTACAGCCCTCTGTTCTAAAACAATAATTCCCCAACATATGGTATGTATCTCCTAGATCATCATTTAACATTTATGTCAACTTTTAACCATGCTGAAAATTCTAAATCGGATAAGGCAGTTAAAATCTGTTCACACGTTAAGGAGTCGATCTTTGAGTTGACTCTGCTGCGATGCTCTTTACTGAGTCTTCAACTAGTGTATTGTCTGCCTTGATTAAAGCCAGCTTGGTTGTAGTGCTGCCCGCCATGTTGGAAGAACTGTTCAAACTGTCCTCCTTGGTTAAAATTCTGGCCCCCTCTCCCTCCCCAGCCTCCTCCTTGTCCTGCTCCTCCACCACCTCGGCCTCCTCTTCCCCTACCCCCACGACCTCCTCGACTGCCGCCTCTCTCCTGATGCCAGCCTGCATCTTTTTGGTAATTGTCATGGGAACCGCCTCCTCCTCCTCCATTGTAACCAGGGTCCTGGAAGCCTCCTGGGTTGTTCCCTCCTCCTCCGTAACCACCTCTCCCGCCTCCTCCCTGATGTCCTCCTGCATCTTGATAGTGGCCCTGGTTGTAACCACCTCTCCCTCCTCCGTCTACCCAGCCTCCCTGCACCTTCCCCCCTCTGCCGCCTCCTCCTCTACCTCCCCTGTCTCCATGTCCTCCTCCGCCTCCTCTCTCATATCCTCCACGGCCACCTTGGGAGTAGTGATCGTAGCCCCCCCTGCCGCCTCCGTGCCCATAGTGTCCTCCGCCCTGGGGAGCATCCTGACGCTTCTGCCAGGAGGGCATTTCTGGGGGAGGAGGCTCAATCTCACAGGGTCGGCCTCCCCTGTCTGGCACTCGGCCCATTAGAACCTAGGAAAAAGGACATACTTAAAACAAAACCGTTTAAAAAGGAAGCCCACTAGCCAAGTAGCTCAAAGGAGCAAAGCAACATAGATCTTCCAATACAATGCCGGATGACCATGAAAAACGCATTTCACTTCATCCGGCTGAAATCAGACCTCCACTGCTCTGCTCCGTGGGGTGCTCTGTGCACTGGCGCCACAGATTGAAGCCAAACACTGTTCATCTAACCATAGCTCCATGACACAAAGCTGGATTTAAATTGGAAAAATATCCCTTCATGGGCTTCCTTCATTGGATTGCTGAAGGAGGGGATAGTTCTTTTAAGTATAAAAAAATTACATTGAAAATACACCCCAGTCCTTTTATACTTTCGATTTACAACCAAATATGTGTCTGATTAAAGGCAGAGTTAGTAATGTTGAAAAGCAAGCAAGATTTGAAAATAGCATCTCCTCGGGGCTCTGTCTAACGCCTCCCCCCGTCCTCGGGCTCCCCCCCACACACAGACATGCACAAAGTGGAAATGTAATTTAAACATCTGCTTTATCCTGCTAGTTCAGTCACACATACTAGCTAAACTTTTATTTAAATGATACAGAACAATAATTTGAACATGGACTCACATCCCTTATCTACAGAGAACACATTAAAAACAGTGTCTGAATAACCTATGACAGAAAAAGAGTGTTGTGACTATACTGTGAAATACCTTATTTATGGCACAAGCAGTCTTCTCTCTTATCGTGCCACTGCTTGTACGTAGGATCTTGGAGAAGTCTTGTCGAGCAGCAAGAAGGTGGGCAGAAGTGATTTGACTTTTGGTGCCAAGAGCAGAACGAAGTGGCTTGTAAACTTTAGCCAACTTTTCAGCATGCGTCTGTAATAAGACATACAAAAGGAAGTCTTATTCATTTTAGGAAAGCATTACATATCAAGTGTATATCAAGTGAACAGTATGTGGTTTACATCATTGTTGTTTTTTTTTGGAACATGGAAATCATCGGTCATGTCGTCCATTTTGGATGGACCATTTTAATGGTATGGCATGAAAATAAAAATTGCATTTATTTAGCAGAACTCCAAACACAAACACTTTGAGGTACAATGAAAAGAAAGCAGAAAGCTGTTTCCATTACAGGCATGCAGAAGCATTGCTATATGATTTTTCAATTAATGCTGGACACATGTAGTTGAACAACAACTATTTTTGAGGATTTCTTACATTATAGTATACTGTGAAACCTTCAATTTTATGCTCAGGCCACACTGCCTACTTTTACCTGATAATGACAGCAGCCTTGTTGAACTGCTGCGGCTCGCAAGCCTGCAGTGTCCACACAGACAGTCCTATCTGTACATTGAGATTGCCTTGAATCAGCTATAATAGAATGTTTAATTTCAATTTGCCATTACAGAAGAGGTTAAGATTCTGTCCACAGAAATGCTAGAGGGTTTTAATTTTTACACTGAAAGAGTAAGTGTTTAGTTAAAAATAAACATTAATATGTTGTTCATGTTTGTAAGATATATTGACATTGAAATTGTGGTGAAATTGTGACTGACAATTAGACTGGGTAAACCCCACCCATTCTGCCGGCAATTCAATTTCTCCCTGCAGCTCAGTCTGGAAACCTGCATGTTTAATTCTCTTGCTTAAGTTCACAATTTTGCTGGAACCAATCACAAACTGGCTTATCTATCTGATACCTTATCTATCCAATTGCATCCAGAGTCATTTTAACTATGCCCGTTGTTCACGCCTCTTGTGCAGAGAAAATACAGAGCACACTCCCCAGACCATCTCTGGGACAATCTCTAATCTATTGAGCTTGGCTTGGCCTGGTGATAGCCAGACTAACTGACAATATGACTGACGTAACATCCTTTTAGCGGTCTGTTTTTGCGGAGAACTGCGCATGTCACCAACTAAAAACAACGCACACGCATTGCTCAGGTAGGCAGTGTGGCCCAGGTGTCAGACTGTTGGTTGGACAAAACAAGCTTTTTGATGACATCCACTTGAGCTAAATAACATTTTTCACTATTTATGTTTTATAGACCAAACAATCAAGAAAATTATCATCAGATTCACTGATAAATTGTCAGTTGCAGCCCTGAAAAAGATTCTTGCAGAAACACTTTTCCATTCCATTAAACAAACTCTGCAAAGAAGAAACACACACGGACAAGAGAGGCCTAACTTTTGCTCAAACACAGATTTAGAAGGATTTCACGTTTTCACATACCTTTGCTCTGTCAGACCAACCAAAAGACTGCACTGTCACATCAAGACGTTTCAACAACATTTTTCTTCTTACGTCATACTCATTTAAGAGTGCTTGGTTTATAGCTTCAATTTTTTCCTTGTAAAATGAGAAAAAAAGAAAAGACAAAATGAATGCAACAGTTATTCACTTGCATGCAGTGTTCCTTAAGTATATTATATTTCTTCATTATTTTTCTGTATTTACCAAGTGCACAGGTCCAAGGGCCTTCTTCATCAAAGGCTCTCCTACATGATTTGGTGGGACTCTACTTATGGCTTCTTTCAGCTATGAAAAATGGACAACATGCAAATGTGTGTATTATAAGTGCATGGTTAATAAGCTATGTACAGCACTTTGGTCAGTGTGAGCCGTTTTTAAATGTGCTATAGTAATACAATTTACTCACTTACTATGAATAGACATTTAAACATATATCAGCAGATACAACCACACTGACAAAAGCAGAAATGTACAACCAGATTTCTTCTCACAATGACTTACATGACAGTATGTTTGGACTGAACCTGCTGACATTTATTGCATATCATTACTATTATTCTTTGTTGATGTCACATCATTCCAACCAAAATAGGCATTGATTGTAAGGAAAGAAACTTTTTTGAAAACAGATTCACAAATTAAGTTTACAGTTGGAAGTTCAAAAGTTAATCAATCCACAGATTCAGTGGTAGGGTACACATAATCCAAATTTTGCACTTTGGTTGTACACAGTGTTTTGCGAAAGCTAGGTCAGGAATTTAAAGATTTGCCAGCTTGAAATGCATGTTTAACCCTTCTTTGAGAGCACATCCTTTCTCTGTCAACAGACCAACTGACCTTCTTCTCAATTCCACTGAAGAACTGGAACATGGTGATGTTTGCTGGAGGCTTGGACATGCCCAGTGCCATGCAGATGCCCTTCAGTTCCTGGAACATGGGGCTGCCTGAATCCTGGGTTTTCTTTTCAGGCTTATTTATGAGGATCATCCTTGACGCCTCCAAGTCAGACACCAGAAAGGCTGGGATAAAAAAAATAAAAAAAAAATAAAATGAACTTGAATGAATTTCTAGGATGCTTAGGTTTTAGAAACATATTTAAATAGTTAAAATGCTAGCTGACTCAAGAAGTTACCTTAGCACAAAACAACAAAAAGAAGTCACCAGAAATGTAATTAAGAGTCATGAAATTCAGTTGTGTTTGGTGGGGCATACAGGAAATCCACCTATCAAAAGGCCAAAGTTTACTTTCTGTGGTTTGAGCAGTTCCCAAGAGGCTGTTGTCAAAAGATATATTCTAAATTGTACAGCTTGTTCCAATATTACTGTAACAGTATTTTTACATGTTGTGGCTAAAAACCTCTGAGGCTCCCTATTTTTTCTTACTTTCTGTTCATGGTAGAATTGCAAAAAGTAATGCTGTTGCTCTCCGTTTTTGTCAACATGAATAAAGTTGGATTTGTCAACGGCCAAAATCAACTGGTGATTCAGTTTTTACTTTCAGTCTTAGCGCAACATCGCTGCTGATCAATTCATACGTACAGGATGAGATTGATGAAAAAATACAAGATAAACAAAAACAGTGTCTACCCAGCTTTGGTGTGGCAGTAAGCCAGAATTCATGGATACACCTTAATAACAACTTGTAGCCATTATTGATTAGTTACAACTGAGTTTGACAAGACACAATATTTGTTGAATGAAAAGCCTATTGTATGGTGAGAAAGCCAAAAGCATCAGCAGAAAAGTGAAACAAGGTCTCCACCTCTCCAAAACAAACAGACCCACTGATTTAAACCGGTAAAAACACTGAATAAAGCGGTTTAATGTTAAAATAATTAATTCATTGACGCTGTTCAACCGACCTGAGTACAGATTATTTAGCTTCCTTCTTTAACAACTTAAGATCTAGAAGTCCAATGACTAAAATACTTAATTTGGTTAAATATATAGTTAAAAACAACCAAAAACCTAGTGGGCATCATAAAATGTGGCTTAAAACTGGGAAAAAAATTAATTTCATGACAGCTTCTGGCAGACAACCACAATGCTGATGCATGCGCAAAGCGGATTGATTGTGTGTAAATACACAACTCAAAATATATATAACATAGGTATAGGTCGTGTTTATACATTTTAACGCGAAAAAGTTACATATTAAAAACTTTTAAATGGGACAGAGCCATCATTATAACCTACCCCTGTGCTTTTCCTGCTATAATCATAATAAATATAATAGGTGGGTGTGGTACAACAACCCACGTAAAGTGCAACAGACCATAACCTCACAGGTTAATGCAGCAATGCTTTTCTTCATAAAACGATTTAGGGTGGCTTTTGAAATTGAGATGTTGGAAAGTGCTGTTCTCATACTAATGAGCAGCAGACAGTCGGTCCTGTTGAGGAACCTCTGGGTGATGTCTCCGCTGGTGAGGATAGAGTAAGGACAGGCGAGCTCTGACAACAGCCCACTCATCTCCAGCTGGAAGCCCTCTGCCTCGCTCGGACCTGGCAGGGTTAGGAGAAACACACCAAACATGATGTTGCAAGGCAGGTTGGTAAATCTCACACATACCCAGTCTAAGAAAAACAGTTAGCTAAAGTATTTGTGTTAGCAAAGTGTTTCCAGTAGGAATTCTTTCAGCAACAATGATGTGCAAGTTTTATATTGCGCTGGACCAAACATGCAACTTCTCAATAACGAGGAAGAATTATAATCGTAAACTCATATGACATATAAAATATTCATGGACATACTTATTCGCCTTTACACAATCCCTAAAGAGAAAGCAAGAGTCAAATATTTAGAACATGTGAATGTATTATGCTAAAACAGAGGTTACTTTCCCATAAACAATTTGATTCGGATGGCAAAATTTAGATATGTAGATCTCCTTATTTTACTTCTTAAATTTTAATTTGTTTTTTTAAAATCAGTATTTGTGTCATGTTTTCAGATGGCTTTTAAACTAATGTCATGTTCTACATTTGCCGGTTTTAACTTAGAATTCAATAAAGTGAGAAAAATTTAAAAAATGAAATAACCTTCCTAATATCCATCTTGAAATGAAAAATCCCAGATCTCAAACAGAAAACCCTTACTGTACTGCGGAATTTGAAATAACACTGATTAAATATGTCTAAAGAACCACACCTTTCTACCATTGGTTTAAAACCCTAAGAAATCCAATCTAAATACTTACTTCATAGCCCACAAAACCTATACCATAGCATGTGCCATTTAACACAAGCATATATTAATTGTTTCACTTCTTTGCCATTGACATTATTTAGTTTGCAAGAAAAGGAAAGGATACTAGTGCAACACTTGTTACTATTCAAATTGTTCTAATAATTCTGCAGCAGAAGTATGGAGCTAGATTTGTTTATCACATACGAGAGAAAAAATATCTGAGAGAAAAAAAAATGTTTGAGAGAAAAAGTTATCACACTGATAGCAAAAAAAAGCATTTTATGAGAGAAAAACAAATATTTGAGGGAAAAGGTTTTCATACCAATAGCAAAAATAATATTTGAGACTAAAAAAAGTTTAAATATACATTTTTTAAATTATTTCTCTCAAAAAATCTCTCTCAAAATACTTTTTTAAACTCTCAAATTTATATTTTTTGCTATCAGTGTGAAAATTTTTTTTTAAAAAAGTCTTTGCTTTCAATGCAATTTCTTTCTCTCGTCTCAGGATTTTTCTCTCGCTGTGAAAATAATGTCATGCTTCTAAATAAATACTGTTTAATTATCTTAACACTTTTTAAGTCAAACTAAAACACTGGTGGTGAGCTCCAGGTCCTGCAGCCGAGACGGACTGTCTTCAGTAGGGTTGGGCCAGCGTGGAAATATTGCTAGAAAGCTTTGCTGCCAACCTCAACCTGATCTGATCTCCAGCGGGACACGGAGAGCCCCACACCCAGTAGCAGCAGCACATCCCCGGCCATGACCATAGCTTGCTTTGCTGATGTTGTGCCCACATTTGTCATGCCTGAAAAAAATTGCACCCGCTTGAGCAGCAACAATAATTTCTGCTGAATAATGCATATCTTAACCCTTATTGTAGCCAAGAATTGTATCCAGGTAGCAAGGAAATGATAACATCGATATCTCTAAAGTTTTTTTTTTTTCTCTTTGACTGTTAAAAAGGGTTTAGATAATTGAAAAGTATTTATTTAGAAGCTGGCTGGCTGTTAGTTAGCTAACGCTAGCTTTCGCGCTCAACTAAAGCAGCGCATACAGTACAGGCCAAAAGTTTGGACACACCTTCTCATTCATTGTGTTTCCTTTATTTTCATGACTATTTAAATTGTAGATTTTCACTGAAGGCATCAAAACTATGAATGAACACATATGTAATTATGTACTTAACAAAAAAGTGTGAAATAACTCTTAAATGGGTCTTATATTTTAGATTCCTCAAAGTAGTCACCCTTTGCTTTTTTGATAGTGCTGCAAACACTTGGTGTTCTCTCATTAAGCTTCATGAGGTAGTTACCTGAAATAGTTTTCACTTCCCAGGTGTGCCTTGTCAGGGTTAAATTTCTTGTCTTATTAAATGGGTTGGGACCATCAGTTTTGTGTAGAAGTCAGGTTGATACACAGCTGATAGCCCTAATGGACAACTGTTAGAATTCATATTATGGCAAGAACCAATCAGCTGAGTAAAGAGAAATGAGTGGCCATCATTACTTTAACAAATAAAGGTCAGTCTGTCCGGAAAATTGCAAAGACTTTGAATGTGTCCCCAAGTGCAGTCACAAAAACCATCATGCTACAACAAAACTGGCTCACATGAAGACCGCCCCAGGAAAGGAAGACCA
>NC_045742.1:24456524-24456738 GCF_008692095.1 Etheostoma spectabile
CTGCTGCTGAGGATAAGTTCATCTGTGACACCAGCCTCAGAAATCGCAAGTTAACAGCAGCGCAGATTAGAGACCAGATGAGTTCCAGCAGAAGACACATCTCTAGAACAACTGTTAAGAGGAGACTGCGCCAATCAGGCCTTTATGGTCAAATAGCAGCTAGGAAACCACTGCAAAGGAGAGGCCACAAGCAGAAGAGATTTGTTTGGGCCAA
>NC_045742.1:24456748-24456913 GCF_008692095.1 Etheostoma spectabile
GGAATGGACATTAGATCAGTGGAAATCTGGGCTTTTGTCTAATGAATCCAAGTTGGGGATCTTTGGAACCAACCGCCATGTCTTTGTGCGAAGCAGAAAAGGTAATTGGATGTATTCTACATACCTGGTTCCCACGTGGAGCATGGAGGAGGAGGTGTGATGGTG
>NC_045742.1:24456923-24459748 GCF_008692095.1 Etheostoma spectabile
GACACTGTTGGGGATTTATTCAAAATTTAAGGCATACTGTTCTAGCGTGGCTACCACAGCATCCTGCAGCAACATGTCATCTCATCCGGTTTGCGTTTAGTTGGACCATCATTTATTTTTCAAAAGAACAATGACCCCAAACACACCTCCAGGCTGTGTAAGGGCTTTTTGACAAAGAAGGAGAGTGATGGAGTGCTGCGCCTCCACAGTCACCGGACCTGAACCCAATCAAGATGGTTTGGGGTGAGCTGGACCGCAGAGTGAAGGCAAAAGGGCCAACAAGTGCTAAGCATCTCTGGGAACTCCTTTAAGACTGTTGGGAAACCATTTCAGGTGACTACCTCTTGAAGCTCATCTAGAGAATGCCAACAGTGTGCAAAGCAGTAATAAGAGCAAAGGGGGGCTACTTTTGAAGAAACTGGAATATAAGTCATGTTTTCAGTTATTTCACACTTTTTTGTTAAGTACATAATTCCATGTGTTAATTCATAGCTTTGATGCCTTCAGTGACAATCTACAATGTAAATGGTTATGAAAATAAAGGAAATGCATTGAATGACAAGGTGTGTCCAAATTTTTGGCCTGTGCTGTATATGTTGGTGACAATGGTGTAATGATTCAGATCGATTCAGTTTCCAAAACAAGACGTGCTCAACCGACTGGCCAATAGGAACGTGGCCCCGCCCATGACATTATTTTCACAGTGAGAGAAAAATCCTGAGACGGAGCAAGAAATTGGATCAAGAGCAAAGACTTATGTTTTGAGAGCGAGAAGAAAACGTTTTGAGAACATTTTTTCACACAGATAGCAAAATTTGAGAGTTTAAATAAGTATTTTGAGAGAGATTTTGTTTCTGAGAAATAATTTTAAAAATTTCAAATATTTAAACTTTTTTTAGTCTCATACTATTTTTTGCTATCAGTGTGACAACTTTTTTTTCCCCCTAGATCATTTATTTTCTCGTATGTAATAAAGAAACAAATCTAGCTCCATATAGGAGCAACTTTACTTTACTCAAATATGTCTTACAGTTAGTGGCGTGGACATTCTCTTCCAACTTGCAGTAGAGTCTAAGCTCTGAGACTATCCAGGCACAAAGCTTAGTAAACTCTGGGGAAGCTGCTCCTCTGCTCACAGCAGAATCTAGAGCTCCTTCGTCCAACAGAGGGCCTTGATACCTACAGTGACACATACATATTTTCTTTTTACTTTATTTCAAACATTTAAAATATAACAATATAACGTTACATATATTTTTATATAAAATAGAAAGTAGGAATTAATAAATGACATAAAAACCATATTCAATCTGACATACAAAACTACCCTTATCAGTAACATTACAACTGGTCAGTAAACAATACTGAGGTTTGGTTCAGTAGCAAAGCGAGGTTTGACTCTAGCCGCACAGACTTGTCTCGGGACATTACTGTCCTGTAGGAAGCTACAAGATATTTCAGCATAGTAGGTTAATTCATCGAGAAAGACTTCAATCAATCATGGCAATTATTTTTAGAAAGTGGGGCTAGAATTGGTTAATAGAAAAGAATGTGTTGGAGCTAGCCTGACATAAAATATGACGGAAGCAGCTTTTGCTGACGCAGCTTGTGACACAACATCATTCAAACCAGTATGTAGCAAGGTCTATTATTACCGGTACGCACACAAGATAGCTATGGTTCACATATAGCAATGAAAAAAGGCATCACCGTCAGACTGGACTGACCGTTAGCTACAACAGCTGCTAAGTTAGCCGTTTTGCTAAACAAGCTAAACTGTAACGTTAATATGCTGGTGGCTAAAATAGGAAAGACTGGCAAGGCTGGTCATTGGAATGCCAGCTTTCGCATATAATTTGCATGCAAAGGCAGATGCATCACTTTTTTAACTCACCCTAAATCTTCAAGAGAGACGAGGATGTCATTCTCCATCCCAATGATCTATTCTTATGCTCTAAAATCACTTACTATTAAATAGAGTTTTCACATGAGCAGCCAGCTCAGCTTATACACGTTTGATTTATCGGCTTCTTCTTCTTCTTCTTCTTCTTCTTCTGGGTTTTACGGCAGCCGGCATCCAAAAAGTTGCATTACTGCCATCTATGGAACTAACACCTTAGTGCACTATATCCTGTCATACAGTGCAGTGTCTTTTAAAAGTTTAAAAAAACGTTTTCCCCTCCCGCTTGACCCTATTTCTAAAACACCTTTCAGAGACACTTCTTCCAAATCAATTTCTCGCAAGTTTCTGTGTAACTCTTGTCTTTGGTGGTCATAATTTCTATGAGAAATCTAAATGTGCACTGTCTCAGGTTCCTGACATGAACACAAGCCACTCTGGTATATTCCTAAAATAAATAAAGTCCTGTTCAGAAACGTGTGACCCATCCTCATTCTAGAAATAATAACGTCTTTGACATTTTGCCTCCCCTCTTTTACAGGTATTAACTGAGTCAGTTACCTTACTAGATATGGAAAATAGGTACCTCCCTTTGTTTTTTTTGCTCCCAGAGCTGTTGCCATTTTAACATTGTTCCCTGCCACACAATCTTTTACCCTCCGCCTTGGATAGATTTATGTTGACATTCATGGTTTCCTTTTGAGCAGCTTCCTGGCCAAATTATCAACCTTTTCATTTGTTGCAATACATGAGCTGGGACCCATACAAATGATTTATTATTATATTATTATATAATTATTATTATATTATGGTTTATACCCCTTTCCTTTTCCCATCTGTAATTGCCAGAAGAAAATATCTCTCCATCAGTGCATGAAAAGGTACTGAGCATGTGTGTGTAATTCAGGCCTGTGTGTAATGTGTG
>NC_045742.1:24459758-24460743 GCF_008692095.1 Etheostoma spectabile
AGAGTGTAAATTGTAATTTCCCCTTGCGGGACTAATAAAGTATACAATATTATTACTATTATTATTATTATTATTATATACAAGGTCTTATTGACTCTTTCATAATTCTATCCCATTACTATTGATAGCTGACACAGAGTCACACATATCAACACTTTATGGTTCTGAATCTGCTCATTCAGGATTGCATAGGATTACACTGTGAACACACTTAAGACATTTGAGGTTCTCTTACAAGCTCGGGCATTCCACCTCTGGACCACAAAAGCTGCTCTTGTAGCACCTGTTTCTTGATCCTTTGCACCATCAGTAAAACATAATAGGTGTTCCAGAAATCTTTCTATTATATGACACTGGAATTCATGCACAAAATCTGATTTAGGATTTTCTGACTTAATCCCAAGTATCTCTAAATTAGTCTTCGGGACTTCCAATTTCTTACGTGTGAAACTAAAGTTGAACCCAAGTGCAGACAACAACGAAGAGACAAATGACAAGTTTACTCCAAATGTCCAAGTACGGGAATGCAACAGGGAAAAGCAAAGTCCAAATCCAATGGCTATCCAGGGTACAGAGCGAGAGTGATACGGTGTTTCCAAGGGTCCGTGTCCAATAATCCAGAGATCCAGTGTGGAGAGCAAGAATGGTGGAAGGCAGGAGTGAAGTGGCAGCAGGAGTCAGGTTCACTGAACTGTGGCAGAAAGAGAACAATCAGTGCAAGCAAAATCACAAACACTAACGGGTAGAGTAAGCAGCGACACCAACATGGTTGTCTTGACTATGATCTTACAAAGAGTGATAGGTTGACCGGGTATTTGAAGCAGAGGTGATTAGTGTAGATGAGCTGAAGCTGGAACCCTGACTCCCGCACACCAGGCTTCACTCCTACAATTAAGGACAGACAGAGGGGAGGGAGAGAGCGGAGAGAGAGAGCTACCTAGCAGCAGCAGGCCTAACAGTAACCCCCCCCCCCCCCCCCCCCCCC
>NC_045742.1:24460753-24462813 GCF_008692095.1 Etheostoma spectabile
CCCCCCCCAATGGGCGCCACCTAGTGGCCGACAGTATTTATCAGGATGCAGACGATGAAAGTTACGGACCAAGCTCCGGGGAACCCAAGAGCGCTCCCCAGGACCATAACCCTCCCAATCAACGAGGTACTGCAACCCACGGCCCCAACAGGGAACGTCCAGCAGCCGCCAAACAGTGTAGACAGGACCCTCACTCACGACCCTGGGCGGAGGATGGGGACGAGAGGGCGGGCACAGAGGACTAACAGACACAGGCTTAATCTGGGAAATATGAAAAGTGGGATGAACCCGTAGAGAGGCAGGAAGCTGGAGTCTCACAGCACAGGGGTTAATAACAGACAGAATCTTAAACGGTCCAATAAAACATGGTTCTTAGATTCCACGTTTAATGGAAGATCACGTGATTTAAGCCATAGCCTACCTCTTGTCCAGGCGCACAAATGGGAGCCAGCCCAAACGATATCACCAGATACTCAAAATGGCCCAAGGGTGTGTTAAAGGCGGTCTTCCATTCATCCCCTTTACGGATGCGTACCAGATGGTACGTGTTTTGTAGGTCCAGTTAGTGAAGATTGAAGCGCCGTGTAGAGGGGGAAAAGCAGAACTGATTAATGGCAGTGAGTATTTGTTCTTAATAGTGATGTTGTTTAGGCCACGATAATCAACACAGGGTCCGAGGGTCTTAACAAAAAAGAATCCTGCTGCTACCGGTGATGAAGATGGACGGATGATGCCAGCTGCTAGAGAGTCCCGAATGTAATCTTCCATCGCCTCAGTCTCCGGGCAGGAGAAATTGTACAGACGACTGATAGGAGAAGAGGTTCCAAACTGGAGGTCAATGGCGCAGTCGTACGGCCGGTGAGGAGGAAGGAAGCCATACCTTTGTTCTTGCAGAATACAGATGCCAGGTCATGATATACCTCAGGAAGAGCAGAGAGATCTACAGACTCTGGTGGTGTTTGAGGTTCTGTACTGGCAGAGGTTTGAGCAGAATACAAACAGTGTGACAAAACGTGGATTGTGTGCAATCAACCACGGAATACCAAGAACAAGGGTGTCTGAGGGCAGTCAATGATATGCAATCTGATCCTTTCCTGACGATTTCCAGACACATGGAGACAAAGAGGGACAGTCTGATGAGTAACACACGTCATTAATTGTCCATTAATTGTCTTAAGCTTGCAGCGGACTGTCAAGAGGTACTGTCTCAATGTCCAATTGTTGAGCTAATTCCCTGTCCAAAAAACTCTCGTCAGCTCCGGAGTCAACAAGCGAAGCAACAGACAAATGTTGACATTGCATTATTACAAGAGACACGTTTCCAGATACCGGCTGTTTAGCTAAGTCTACATAGACAACTTAATTTGTATATTTTTCTGTACAAGGCCATGATGGGTAAACTGCCGGCATATTTATGTAATCTACTCAAGCAGAATTCCAGCCGTTTTCATCTCCGTTCCACCAGGTGGCTTTCTTACCCGATTCCAAGAGTTTTTACTGAGCAGGGGAAAAAAGCCTTCTCTCACTTTGCTCCATGGTCTTGGAATAACTTACAAAACTTGCTCCATCTAAATGATCTAGACCCATTAAATGATTTTAAGGCCATGTTAAAATGCCATGCAACTAAAATATGTAACTGCGACTGCGTTGGCCAATCAGCACAGCGGTACCTTGTATAAAAGCTGTTAGTGGCCCTCTCACTGCCTGTCTTTCTGTGATGACGAAAGTGCGCCACACTCCCAGGTTGCTCAGGACTAGTCGGCTGGGGTACAGGTAGGGTGATCATTTGGCTGCCTTAGCACTTATCTCTGTACCGTTATCCGCTGCCGTTATTTTATTGTATTGAATGTTTGTAGATTTTTGGCTGGCGGGTCCATTTACTTTGCTGAGGGAACATAGCAACGGAGAAATAACATTACTGCTGTCGGTGTGATTGCATGCCGCAGCTTCCTCCTGCTGGGCCCGATCAACCTCTGCGTAAAGGGTATGTGGGCTAAATTGGTTAAATGTGCTGTATTTATAAATGTGCTGTATTTATATAGCGCTTTTCTAGTCTTAAC
>NC_045742.1:24462823-24463974 GCF_008692095.1 Etheostoma spectabile
AAGCGCTTTTACATCATACAGGAAACATTCACCATTCACACAAATTCATACACTGTGGCCGAGGTTGCCGTACAAGGTGCCACCTGCTCATTAGATAAAAATTCACACACATTCACACTCCGATGCGGGGCAACTCGGGGGTTCAGTGTCTTGCCCAAGGGCACTTCGTTCCACATGGGACTGCAGGGCCAACCTTCCAATTGGCAGGCAACCACTCTACCACTGAGCCACAGCCGCCCCCTTAGGCTTCCTCACCGGTTGTTTGGGGCTAATTTTGATTTATTTCTGTAACACTTGGAACAGGCTGAAACCGCTGGAGAGTTGGGTTTGCCACCTAGCATAGAGACCACCAGTCGCTGTTTTGCCTGGGTTACTGTTTTTTGCCTGTGCGTTTGCTTTGCCTGGGCGGCTGCAGTTTGCCTACTCCTGTTATGCCTAAAACTGCTGTTGAATCTCAAAATTCTGAGTATTGTAGCAGTTTCCACCGATTGCTGCACGCCCATCTGACTCTCACAGCCACAGGGCCAATGTGTACGCCACCTGTTCCACGTGAACCATTGTTTTACATGGGTGAATGTAGCGGAAGGGTTTGGCTCCCTACGTCAATTTGGTTGATTAAGTTGTTTCTTTTCCCTTTTGTTGTTTTGTTTTGAAATTAGTTAAAAGTTGGTTATATTCTGTTTAGTTTTCTTTTTCATTAGTGTTTTTTTTATTCTATTTAAAAATCTGAGTTTCTTTGGTTAAGTTATTGTGTTCCAATTATTTTCTTTGTTTTTGTTTATTGCTATAAGTGTTTTCTTTTGAATTTAGTCTTGCTTTACACTGCGTCTTGGAACCACTAGTGGTTCTGGCAGTTTAAATAATTTATGTCATTTATAATGGGTTGAGTTTTAATTTGCAGTGTTCACTAGAGACTTTCCCTGGGATTCCTCACTGCCATTCATTAGTAATTAAAATCATTCTCTGGGCAAAATTCCCAGGGTTGCGTTGTCGGTGTCCGTATTCAATCTCTGTACGTGCTCTCCCGTGCTGCCACACAAGGATATTGAGGATATTGTGGGACGCGATAAAAGGTTTTATTAGGAGCAATACCATACTATTTTGCTCTAATGTACGCAAAGTTACGTCACTGAAGCTGCAAAACCTTGAAG
>NC_045742.1:24463984-24464989 GCF_008692095.1 Etheostoma spectabile
CAGATTAGACTCACTGTTACAAACTAATTTTACTGACCGGATTAGTCAAGAAAAAAATAAACAACATTCTGAAAGAGAAGTCTAATTCACACAAAATTTCCAATTCATACAGCAAGATAGCGCTATTACTTTCAGGGTGCTAGAACCAGTCACCTTCTCGCTATGAGGTTAAGATCCAGTAAGGATTTTTATTTAATTCCCACTATTAATCCCTCAGATGGTAATATCAGAACTGACCCTGTCAAAATAAATACACCCCTTCAGACATTTTATTCCAGTCTGTTTGAATCTGAGGTTACTTTGGATAAATCCCACTGTGACAGCTGGTTGAATGAGCTTGACTTGCCTCAACTATCAGCAGAGGAATCAGCTAGCTTGGACAAATTAATTTCTATTGAAGAATTAAAATTGGCAGTACAGAATATGCAAAAAGGAAAATCACGGGGCTTTGATAGTATTCCCCCTGAATTTAATGCAACATTTTGGAAACAGTTGGGCCTTTTCCTTCCTTGATATGATTAACCTCTCTAGTGAAAAGGGTGAATTCTCAAGGGATGTTAACCAAGCTTTAATTTTCTTACTCCTCAAAAAGGATAAGGATCCTAAAGAGTGTTCTAGCTATCAGCCTCTAAGCCTGCTTAACACTGACATAAAAATCGATGCAAAGCTTCTAGCCCGTCGTTTAGAGTCTCATGTGGCAAAATTAGTGAACTCCGACCAAACAGGATTCATAAAAACGAGACTAGCAGGAGATAATGTTATACGCTTTATATATATATATATATATATATATATATATATATATATATATGTATGTAAAAACAAACACATATATACATTATATAATATATGATATATTTTATAGTCTCATGATTGTTTGATTTTGATAACATTAAGAAAGTATCAGGTTGCAATTGATTATGATAAATACACATTCAAATATTCTACTTTTTTTTATCATTTAATGCATTATTGTAGTATTTAATGTTTTGTGAAATGTGTCAA
>NC_045742.1:24464999-24466878 GCF_008692095.1 Etheostoma spectabile
TTTCATAATTAGTAAAACCAAAGATTAAGTTTGTTGTATTTAAATCGCTGCATTTCCCACATCCATTAAGGTTTCTCGTATTAAATGGGTTGGGTAGTGGACGGTTGGAGACTGGGCGGAGCTAAATGTTTGACCCCGCCCCTCAACGTTTAACCCCACCTACATTGAGGTCTGCGGGTCTGCAGTCAGGGGTACATGTGAATTTTGGCAAGGTAGGCACTGCCTACCCTGCCTACCCTGACTGCACGTCACTGGATTCCGGTCATGCAGGTACGCAATGTTTGGCTGCGGTAATTTGGGCAGCAATCACAAGTGCCGCTTAAAGTTGATTATGATTTTGGTCCCACTAGGGTGATAGCCAGACGCAAGTTCTCGTCCTTCACAGAAGGAACCGGAGCAAATCAGCTGTTTTAGCCGTATGTGGTAGCAATTAATGTGGCGGGCAAATGTTATCCTTCTGTGTTGCTTTTGCCATTGAATGCCGTGCGAAATCTTTATAGTATAATTCTTCAACCAATAGGTTCTCTAAAATTAAGTTTCTTCGTATGTTCTTCGTATGTTATAGCATTAACATAGGAGTTTGTGTCCTTGCAAAGTAGGCTTATTTTTTATTTTGTATTAATGCACTAATTATTTGCAAGACATGGTAACTTTGTGACTGACAATTAGTGTGTTGTTTTATTAAAGTGGGACCAGTCCAGTCTCGGTTTCTACTGTTATTTACCTTTGTTTCTTTGTTTATTTGCTTTGGTCAAGGCATTTGTGCTGTTATAAGTGGTCTGTTGAGAGATTGTTAAAAGGTTTTAACACATTGCTCTCCTCGCTCTGTATATCCAGTTTTGATCCTGTACAAGGCTGGGTTTTTTGGCGACACACTGTCTCCTAGTGGTGAGACTGCATTGGGTGACACTTGTATGTACGTAGCCTTAACACTGTATATTATATACTTGCATGATATTTTGTAGTGACTTTTTCTCTGCCATCTAATTTATTATTTTAACTAGTCTATCCCTGCTATTTTTATTGGGAATCTTTTAAACTTTGTTATAGAACCAAACCTGTTTTTTGTACAATATTTGCCTCCTGTTAATTGTTTATCTCCGGGGAGAGTCAGAGTTGGTCACACAACACACTGAGTAACCTATTAAAGGTTTGAAGGGTTCCTCCTGACCCTCAACAGGAGGTGGCGTGGTCAAGTCTAAAGGTAAAACTGTCATTGGTATAATCAAAGCTTTGTATTCTAATCCCTTAGCTCGATTCTTAACCAGACGCACCTCCTCCTCTTTAGTTCCAGTCTCTAAATCCTCCCGCCAAGGTTGCCCCTTAAGTCCTGCACTATTTGTCATTTCTAAAGAGCTGCTGGCTCAAGCCATTTGCCAATTGATTAAGATGTCACCAATATGCATTTGAGTACACCGCATCATCTCTCATTATCTGCAGATAATTTTTTGTTTTTTTTAGAGAACCCCTCTGTCTCTTCCTCGCCTTCTATCATTATGCGAGTAGTATGGAAGCTTATCAGGCTTTAAAATTAACTGGTCAAAGTCTGCACTACTTCATTCAAATGATTGTGCCCGCAACTCAACCATCTCTGCAGATTATTAAACATAACTATTCTGTTGGTCTGAACAGCGTTTTAAAGGATATGGAAAAATGGATTGGTCTCCCCATGTTGATTCAAGCCCATATCTCAGTGGTTAAAATATTTTTTTTTACCCAAGGTCAATTTTGTGAGCTCTATGCTACCTCTCTTCCCTCCTGCTGGATACTGGCGCAAATTACAATCAGCTGTTTAAATTTATCTGGAAAAGCAAGCGGCCACAACTTAAGATGTCCACTTAACAGAAGAGGAAAGAGGATGGTGGCCTTTCAGTTCCCA
>NC_045742.1:24466888-24468107 GCF_008692095.1 Etheostoma spectabile
TTATTTCTGGTCCTTTTGTGTTAAGAACCCCTCTCAATTGTTTAGCCCAGTGTCTATTTACTGCCGTACCTAATAAAGTGCTATGACAGAGCCTTGGTCACTCCACAACATTCTTTTTGCCAATGTTTCTAACAATTAGTGCCAGCTACACTTTGGCCCCATTATCTTTCATCTTAACGAAACTTGGAGATTAGCTGAAACAATTTAGCTTGTAACTGACACACTTTCCCCCATCATTCAATGATACAGCACTCCTTATTAGTGGGAGGTCAATAACAAGAGCCCCACAATAGGAACAAAGGGGAGTTCATTGTATAAAAGACATATTTGGTGAAGTTGGCTTGTTACCCTTTTCTGACTTACAAAATGCATTTGGTCTACCACGTTCCTCTTTTTTATTTTACCTTCAGCTAAGGCACTCAAGGCGTCCCTTGGCAGAGGCCTTGGCCCATCCATCCTATTTGGAAGTTGTGTACTGTGCAGCCTAAAAACTGTGATATAGTATCCAGGCTTTATCAGTTCTTATTCACTACAGTTTCATTCATAGGACATGACAACCTGACTGGCAGACCACAGTATGTGTGCCTGCAACACCGGGGCCCCGCAGGGGATTGTCCTCTCTCCCTTCCTCTTCACCATCTACACCACAGACCACTGGATGTTTCCATCCAAAGGGTCAGTGTAGGCCTCCACATTGTGGAGGACTACAAATATCTGGGAGTGCACTTGGACAATAAACTGGACTGGGCCAAGAACACTCAAGTCCTCTACAGGAAGGGTCAAAGCCGTTTCTACTTTCTGAGGAGGCTGAGGTCCTTCAACATCTGCAGGATGATGCCGAGGATGTTTTATGAGTCTGTGGTGGCCAGTGCTTTCCTCTTTGCAGTTGCATGCTGGCGCAGCAGGTAGTGGTCGCCAACAGACTCAACAAACTGATCCGCAAGGCCAGTGACGTTGTGGGGGTGGATCTGGACTCTCTGTCGGGTGTGTCAGAGAGGAGTCCAAACTACATGCCATCTTGGACAATGT
Source organism: Etheostoma spectabile (assembly GCF_008692095.1). Lineage (NCBI taxonomy): Eukaryota > Metazoa > Chordata > Actinopteri > Perciformes > Percidae > Etheostoma > Etheostoma spectabile. Next base: position 24,467,918 of record NC_045742.1, read on the forward strand.
CTCGCACCCACTCCATGGCTTGCTGCTCAATCACAGGAGCACTTTCAGTGATCAACTCATCCTCCCAAAATGCACCTCCTACCTGTGGCCATCAAACTTTATAACTCCTCCCTCTAAGTGTCTGACAGACAGACACTTAGAGGTTAAAACTGGACAATTTTATCTGTTTTGTGCAATAACACTGGCTTGT
>NC_045742.1:24468117-24468300 GCF_008692095.1 Etheostoma spectabile
CAATACTCAACTGCTGCTATTATTATTATTATTACTACTTTTCACCATTGCAATACCTTAATTATGTTAATTATGTAAATATGGTATCATAATATTACTTTAACTATGTAAATATCCACACTCCTTATATTTCTTTATTTATAATTCTACTATTTGTGCAACTGCAACACAGAGTTTCCCTTT
>NC_045742.1:24468310-24469841 GCF_008692095.1 Etheostoma spectabile
GGGATCAATAAAGTATTTCTGATTCTGATTAAAAGGTTAACAGTGGAAGTTTACTTTTCTGTCAAGCAGCGTCCTGCGATGTCACTATCACGCATGCACACATCGCGATGTCGATGCTAAAACACAATATCGTTAACCCTAGCACATACCACTAACATCAACAAAAGGTAAAACCTCTGAAAATTAATTTAGCAGTTTATGCTTGTTCAGTTTTGGATTTGGGCAACAAAGGTCATTTGTCATTAATATTAACATATGGTAACACTGTACTTGTTTTCCACATAAAAGTGACAGGACATTGTAATGAACACATGACACTGTCATGACACATGAACCCTAATCATAATTTGTCATGACAAAACCGAATGACACTTACTAAAAGGTTATGTCATAACCGTGTATGACTTGTTTAGGTTTTGACACGTGTCATGTCACTTTTATGTAGATCCCTTGAAGTAAAGTGTAATCTAACATATTAACATCCCTAAAAAAGAGGCAAAAGTATCTTGCGTCTTTTACTTTTACTAACATTTAGTATCATTTCCCTAACATCCTTTGCAGTTATGTTAGGATCCACCTTTTGACATCCCAGAACCAACATGCAAACCAAGCTACATTGTTCAGCCAACTGTAGTACATTAACAATGGATAAAATTAAAGTTACAGTCAGTAGAATTAGATTACTAAATATTATCAATATTAAACCATTTGTTTTGAAAGACATACAACATCAACTGTCACAACAACAAAAACAGTGGAAATTCTACAGCCGACACTGATGTAGAATAGTTATGGCAATGACTTTAACCAATCCCATTGACTTAAGTCTGGACCAATGAAGAAAACATGGATCCACAACCAGTTATGGTGCTACTCTTCCAACAAGGGTGGAGGAGAGAGTTTCAGTTGGAAAATCTCTGTTCCTGGTTGACCTGGAATTAGAAGCCCTGTCTTGTCATTGCTATGGCAGTGGGCAAGTTCTGAAAGGATGGACAACTGGAAGAAAGAGAGAGAAATATAATTAGAAAAGATGATACAGTGTCTCTATTTGCCTGCCTTACAAGTGTACACACACAAATAGACACTGTGACAAATATTTGGATTTGAGAGATAGTATAAGGTATATGAAAATAAATGCTATACTGTATATCCAGAGTTTATCTATCTCCCTGATCTTCAGATACTGCCCTAAATATGTGTGGAGAAAAGCTAGTATTAGCTGCTTTGGCAATATAGTTTCTGATCTGTCATGCCAATAAAGCTTATATTAACTCCATCTGATTCTGAAGAACCGTCTGTGTTTCAAGGTATTCACTCTGTTTTCACCTGGCATTAACATCCACCTTCAGTGATCAGATCACAGGGCTTAAAGTGGAGAAAAAAAATCCAGAGCCTGAAACTTTTTTATTTAATGCACTCATTAAAGTTAATTTGACTGGCAAAACATTTAAAGTCCTCTAACATTATGCAATTATAAAAGTCATAATTTTTAAGAAGTAAAGTTTTGGATACATTTTTACTTCTTCCAACC
>NC_045742.1:24469851-24470229 GCF_008692095.1 Etheostoma spectabile
TAAATTAAGAGTCAATGTAGATTTTCCTATTGCAATAATATAATCCTACATTAAATCATTGTGAAAACAAAACATTCTAGATGTTGTGTTGTTACTTTGGCCATATAGCTAGACATCTAAACTCTGGGACAAGGCCGTTATGTTTATCGGCCTTGCTGATTCCAAACAGACAGCTTTGTCAAGGCAGTTGGAGCTTTAAATACCTTTTACACAGTGGTCATCTCAACTACTACAATTATTATCATTATTATTATTATTTTGCTCTTCACCATTGCAATTCCTTAATTATGTTAATTATGTAAATAATGTTTAATAACATTCTTTTATGTAAATACCTTACATATCCAATTCCTTATATTTCTTTATTTCTTTATTTGT
>NC_045742.1:24470239-24475321 GCF_008692095.1 Etheostoma spectabile
ACTCTATTTATAATATTTGTGCAACTGCAACAAAGAGCTTCCTTTCGGGGATCAATAAAGTATTTCTGATTCTGATTTCTGATTCTGATCGTTAATGAGAAATCGTGTACCGCTATGAACGTGCACACACGTAGGTTTTGTTTTTATAACAAACACTATCGATTGGTCAGCTAAGGCGTAGTCGCAGCGGTCGACGCCGGTAACGTACTCGTATGACCGAGTGCACGGAACAAAGCTTTGTGACTATAGCTAACATCTAATGACCAACAAGCACTTTCTTACCGCTGCTGCCGTACAGTCAGTCATCCTTGAACTACGCTGCAGCCGGGTGCTCTATTTGAGGCACCAAGTGCTAAACGGCTTCCCGTCTCCTCCCTTTTCCTCTTGTCCTCTTTTCATGCCCATCGCCATTTGTTTTTAACTCCTTTCTCAACTAAAGCTGTATCTAATTTTTTTTAGCCACGTTACCACGAAGACCACAGACTGCTCTCGCTTTAATTTATTTTTCTAAAATAGTCATACCCCAGAAATCCGGTGTCGTGCCAATGTACTTATCCCCGCCAGGATCTGTATCCCCTGGCCGCGGGAGCGCGCATGCACACAGAGCGGATATTCTGCTGCCTTTCGAATTGTTTAACTGCTGCACTTTTAATTTACCTCTTGAATGGAACAAATAGCGACGTGGAAGACTCGGCAGGGTTTTCCATAGTAACATGGGTCTCAGTTAACTACATAAATACGTGTTTTTTGTTACATTAAGGCCACGTGTGAATTGTTTATAGCATCGTTTACTATTATGGACTGATAGACGTATCCTCCCTGTCCTCTAACGTGATTTCTGTTTAATTTTATTAGTTTATATGGCTTTTCAATTACACTTTTTTTCACCTGTCTACCATATGAGTTACATAGGAGGTACGCAAAATATCAACCGTTTTTCACCTATTATTTTGTGTGCTGTCCTGTCATCATGGGTGTTATTTTTTGTGTTAACCAGGTCATAAGGAACAACCTGACATAATTTGGAGAGGTCTGCTGTTCTCTCAAAAGTTACATAGGGGGTACCCAAATATCAGGCTGTTTTTCACCTGATATTTTGTGTACCCCACCCCCTAACATGCAGAGGGTCTGTCCTGTCATCATATGTGTTATTTTGTGTGTTTAATAGGTCACAATAAACAACCTGACAACATTTGGAGAGGTCTGCTTTTGTCTAGCAAAAGTTACATGGGGGTACCCAAAATATCAGGCCGTTTTTTGCCTGATATTTTGTGTACCCCGCCCCCTAACATGCAGAGGGTCTGTCCTGTCATCATATGTGTTATTTTGTGTGTTTAATAGGTCACAATAAACAACCTGACAACATTTGGAGAGGTCTGCTTTTGTCTAGCACAGGGGTTCTCAACCTTTTGCAAGCTGGGCCCCCCCAAAGCTGGTTCATTGCAGTTGGGGCCCAAGTGCTCTACGCCCCACACACCCCGACCGACAGACAGACAGACAGACAGACAGACCGACCGACCGACAGACAGATAGATAGGCAGGCTATTACCCACATTATTATTAATATTATTATCATCATCAGTAGCGGTAGGTATGCCTATTATCATTACTAGGCTATTTTTATAATTGGCAGTAGTACCAGACTTCTAATGTGAGCTTGCAGATATTATTATTTTTAGTAGTAGTATTATTATTAGTATTATTATGAGTAGTATTAGGCCTATCATCATTACTAGGCTATTGCTACATATTTATATGAGGTTACATGCTTTATTGTTGTTATTATTGTTATTATTATCATCATCATCATCATCATCATCATCATCAGTAGGCCTATTATCATTACTAGGCTATTGCTATATATTTATATGAGGTTACATGCTTTATTGTTGTTATTATTGTTATTATTATTATCATCATCATCATCATCAGTAGGCCTATTATCATTACTAGGCAATTGCTATATATTTATATGAGGTTACATGCTTTATTGTTGTTATTATTGTTATTATTATTATCATCATCATCATCATCATCATCATCATCATCATCAGTAGGCCTATTATCATTACTAGGCTATTGCTATAATTGGGAATTGGCACCAGACCTCTGATATTAATTTATGCTTTATTATTGTTATTATCACTAGGTCTAATAGTAGCATCATCTGCATTTTTTAAAGAAGCTTGCAGGTTGGTGATATTAATGTGAGACCTGAGCCTGCTTTGCCTTGCAAAGATCTTCAATTCTTGGCTCAATGTTTGATAAACATAGCCTCAAATCACCCTTGATTTGTGCACGATTACGGTATCTAGTTGTGAGTGCAGTCATTTTTGAGAATCCTGCCTCACACAAATATGTTGACGCGAAAGGAAATATGAAGGTAAATTTGGTGCAAAAGTGAGAGCGCGTAGATGCGATGTGAGCACTTGTAAAATATGACTTGAGAGCTTGTGAAAAAAATCTGTACCCGTGTTTTTTTTCACTTGAGTCACTTTTCCAGTACAACCACAACTCAGTGATACAACCTCTGGAATCTGTCGCTGCAGTGTGCTCTCTCCATCACACAGCGGCGAGTCTGCGCTCTCCAGTTTTGCAACACTTGCAATACATTTGCGATACATTTGGTGCAAAACTAATTAAGTACCTGTGGACTTAGTCTGTGGAGCTCTGAGCCAACAGGACGTTAGCTAGCTAGCGTTGGCTAACTTGCATCCAGCCTGCTTTTTTAAAATACTGTAAATACCTTTTAATCATCTCAACACTTATAACAGTCCGACTGAAACACTGGCGGTGAGCTCCAGGGTCCTGCAGCCGAAGACGGACCACCGTCAGTGGGGCTCGGCCAACGTGGAAACACCGCTAGAAAGCTCCCCTGCCGAGCTCGACGTGATCTGATCTCCAGCGGGACACGGAGAACTCCAGACCCGGTAGCAGCGGAACAGCCCCCCCCCCCCCCCCCCCCGGAGCCCACCGCCAGTGTTGGTTGAATAGCAAGCTAGCGTTAGCTGACTAACCAACAAGCACACTTACAATTAAATACAATTTAATTCAAAAGTCAGGCGTTATACACACTGATGGCGGTCCGTCCGCGGCTGCAGGACCTGGAGCTCACCAGCAGTGTTTCAGTTTGACTGTTAAAAGTGTTAAATGTAAATGTAAATGTGCTGTATTTATATAGCGCTTTTCCAGTCTTAACAACTGCTCAAAGCGCTTTTACATCTACAGGAAACATTCACCATTCACACACATTCATACACTGTGACCGGGGCTGCCGTACAAGGTGCCACCTGCTCATCAGATACACACTCACACACATTCACACTCCGATGCGCAGCTGGTAGCTTGCGGATAGGTTGAAAAACTGAGCCACAAAATTACCCCGATATTAAAAGTGAGGCTTTGTGGGATAACTGAAATGTATTTATTTATAAGCGGGGTTAGTTCGCTAAATGCAATTACACCAACACTGGCGGTGGGCTCCAGGGAGGCTGTGCCGCTGCTACCGGGTCTGGAGCTCTCCGTGTCCCGCTGGAGATCAGATCAGGTCGAGGTCGGCAGGGGAGCTTTCTAGCGGTGTTTCCATGCTGGCCGAGCCCCACTGACGGCGGTCCGTCTTCGGCTGCAGGACCTGGAGCTCACCGCCAGTGTTTCAGCTGGACTGTTATAAGTGTTGAGATAATTAAAAGGTATTGTATTTAGAAGCGTGCTGGCTGCTAGTTAGCTAACGCTAGCTTTCATGCTACATAAATAAGCCGGACAGAGTTGTCCCTCATCTGGCGATAGAAACCCTGCTGTCCCCGGCCGTCCTGTTGGCTCAGAGCTCCACAGACTAAGTCCACAGGTACAAATTAGTTTTGCACCAAATGTATCGCAAGAAGTGTTGCAGAACTGGAGAGCGCAGACTCGCCGCTGTGTGATGGAGAGAGCACACTGCAGCGACAGATTCCAGAGGTTGTATCACTGAGTTGTGGTTGTACTGGAAAAGTGACTCAAGTGAAAAAAAACACGGGTACAGATTTTTTTCCACAAGCTCTCAAGTCATATTTTACAAGTGCTCACATCGCATCTACGCGCTCTCACTTTTGCACCAAATTTACCTTCATAAGAGGGGCTCACGGCAGCTCCCGTGGTTGAGCACATTTTTTTTCCCCTCCCATCCTGTAGTCTACTCGCGCCCCCCCCGGGAGAGAGTCCGCGCCCCCCCGGGGGGGCGCGCCCCACCGGTTGAGAACCACTGGTCTAGCAAAAGTTACATGGGGGTACCCAAAATATCAGGCCGTTTTTCGCCTGATATTTTGTGTACCCCACCCCCTAACATGCAAAGGGTCTGTCCTGTCATCATGGGTGTTATTTTGTGTGTTTAATAGGTCAGAATAAACAACCTGACATAATTTGGAGAGGTCTGCTTTTGTCTATCAAAAGTTACATAGGGGGTACCCAAAATATCAGGCCGTTTTTCGCCTGATATTTTGTGTACCCCACCCCCTAACATGCAAAGGGTCTGTCCTGTCATCATGGGTGTTATTTTGTGTGTTTAATAGGTCACAATAAACAACCTGACAAAATGTGGAGAGGTCTGCTTTTGTCTATCAAAATTAGTGTCAGCATTTTTGTTTCTGCAATGCTGCCTGCTCCTATATCTCCAACTGTCTTGAGCTCTGCAGCGCTGTTGCCTTAAAATAACGTTATTTTTACTTTCAAAAAACATCCCTAAATTAAACAATTTGTAGGACACTAGAAAACTTACTGCTATTATGTCATCTTCTTCTGTTATTTATAAGTCACGCATTACCAGAGCTACACAGCGCTGTCTGAAATTGACGGTGAAATGAGTTCTTCCCAGTAAGAGTCCCCAGTTATTTTGACATATGAATGCTTTTATTATGAAGCAGCAAAATCAGGAAATGTTTGGTCTTCATCTTTGTCTTGTCGCTTGTCTGTAGATTTCCTTATGTCGTCACCCTTTTACAGCATATGGTCGGTACATAGACAGACTGTGGGCAATGCCTTTACATTTTTCACTTGATTTAAGTTAAAGTAAAAACTGGGATTACACACACACACACACACACACACACA
>NC_045742.1:24475331-24478119 GCF_008692095.1 Etheostoma spectabile
CACACACACACACACACACACACACAGCCTATATGCAAAAGGAAAGGATGTATGCGTTTATTTGCGAGGAAATGAGATCCGATCACAAGTGATCTCTGAGGATGCATTTGTAAACACATTCTACAGACAAGGAAAAACAAAGCATTTCTATGATGTGTTTGGTTATTAGTCATGAAGTAATGTAAACTGCCACAGACAGTGTCCCTACCCTGGATGGTCCTCGGTATAAACAGCGTAGCTGATCCCAGGACTGTTCCTGCTGAAGGTCTAATGTTGCGTCAACAACCACCTGGGCCACAACAAAGAACCAACAGAATTTAGTTAAAGCATTAAGCCATAATTTGTAACATGGCATACAGAGTGCAAATAGTGCCACTTTAACATAATGAGAACAGCTGTAGCGCAAGTTTTATTTATAAATAGATATGTGATAACAACAAGGCAACAAGGTTGATTTTAAGGGGTAGACAAAACAAGTAATGCAATGCAGTAGCGCTGTAGGGAATACTGATTGATTAGGACTGTTTTCATTAGAACAACCCATGCGTAGTGGCACAAAGCCGCAAACAGCCTTCTTTACTGTGTAGCCTATGATTGCAAAGATCTGGTATTTGCTAACACATGAGCAAGGAGCCAGTAAACATGTTTATTTTTGTGGAGCAGTTTGATGGTAATATCTTGCATTCATTACCTGTCATTTGGAGATGTATTTATATTTGGTGGATCTGATAAAACCTTACCTTCTTCCTGTGAGCCTCTGCTCCTGCGTCATGATACACTGATGTTACACGAGTCTGAGACAGAGAGAAGAACAGGGCTGTGTCAGGATTGTTAGCTACTGGAAGACTTCGATTGAAAGCAGTGTTGTAGTAACAAAATACAACTGGCAGAAAATGAATCTCCTGTCATACGTTATGTAAACACAAAATGCAGGTTAACTATGAGACTAGTGTCCTACTTTTAATGACACAATGACCAGACTGAGGCACAAAGTCTGACCAGAGTGTGTACAGACTGAACAGGAGAGAGGAGACCAACCAAGAAGCCACCTGACAAGTGTGAATCTTGGACTGCCTTTTATTTGTTCTTTGGGAAAAAAAGGCTGCAAGACAGACGGCGAGCTGGTTATGACAGTAACAGCTGACAAGAAACATGTCTAACAGAAAGAGACATCCAAATCTATGGATGCTTTCCTCCAACCTTAAAACAACTTTCTAGCTGACAAAGTGACTGTTGCCGAGTGTGTATTACACTGTCCAACACGCTACATCATATCAAGCAGGAGATTGTGGCACAAAGCTAGCCACAACAATTTATCCGGACTCGGACATTCCCAAGGGAATGGCCTGTGGTCGGACAAAGGCAGAAGCCATTGTCACAGATGTGCTCGCCCCTGCTTCCGTCGAAGATTGCTTGAAAGTCCTCAAAACACCCCTGAATGAGCAACGAGAGGCAACGACCAAAGGTAAAGTTAAAATTATGTTCATGGATGTAACATTGTTGTGTTTTAACTATTTGTCAAACATTACCTAATGTCAGCTAATCATCTTCATCTACTGGTATGTTAAAAGTCAACTTTTACTTCAGTTCACTGAAATTGCATCAGCAGCTAATGTTAGCTAACATAATGCTGCTCATCCGTGCCTTCATGAAACCAGGCTCTACTCTTACATGATTGTGAGCAACATTTCACTATTCGTTGTTAGCTCCCAAACTAAACAAACAAAAGCAACTATAATTTTTGAAAAGGTATAAATATTTTATGGATAATATTTATATTAAATAAATAATGATGGAAACAGTTAAGCAGTATCTTGTATTTTTTATAATAATCTATTTTTAGCCAATATTTAGCTGGCTTTTTCTATAGATAATATTTGTATAAAATCAATAATGATCAAAACAGTAAAGCAGTATCTTGTATTTTTTTATAATCTGTTTTTAGAGAATCTTTTAAGTTCATCCTATCTGTGTGTGTGTCTCCACAGCCCACACGCCATTCTTCTCAGTGGCTTCAGATGCCTCCAATCATGGGACCACCAAGCTCCTCCAACTGTCGTTACTGGACGCCAGACTTGGGAGTACAGATGAAGGTCCTTGATTTCTATGATGACAGTGATGAAACATCTGCCGCGATCCACAACCAGATAGTCACCAAGCTGGAGAAAACGGACTGGGACTAGAAAGGAAATCTGCGAATTCCGCTGACAATGCTAGTGTGAATTACGTGAGATACAACTCTGTCTTCCAGAAACTGAAAGAGAACAATAATTGCATTTTGAAGGCAAACTGTGTGGCCCACATTGTTCACAACAGTGCAAAACACGCAGGAGTTGGGCTAAATATTGAGATTGAAAATGTCATCAACAAGACCTTTAGCCACTTCTCCTAACGCATTGAGGAACTTAAGTCAATTCACACCTTTGTGGAGATAGAATATCAGTCCCTGCTTAGACATGTGCCCACAAGATGGCTGAGCTTGTGGCCTGCAGTGAAGAGGCTTCATGACAGCTGGGCTCCTATCAAGACCTACTTTCTCTCATTGGTAGAGGACTAGTGCCCAAAGTCATTATGGCGGCTTTTCAAGGATGACCAGGATGGTGAGGGCAACCCCCTTGATCTACAGGTAATTCATTTTGCACTCAACTTTTTTTTTCATCTAAATATTATTAAATGAAACAGGGATTAGAGAAATTATGATAATGCAAACAGTGCCAGCACACAGGATCATTGACTCTTCTTATTTCTTTTAGGTTTACCTGTCCTTCCTCAGCAATGCGCTAAAGAT
>NC_045742.1:24478129-24478307 GCF_008692095.1 Etheostoma spectabile
ACTGTGCTGGTGCTGGAGCGAGAAGATGGGACTGTCTGTGAGCTCCACAATATGATGTTCACCCTAAAAACCAAGCTACAGAAACGACAGGGTGATGGTTTCTTTGGGACCCCGACGGGTGTACTCTTCCAGCAGTTTCCAAAAAGACAGGCAGCTGTGCTCAGAGAGGACATGTGCA
>NC_045742.1:24478317-24478435 GCF_008692095.1 Etheostoma spectabile
GTCCTCTCTCACCTACCTGGAGCAGCGCTATGACTTTTTAGACTCAAACTACCAAAAGAAAGTGGCTAGCCTGGCACTAAAGAAGAGCCTATTCAACTTCTCCCATCTCTGTGAAGCT
>NC_045742.1:24478445-24478606 GCF_008692095.1 Etheostoma spectabile
TCCTGCAGCTAAGCAAGAAGTTGGACATGGACGCGCTATATGATGAGTATTGTATTGTTCTGCCACACCAATAGGCCATCATGCAGTCTGGAGCTCCAGTCGTGGAGAAGTGGGCCACCTTACTCAAGCGCACACACACACACCAAACATGACAGCATTAG
>NC_045742.1:24478616-24478771 GCF_008692095.1 Etheostoma spectabile
CTTCTTTCCTCTTGAGTGTACCAATCACCAATGCTTCAGTGGACAGGGTCTTTTCACTGGTGACAGGATGCTGGACAGACACAAGGAACAGATGTTCGGTAAACCTCATCAAGTCAGAAATCTAAGTGAAGAGCAACTTCACATTCAGTTGCAAG
>NC_045742.1:24478781-24479484 GCF_008692095.1 Etheostoma spectabile
CTACACTTTTGTAGTGAAAGAAAAGGTTCTCCTCAGTGCTGTACGATCCAACAAGAAATACAATTTCAAGAAGAAACCTGAAGGTAAGAAACCAAGTTATGTATGACCCCATTTGTCTAAAATGAAGTTTGATTGATTTTGAACATTGGTGGACTGTCTACAGTGGTGCAAATGTGTCACTTTTAGGAAACAGTAGCCCTTTAGTTCAAAATATGTCATTGTTTTGCATAGGATTATATTTTAGCAATTTTTTTGTATTGTTGTCACCTTGTGAGGGTGATGGGTTTGCAATCCTCTGTCTATACTGGAAAACCATTTGGAAGGTTATCATAAAAATGATTGTTGCTATAATTCTGTCTCTTATCTTTCTGCCTTCTTTGATTCAGATGCTGGTAAAAGGGTTTGAGTCCTAAAGGTGTTCCCAGAACACTGAACAGTTTTTTTTTCTTCCTGCACCTGCCTTTACTAACATCCTCCCCCTTCTTGTTCCGTAAACCTCTGGAGTTGTGAGTTAAATTATTTTTTTTAACTGTTCCTGTGGTGTTGAGCAACTACAATTCGTTTTAATCCTATAATTTTATATTATAATTTATTTAAAGTGAATACATTGTAATTAAAAATAAATAAAATTAAATAGCTAAAGTAAATCGTAAGTGGAAGTGCATCTGTCAATTTGTTGAATGTTCAAAATATTATGAATCTT
>NC_045742.1:24479494-24479734 GCF_008692095.1 Etheostoma spectabile
AAAATACACATTGGTTGGCCTATTCATAAGCTTACATCAGCAATTACACATGTTTATGGGGAATAGGGCATTATTAATATACCTTGTAAGGTGGTATGTGCTAGAAATGGGTAAACCATTATCGGTGGGTCTGCCTGTGGGGTGGGGGCACCGCTGCGCCAGGCAGTGTCCCACATTGTCCCTTAGAAACATACCCCTTGTCCCTTATCTAACGTATATATTAGGGCTGGGCAAGTTAAC
>NC_045742.1:24479744-24479826 GCF_008692095.1 Etheostoma spectabile
TGCGTTAACTAATTAATTAATTAACGCAGACAATTTTTTTAATCGCTCGTTAACGCAGTTTTTATTATTTCTTTATTATTGT
>NC_045742.1:24479836-24480100 GCF_008692095.1 Etheostoma spectabile
TGCTCACAGGCTTTGTAAACACTGCAAAGTTGAATTATCTTATCACCGGAGTACTTCCAGTCTGAAATATCATCTTGACAGTTGATACAAGCAAATCATTCAATGAAACACATAGTGGCGCGAGGCTTCGGCAGACTACGTTAGATGCAGCGTGGGGGTAAGTTTAGATAAACAAAGGCAAGAGACGCTAACAAATGTCATAGCGACGTGGATAGCTACAGACTGCAGGTCCAGGGTTGTGGAGGACATCGGTCTGAGAATCGC
>NC_045742.1:24480110-24480229 GCF_008692095.1 Etheostoma spectabile
GCAGGTCTGAGATTCCCTCAACACGCACCATCGCAAGAATACACAAGTTGTATAAAAAGGAGAGGACTGCAAAACATGCACCTGCTGTTGCTCTTACTAGGGACTATACTGGACTCACT
>NC_045742.1:24480239-24485775 GCF_008692095.1 Etheostoma spectabile
ACCAGAATTATCTCGGAGTAACAGTGCATTGTACTTATGAAAAGTGGGCGCTGCATTCACATGCTCTGACTGTAATGAAAACAGAGGAGAGACATTATGCTGAAACATGCGCGGGACACTTTATTGAAGTTGCACAGCAGTGGAATGTGTCAAATAAAGTCCCCGCAGTTAGCACAGATATTACAAATAGATCCGAAATCTGATCGCTGCTGCGAGCCTTCTGCCTTTTGATCATGTCTCCTGCTTTGCGCACGGTCTCCAGCATTCTGTCACAGTGCCTCTGCTTTACAGCACGTTGGTCAGTGTCCCTCAGTGTCTCTGCTTAACATTGCGTTGGACCATGTCCCTCAGTGTCTCTGCTTAACAGCGCGGTGGACAGTGTCCCTCAGTGTCACTGCTTAACAGTGTCCTCGCGAAGTGCAGAAAAGTTGTGGGTCACTCTAAACACAGTCCAAGTGCTGCAGAGTTAGAGCAACAACAGATGAACGTGTACATAAGAAGGAGTTGCTTATGCAACACGTTCCAACCAGATGGAATTCATCTCTGGACATGATAAATACATTATGTTTAAGTTGAGATGTACACTAAATATTTTATTTAACAGGCTACTTTATAAACAAAATGCTGGTATGTTTTTGCAGAACAATTGTTACGGCACTTTTGTTCATATGGCAGAACATTTAAAATAAAATTGCACTATATACACTACTTTTGAATTCATTATTTAATTTTGCGATTAATCGCGATTAATCAGGGAAATTATGCGATTAAAAATTTTAATCACTGCCCAGTTCTAGTGTGTATATATATATATATATATATATATATATATATATATATATATTATATATATATATAATATAGATGCCCCACACACAATGTCCAAGCTAGCTACACCAGGTTTTCACAAACTACAGCTCACTATAACACAATCACTGACGTGGAAGTAAGGACTTTACTCTCAAAAAAGATCAGGGTAATAAATAACACACACACACACACGCATTTGTGTTGTCTAAAACAGTTCTACTGTATATATTTGAAGTTATCCAGTGCAAAAATAAACATATTGAACATTATAACTCATATAAAGGACAAACTATTTACATTTCTTACATACATTGTATCAACCTGGGATGTAACAGTATGGATTAATTGCGCAAAGACCCCAAAAAACTCTGGACGTCTAGGCTGGATACAAAACCTTCTGTAAGGGCGAGGAAGACAACAAAAACATCAGCAGAACAGGGCAGGTAAACAGGTTAGCTTTTAGATCCAAAAGGCCGTATGTTTCTACTACTAATAAGTATGAAATTATAAAGTCATGAATTAGAAGTGCCCTTTGGCTTCATATACAACTCGCTCGACCTCGGAAGGGGTAAAAAGGCCCAAACTGGTCTACGTTGACTATAGCGCCCCCCTAATGGCCAATCTTTACCAAATTTGGTACAGAGCCTCAGAGTGGCATGCCAAACAAGCATAACAAGTTTCAGAACCTCCTTGGTTTTATAACGGGGGTGTGTCAGGGAACAAATGCCGCTGATTATTTAGGTAAGAAAACACCCCCGACCTTTATGTTGATCCCATGCAAAAACCGACGTCCAGTAAACTCCTCCAGTCTAATAACCAGGGTTATGACAGACTTCCAGGAGCGGGAGGCGGTGAGGTACTGTTGTCAACAAAGCAGGTGGGCTTCCCAAGTTTGGCAAGGTAAGATCCACTTTAAGTAATGCATAGGCTATGCGGCTAATGTTTATCTTTTACCAATAAGTTACATCTAAGAAAAAAGCTTAAGTTAATCTTTTGATCTGTGTGAAACAAAAAAACACATACATTTAATATGATGGGACAATACAAAGTCAAATGCAAGATGCACACAGAGCTGCCATCTTGGATTGTTGGCGTGAGGCTTAATGAGTTTTGTAGGGGGCGCTAGCAAGCCATTTTTGTTTGCCTATTCCTGAAACCCTTAAAACATTTTTTTTTTTTTTACCAGGCTTGATGCAACCACCATTTTTGGGGGGGGTTTGAATATGTTGAGCCCCTCAAAAAGGTGATTCATTTGCAGAAAACTGAAATTCTTCAGTTTTAATAGGGCCTTCACCGCTGTCGGCGCTCAGCATTTAATAAAAGGTGTCCTATAAGGTCTTTAGATTACACAGCCAAATTTTAAAGCTATAGTGCGTAGTTTTTGTCTCCCCCAAGAGAAATTCTAAGTAATGACAAAAACACTGTCGTTGCATCCACATGACTCAAGTCTTCAGTGATCGGGCACCGCCCTTTTTCGCGAAATGCTCAAAATAGACGCCACACCTTTTGATGAAAATGTAAGCTTTTTTGGGGGCATTTTTTTAGGGCTTTATTATGTAGGACAAGCTGAAGATGTGAAGGGGCGAGAGAGAGGAATGACATGCTGCAAAGGGCTGCTACTACTGTACTTAGCCTTTACAAGCTCTACCAGGTGAGGTATTCAGGCGCCCCATAACTTTTCATCTTTAATGTCTTTAGTTGAGAAAGAAAAAATTTGAAGGCAATAAAAAGAAATCAGCGGTTTGTTAAAGTATGAAGCCTGGAAATTGTGAAAAATTCACACATTTTGCACAGTAAATCCAAAAAGGTGGTTTTCCTGTTGAGTTTAGGGTGCACCACCAAAGGCTTTTTCATATGTCTTAACATGTTACATACTGTACCACTTTTCATAAGTCTACATGAAACATTGTGCAGGGGCAAATTTTTTGAAGTTTTGTATGAGACGCTAGTGAGCCATTTCTGCGCGCCTATTTACGAATACAAAATGTTTTACCAGTACTGATGCGTACCAAAATTTGGTGAATTTTCATGCATTTTAAACCCTCAAAACAATGATTAATTTGGCAGAAAAAATCCAACTGGGCCTTTGCTGACCAATGTTATCGGTGCTTGGGCCTCGGGCTTGCAGGAAAATAGAAGTTTGCAAGCTGTTTTTAAAGGTCCCATATTATGCTAATTTGCATGCAGATACCTTTACTAATACTGGATTTTGGATTTCTACTGGAACATATTTGCATGGTGTGATGTTAAAACAAACATTTTTCCTCATTATATCTGTCTGAATATACTGATGGCTCATTTAAAGGCACCGTTTCAGAAAACAGGCTAGTTTCATTTCTCTGTGGACTGAGCATTTGAACTTTCAGTTTTAATATAGCACCTCGACCTGCTTTATAATAAAAAAGACACAAAGATTTAAAAATCAATGCCTTCTGTAGAAACCAATAACACCAGACTTATGCATAAGGTAAGGTTATTCTAAGGTACTAAGGTATAGTTACTCTCTCGTATCTATTCAGATCTTTCTTTCTTTGCAAGCACAAACATACCTGTGCCAGGGACGTGCTGCGGCCTCTTTTTGTCTCAGTGGAAAGCCCGCCCCTTCCTCCTTGGCTGGAGGAACACTTGTAGCAGCGCCACCGCTGTTGCACCTCTGAACTAAAGCCCCACCCAGAGTCCTTCTGCTGCAGGCAGTGTAAGTGGTACAGGTGGCCACAGCTGACAAGACACACATATACATACATTAGCAGCTGTAAAAAGTTTTTATTAAGGCTGTCAAAATTAACACAATAACAAGTTAACACAAATTCCTTTCCCACTAATTGTTTTGACGTGTGATTAACGCATTGTGTGATTTGGGCCGTAGTTTGGGAAATCAGTATGTGATGCAGCATAAATGCTTTTTCCTAAAGACATATATGTCGAAAAGACATCTGTGAATCAGTAGATACATTTTTTACTGTCACAACCAGCGCAAAATGACTCATTTGCTATAAGAATCTGATCCATGTGGACCATTAACATTTGGAAAGTCTAGAATAGGCAAACGAAATCATTTAATCCCCATTCATTCAAACAGAGGTCTTTAGTGCTCCTGCTTTATGGGCCGCACAATGAGGAAGCAGTGCAGATCATCTGGGTAGTTCTAGGCTCCATAAAGGCTTAATGCGCTACTGAGCAACTCCCTTTCTCTCCAAGAGCCTTAAGAAGGTAGTTGCTAATCAGTTATGTGATTTTCTACATAGCAATAGTTTATTTGAGGATTTTTAGTCAGGATTTAGAATACAACATAGCACAGAGACGGCACTAGTGAAAATAATTAACGACCTTCTACCTGCTTCAGACAAAGGACTTGTCTCCGTCTTACTAGATCTTACTAGATCTTAGTGCTGCATTCAACACTATTGACCATACCATCCTGTTATAGTGACTTAACATGTAGTTGGCAGAAAAGGAATAGCACTAAGCTGGTTTAAATCCTATTTATCTGATCAATCTTAATTTGTTAAAGGGTTCAGAGTAATTTCATTCTAGGGTCCTTTGCACCCTTTCCCCCAGAAGTTTTATCCCCTTGCGTTATTAATGGTAATTTACGAGATATACATTTGGTTCCATTAGCACCTGCACTAAGCCATTCAGCAAATAGCGTCAGTGAGGAATAGATTAGGACTGTAATTAAAGGTGATTCTGGTTTAAACTTTGCCACAGAAGCCATTTGTCTCTTAACTGTTAGCCCAGGAACAGCTCCAGTGTGTGTTACCTGAAAACAATGATCTCCTCAGCTGAGTCCTGCCTCCTCTTGTAAAGCTGGAGGCAGATGTTACAGTGGTCTTGTCGTGGGTGAAGTCCCCTTGAGACAGCAGCACGCAGGTGAGCCAGGGACCAGTGGAGGTCATGGTTCAACAGACTGGTGGTGGTTTCAAGTAAAGTCTAAAAACAAAAAAGAAAGCATTATTAAAGGCCAATCTGCATTGATCTACCATGATTATTACAAATATATTCACATATGCAATACAAAAAAATTATTCATAGTATAATTTTCTTTATAGTATCAAATCATAACAAGAGGTATCTCAAGACACTTTACAGATAGAGTAGGTCTAGTCCACACTCTATAATTTACAAAGACCCAACAATGCCAATAATTCCCCCAAGAGCAAGCATTTATTCATCATCAAGGAAAAACTTTCTTTTAGGGAGACCCTGGCTCTTAGTAGGCGGTGTTTAACAGTGCTGGTTGGGGGTGTGATGAACAGTGACAATTATAGTCACAATAAATGTAATGGAACTATAACTAGAACTAGTAGTAGTAGTATACCGCTGTAGAAACCAACAACAATATAATCAAACCTTTAATAGCATTAGACAACATTAAGAGCTTTGATGGAGTTGCACATTGGCAAAACATGTCAATTAGTGAGGGTGTAATCTTGCTTTGCCAGACCATACTCCATTGCGGCGCTGCAGAGGAGGGTCTGGTGAGTACCCACAGCACTCTGAGATGGGAGAAAAATGTGATCTGATCTGGATTTACCTTGCAGAGACCTGAGAAAAGGTTAATCGTAGTCCTTATAAATCGACCAGAGTTTATTATGACAATACAAAGGAAGCCCAAGCCAACGGATATCCGGCCTATATGAGTGAAATCCAGTGGCCCTACTTTGACAGGGAGTAACTTTACATCTGAAGCGTTTAAATACTCTATTTGTCCGTTGTTTATTTCTAA
>NC_045742.1:24485785-24487066 GCF_008692095.1 Etheostoma spectabile
CAATGTATAAAAGGCTCCGTTACCTTGTAACTCACATTATGGCTCTGTAGCAGGTGTTTTTGTAAAAATAGGCTAATGATTGTGTCATAACGCGACTTACTGTCGCACAGTAGAGGAATCACCGTATAGTAGAGGGTAAGCTCGCAGACAGTTTGGACTGTTAGCTGTTTAGGTTTAATTACTAATGTTACCTAGCATTTTATTTAGCAATAATTAGCCTGTGCCTATGTTATCTCCTAAGATATAGCTACGCTCTCCGTCTCTGCAAGATCGGGAATGATTGAGATTTGTCTTGGCACAGCTACCAGAAGACTTCCAACTTTCAGACATGTTGGCCACGTCACATCTACGCAGTAACGCTCAGCCATCACCGGAAAAGTGCTTCTAATATCCTTCACAGGTCTCCGTCCATAACAACTGGATCTGTTGGTCCATTTCTTTAATTGTCTATGATATAGACTAAGGGTAAGGGTGTGACAGCTTACAGCCCTATTATCTGAATTGTGGTTCAGTAATTGCTCTATTGTTTATTTCACATACACACATTGCTTTACCTGTTCATAGTTAAAAGTGTCCAGCATACCCAGAATAAGGCCTTGGATCTCTGCCAGCTTTCCTTTCCCATAGACTGGGTCCTGATAGACACAAGCATGCAGACAGCATCACATGTCATGAGTACACAATATACAGCATATTATCATCCATTTATGAAATCACAGATTACAGCCCTTCTGTCCACATTAATTGTTTTTAACAATAATATGTTCCCCAGCCTGCCTATGGTCCCCCCCAATTGGCAATAGGTGTAAACTATGCCCTAGGTATCCTGCTCTGCCTTTCAGGGCGTTTTCACATCGACAACCTTTAGTTCGGTTGAATCCAACTAGAGTTTGTTGTGTACATTGGGGGTGAGTCACTGGACTGAAGATTTGGTCCTCGATTGTCTTTGCTTCTTAAAACCCAGATCCTCAACAGATCCATTTCAAATTATACCCACAGGACTTACCTCACTCATAAGAGAAACTTTCACATTAAATGTTAAACATCCCCAATCTGCACTCTGTGCTCAGATGGGCTTATAGGCACATGTATATGTATTGAGAATGCAAGGATGTTAGGCTTTTTTGCGGGTGAGGTCTTCACTTCATTCAAAGTAAAGAGAAACAAAATAAACAGTCTTTCTTCGTCTTGCCACTGATCCAGCAATCACCACTCTGGTTTGGTTAATACAAACCCTTAATTCACATTAAGCCCAGCCAAGTAACCATGGAGATTTATTCT
>NC_045742.1:24487076-24487570 GCF_008692095.1 Etheostoma spectabile
CCTGGTCCAGAGCAGGCTAACAGCCAGGCTAAGATTTATCCTGGAGTCTCATGTGTCAAATCAGTTGCCGTCTGATCCGAAATAAACATGTTTAACAGTTATTCCGTTGTCTTCTGCATGTGTTCTGCTTTATTTTTTATTAACATCCATTAGCCTACTTGTCACTATTGTTGTCGCGAGTTTGATTTAAACCCTACTACAGCTGTTTAGATGGCTAAAAATGGTTGCACTGCCACCCTGATGCGGAGTGGGACTTTTCCCGGTGGGACGGTAGTGTGTCGAGGCTGCCTGGCGTGCGGCCGGTGCCCGGTGGCCGGTGGCCGCCGGCAGACCTGCGAGTCGCGTCAGTGTCCACTCTCTCTGTAAAAGTAGAGATGAGCGGCGCGGCGTCCGTGGTCTCAGCTTCAGGTTTATACTCTCTGAAGATTAAGTGTGACGATATTACTGCAGCAATATTCCAAGATGATAATAATGGCAGACTGGTCAGAGACCAA
>NC_045742.1:24487580-24488354 GCF_008692095.1 Etheostoma spectabile
ATGATTCATTTTCTTGTTGCATATCCTTCTCTAATAAAGGGTAGTTTGTGTTACTTCTTAATAAGTGGGCCTAATGTTTTTTTTTTATTATAGCTTACTTTGGTTCCATAATCTTCTCAATAAGTTTCACATCACCGGACTAATAACATGGCCTTTGTACATATAAAGTGTAGTTTACATTCATCACACTGGGAACACCACAATGCTTCTTAATCTTTTTATTTTGGTGCGGTCACTTGTCAGAAGAATAAAAAACATGAATATTGTTTTACATATGCTCACAGCGTGTATTGAAGTCATTTTTTCTAGTTGTTGTCCCTTTCTGATTGTTCTGTATGAACATTAATTGTACAAAGAATTAGGAATATCTTATAAAGATTTATGCATGGTTGTAAAACATGTTCTCATGTTGTGAATAAGGGTTTGAAATTGAGCCTAAAGTCCTTGTTTCATTTCCCGAGGAACATTAGTTCCCTCTGCTCTCTTTTGAGGCAAAGGCTATATTTTTACACTCCCACACATTCAGTCGGGTCCGCTATGTTGGGCTTTTTCTCTCCGTTTGATAAGAGCCGTATTTCCCTTTTTACATATTCTTCCCCTCCTCGTTACTGTCCATTAGAAGCTGCTGCTCATTGGGTGAAACATATGGCACATGCGTCTTCTCACTTCTGCATCAGTAAATCTGTGATCGATATCGTGGTCTATTTGAGGAAGCTGTGAACGTGCACTTATCCCAGCTATCTACATCTGGCTGGACATAGCTTCACCTGTTCA
>NC_045742.1:24488364-24488432 GCF_008692095.1 Etheostoma spectabile
GCAAACGTGCAACCGATTAAGCCGCGATAAGCAAATCACACTAAGTCAAGCTGCGCTTTTTCACTTAT
>NC_045742.1:24488442-24492645 GCF_008692095.1 Etheostoma spectabile
TTTATTCTACTTTCGTGCAACAGG
Source organism: Etheostoma spectabile (assembly GCF_008692095.1). NCBI lineage: Eukaryota > Metazoa > Chordata > Actinopteri > Perciformes > Percidae > Etheostoma > Etheostoma spectabile. The sequence goes on from NC_045742.1 coordinate 24,488,467, forward strand.
CCCCAGGTCTGCTTCTGGTTAAACAAAAAGGATCTTACTCCTTAACAAAAAGGACTATATCTGTAGGGATCCATTCCATAATGTTTTCAGATACTTAATAGAATAATAATAATAATAGCATTATTATTATTATTATAATAATAATTTAAAAAAAAATAATAATAGAATAATCTGAGCCTTTCAGTGGCAAAAACAGAACTTTTAGTGGACGGAAATTGATGCATCAATGACCCAAGTGGTTACATTGCAACCTGAAATGCTAACTACAGTGTTCTCGCTTAATATTGGACTCATTCAAAAGATTGTTGTTCCCATTATTCAACTAAAAAACATGGGAAAAAAGGGTCAATGTTGAAAAAAAAACTAAAGTTTTTCTTTAAAATAGGGAAGATCAAAAAAGCAGCACAAAACACACATACACACCTGCAGTATTCGTTGGATGATGGCAGGCAGAGAAATAAAGCTGCTCATGCAGTTGAGAACCTTCATCGTCAGCTCCTTCAGCACTGAGACATACAAAAATCTAATTAATATCATCTTCATCAACAGCATCACCATCGTATTGTTTCAGATGGTGAAGAAATAAACAAAGGTGCTCAATGGCTACATAAAGCACAATCACATCATACATATGAATGTATGTAATTTGTGTACTGTACAACATTGATATGGTGTGTCCGTTTTATTTTCATGTATTAATGAAATTCTTGTTAAAGTGTTATGTTTATGTTTGAGCGAAGAGTAGCTAATGTTTTGCGTCAACTAATAAATAAATACGGACACTCTGTTCCACTGTTCAATATGGAAGATGGAAATTGCATAAATAAAAAACAAATCATACAAAGAAATAACCTGAAATACATCATACATTGTTGTATTTCCTTTGCGTGTATGCACTCACAGTGTCATACGGTGTCATTCATGTATTTATACATGAATAACAAATGCAAAAAGAAAAATAATTTAGCTTTTTATGTCTGTAATAGTAATAGAATTTTTCAGTGCCACACTAAAATCAAACTCACATAAAACCAACGTGAAGAGGTGTTTTGCATTTAAGTGTCCAGCAGAGAGAAGCACAGAGCTACAACAATTTATTGCAAAGCACTGTCGTTAGTTTTCATGACACAAAAAACATTGAAGGACTTCTGTCAAGATTAGAGCCAAATAACTTGACAAATGACATCCTTGCTCACGTGTGTGTGTGTTTACCTTCAAATGTATGTTCGGCATTGAGCCCCTTTACTAGTTTTTGAGAAGTCATCATTGTCTCCAGCAATGGAAACCATAGAACCTGTGAGCAAGTAAAAAGAATCAAAAATGATCAAACTTTATTTTTCAACTTCACATACACACAGTACAATGTAGTGAAATTCTATTACTGCATTTAACCAACCCAAAAGAATGAATGAGGACACACTTTCACTGTTACACCCAGCCACACACTGCCAGTGTACTGTACCTCTCTTTGTTGCTGGTATAGGTTGTCAGAGCTTCGATGACACAAGGCAATGATGTTATTCAGTGAATCCGTTACTCTCATCAGTGTTGATTCACTGTCGTTCTCCTCTTTATCTGGTCTTCCATCTCGTTCAACTCCTCTGTCACCCTCAGCAGTAAGGAGATTTAGTTTTTCCTTCAATGTCTTCAGAGGGAGTATTAAAGTGCTTTAGTGATAATAACAGCTACATTAAACAACAGAGGTGAAAGTAAGTACATGTACTTGTTCAGTTTAAGTACAGTTGATCTACCGGTACAGTACATTATACATTTATATGAATGTATGCTACTACTCCACAACACTACATGCAAACCAATAAATATTTATTAGGACTGATAATTAATTGCATTTTTAACTGCATGAGTGTCCTAGTTAACTTGCGATTAATAGCAAATTAATCAAGTTTTTTTATCTGATCATAAATAATTTAATTTAATTTTTTTTTTTTTTTAGGTTTGTAATGATTAAGTGGTATTTGAGACTGGACATATTCTTGTGTTAATTTAGTTCACATCACATGCAAATAACTTTAGTCTTGTCGAGACAACCATCTGGAAGGAATTTGAAACTCAACTTGCCATTCAAAAGACGCTTTTCTATATCCATTTCTGCTGAAGGAGCTTTGTTTCTGCTAGCCATCTATTCCTGTTCATGGATGTAGTCTCAGACAAGTAATATAATAATAATATATGGACCAGCTCCATGTCTCGTCTTTTGCTGCAGGCAGTCACAGTGCTGCTGCACAGTGGACAGAGTGGGAGAGAGCTCCTGCACTGTACGAAGGAGCTGTGGACTGCATGCAAGGGAATGAATTACAATGGAAATATATCAGAATATATAAAAGTTGCTAAGAGGGTCTGAAAAGTCTAGCGAGAAAGTCATTGTCCACAACGTTACTGCTGAAAACAGCTTCCTGATTTCGCAAACTATGGAGAAAAATCACACAATGTCTGTGCAATAATTGCAAGTTAAAATAATACGTGGCGTTAAAAGGAATTTGCATTAACTCGTCATTAACGTGTTTATTTTGACAGCCCTAATATTTATATATGTAGATATTTAGCGTCAGGAAAACACTTTGGAATTACCTACACTTACGCATAATTTATCCATAAAATTTGGCTCGCGTAACAAAACACCCAATGTTGGCTTGTGGCTCAGAGGAAGAGTCGCCATGGTGTATAGCTGTCCACTGCTCCTATACTTATTATTGTATTCTACTTTGTGTATGTGACAAATAAAAATAAAGTTTATGTAAACTTGTTAAATTATCTTTTTGACGAATTGGCAAACTAAATGAAATATTTCAGTATTAAAAATTCAATGAAAAACATTCCTGAAATATCAATAAGATGATCCTGTTTTGTATGGCAAAACGGTCTAAAACTCCTTCTGGAAAATGTGAGATGTGATCAACACATGCAGGAAACATGAGGTTGCTCACTGCTGTAAATATGGGTTAACTAGTGGTGTAATGCAACTTTGAAGCATATCAGACCACATTTTCTAACTAAATGATGCAAAATGCAGGGAAGTTCAAGGGGTTCACAGACTATTTCTTGGCACTGTTTATTAGCCACTACTACTTTAGAGCCCTTGTATTGATGTGTCTAATTGGTAATTAGTTAATTAACAAATCTAAGGACTGATTACTCTGTTCTTTGTAGCTACCTCTAACAAAACAGCAAAAGCTCCATGAACATCTCCTTTCTTCTCCAGCAGATAGGCTGTAGCCTCATTGTGGTGGTACTTCTGTGTTATCTAGAGAGAGAGAGCGAGAGAGAGCGAGAGAGAGAGGCACATGCTTTCAGACTCACAGGTGCAGGTAGGCAGTAAGTCCCCATCTGGTAATAAAATAATTACTGTTCGCAGTATGATGCAGTTCGATGCTATTGTGACAGTTGTTTATTTATTTGTTGGCCATTTCATTATGTAATTGAACGTTTACTTCCTAGTAATAGTGTAGATAGTCTGGATCAACGGAACTTCATTTCCAAGACAATTGCCTGATATCCGGCGTGATGTCCTACACATTTTGCTCTCTGTGTGTTGCAATTCTCATGATAACTCTTGTGATGAATTGATACTATAAATAAAAATAAAAATGTAATTGAATTACTGCAACACTACTGTCATATGGAAAACTACTCATGCCGTTGCTGCAACATGAACTCAGTGCAGACATTTAACTCTTCTACACAAACGCATTTAAAGAATATATTTAAAGTATAGTAGATAGTACTTGTATGGCCTCCTCCAGTCTGTAGTGCTGGGAGGTCTGCAGGAAGCTCAGGAGTTGCTGGGGGGCAAAGCGGCACTGTAAGCCTAGCAGAAGCTCATGGAGGTCACGTTCCAGAGCCAGGTTGGTCCCTGAATGATGGCCTTCCCTGAAGAACAGAGCAAACAAAATGTTAAAGGAAGAAAAGGTGGAGACAAAGAGGTTAGAAGCGGAGGCAAATTAAGAAGAAATGCAAGAGTGGGCTAGGAAAGTTATCACCAGAGGTGGAAAGTAATAAATGACATTTATTCACATTACTGAATTGAGTAGTTTTGTTGTGTATTTTGTATTTTTCAAGTAGTTTTTAAAATCTGTATTTAAAAATGTACTTGATTACGTATTTAGTGAAGTCTTGTACGCTCACCTAAAGGATTATTAGGAACACCTGTTCAATTTCTCA
>NC_045742.1:24492655-24514415 GCF_008692095.1 Etheostoma spectabile
TATATAATCAACCAATCACATGGCAGTTGCTTCAATGCATTTAGGGGGGTTCTAGTCAAGACAATCTCCTGAACTCCAAACTGAATGTCAGAATGGAAAAGAAAGGTGATTTAAGGTCAGAGGAGAATGGGCCGACTGATTCAAGCTGATAGAAGAGCAACTTTGACTGAAATAACCACTCGTTACAACCGAGGTATGCAGCAAAGCATTTGTGAGCCACAACAGCCACAACCTTGAGGGATGGGCTACAACAGCAGAAGACCCCACCGGTACCACTCATCTCCACTACAATAGAAAGAGAGGCTACAATTTGCAAGAGCTCACAAAATTGGACAGTTGAAGACTGAAAAATGTTGCCTGTCTGATGAGTCTAGATTTCTGTTGAGACATTCGATGGTAGATCAGAATTTGCCGTAAACAGAATGAGAACTGGATCCATCATGCCTTGTCACCACTGTCCGGGCTGTGTGGTGGTGTAATGTGTGGGGTAGTTTCGGGGCACACTTTAGGCCCCTTAGTGCCAATTGGGCATCGTTTAAATGCCACGCCTACCTGAGCATTGCTTCTGCCATGTCCATTCCTCTTATGCTCCATGTACCCATCCTCTGATGGCTACTTCCAGGCAGATATGCACCATGTCACAAAGCTCGAATCATTTCAAATTGGTTTCTTGAACATGACAATAACAATAATAATACATTTTATTGTAATGCACTTTACATTAAACAAATCTCAAGTGCTACAGTAAGATCATAAAAGCAAGGTAAAAAAAACAAAACATCAGTGTAAATATCTATAAATAGTGCCACGACATTTTTGTGCAAATTAAAACATTAAGTTCTGCTAAAAATAAATGTTTTTAGTCCTTTTTTAAATTCTCAAAGCCGTGGTGTCCCTTTGATAGTCAGGGAGGGCATTCCACTTCCGAGCGGCAGAGCAAATGCACGATCACCCATGGTCCTGGCTTAGTCTGGGAATTGGAGGCGGTTGGAGTTGTTTGAGCGGAGGGATCGTGTTGTAGTGTGAGGGATGAGTAGTTCTTTTAGGTGGGGGGGGGCATTTCCATAGATGCACTGGTGGGTGAAATTAAGACCTTGTATTCAATCTACAGAGACGGAAGCCAGTGAAGAGTGGAGATGTGGTGTGATGTGGTCATACTTTCGCACTCTCATCAGGATCCTTGTAGCACTGTTCTGAACTATGCAGTTTCTGCAGACTATTGATAGGGATCCCAATCAGAAGTGTGTTACATGAATCCAGTCTGGAGGAGACAAAGGCGTGGACCAGTTTTTCGCATCAGCTAAGATGAGTGTAGACAGATTTTTGCAATATTTCTGAGATGATAGAAGGAGATCTTGCAGAGGTTTTTGATATGGCTTCAAAGGAGTTGGGGATCAAATCTTACACCAAGATTTGACGTTGTGGAGAGGGGAATGTCTGACCAGATAGTTATACCGGTTATGGAGGATGACTGGACTTGATGTGAGGTGCCAACAAGGATTGCCTCGGTTTTAGAGCTGTTTAACTGGAGAAAATTGTGTTTCATCCACACCTTTATCTCCTCCAGACAGGTGGTGAGTGTTGAAGACGATGGTGCTGTAGTTGCAGTGGGGTTGTGAGTCATATTCACGTACAGTTGCGTGTCATTGGCATAACAGTGAAATGACACTCCATGGCGACTGATGACGTGGGCGCGGGAGGATGTAAATGATGAAGAGGATGGGCCAAGGACTGCCCCTGGGGGAATCCGCAGGTGACTGTGTGTTCCGGGACTTGCGCTTCTAAGTGAAATGTACTCTGTTCTGTCCGTGAGGTATGATTTAAACCAGTTCAGAGCAGTGTCAGTAAGTCCAGTGGCTTGGTGTAGCCGGTTGAGGAGTATGCCATGATTCACAGTGTCAAAAGCAGCAGACAGATCGAGGAGCATGAGAAGGGAAGGTGAGCCAGCATCAGCTGCCATTCGTAGGTCGTTTGTGACTCTGACCAGGGCTGTTTCGGTGCTGTGAGCAGAGCAGAAACCAGACCAACATTTTTCAAAAAGGTTGTTATGCTTGAGGTGGTCCTGGAGATGGGCGGCAACAACTTTTTCCAGTACTTTGGAGAGGAATGAGAGATTGGAAATGGGCCTGTAATTTGTAAGTGTCTCTGGATCAAGGGTGGGTTTTTTCAGAAGTGGTCTGATTATGGCAGTTTTAAGGGCAGATGGAACATTGCCAGAATGGAGGGAGTGGTTTATTACAGTGGTAATCAGAGGGCTTAGGGCAGAGGTGTTTGCTTTGACTAGAGCTGTAGGAAAGGGGTCGAGGGCACAGGTGGTTGTTTTCATCCTTTGGATGATCTTCTCAACCTCTTGCTGGGAGATTTCTGAAAGCAGTGTAGGGACTGGGGGACTGCAACTGTGAGTGGACAGTTGGCTGGCTGGTAGTGTTGAGATCCAGGAAAGGAAGAGTGGATTGAGTCTATTTTTGTTTTGAAAAAGTCCAGGAAATTATTACAGTGCCTTCTCTGTAGTTTCTGTGAGTGAGGGGGTTTGTGTTTTTGAGAAGATAATTTATGGTGGAGACACACTGCTTGGAGTTTCCTGGGCTGTTTCTGATGACGTTTGAGTAGAACTGTGACCGTGCATCTGTAAGGGATTTTGAGTAATCCTTTTGGTGTTCCCGAAAGCTAGCTTGTGCACAGTGAGACCTGTGGCTTTGTATCTTCGCTCTATGGCACGCCCTGATGCCTTCATTTTCCGTAGCTCACTGGTGTACCAGGGGGCTGACCGGGAGAAAGTGACTGTTCTGGTTGTGACCGGAGACGTGGAATCCAGGATTCTCTTTAGGGTGTTGTTGTAGTAATCCACAGAGTCCATGGCTGGTAACAGTTTGCAGAAGGAGATGTCGGAGGTCTGATGCCAAGTCTCTGGGTTGATGTTTTTCAGATTTCTGAAGCAGATTTGTCGTTTGGGCTTGATGGGGTGACGGTGAAGACATCTTCATGAAATAGCCTCTTGGTCAGAGACACCCAATCATAGACCAGGAGATTGCTGAGATGAGCAGAGTTAGTAATGACCAGGTCGGTGTGTGCCCCTGGTGTAGTGGGGACATCGACAAGTTGTGTCAGATTCAAACAGTCGAGTATTGAGGAATTCTGCTGCAAAACGGCAGGTGGGAGTTTACATGAATATTCATATCTCCAGGACAATGATATTGGCAGACATTGTACCAAATGTTGAGAGAAGGTTGGACATCTCTGGGAGAAGATGAGTTGGTTTGGGTGGCCGGTAGATGAGAAGTATTGTTGTAGAGAGAGGGGGCTTACATTTAATGCAAGGCATTCAAAAGAAGACAGCTCAGGTAGGGCAACTGGGGACAAGCCCATACACTTCGTGGATGACAGCCAGACCACCACCGCGCCCTGTGCTGCAGGCTTTCTGTAGGTAGCAGTAGCCAGGAGGACAGGTCTCATTTAACAGAAAAAACATCTGGTTGGTGCCAGGTTTCTGTAGGCACATCAATCCAAACATCCATCTAGAATATGTCATGTATAGGCAGATTTGTTCAATCTTTATGGTGGATGGAGCAGTGTGTCTCTGTATTGGTCGGAGTAGACTGAATCCACTCCACGTTTTCCATCCCAGTTAGTGCGTAGTGTTGCCGTGGAAACTCCAGCGTTATTGTCCTAGGAGTGGCAGCACCCTGATGACGTTGTTGAGATGCGACGAGGCGTGCGCCAGCCCAGAGGGATGGGATGTTGTGTACCGACCGGAGAAAACAAACTTTCGGCCGCAACTTCTGTGAATATAGCGCGCCGGCGAATGAGTCCAAGCTGTTTAATGACCGATATGCAAGATGGAGTGGCATAGTTGTTGAAGTTCTTCAGTTGGGTGACGGAATACTTCAGCATCAGTCAGTCGTGGAGAGTGGTCTGTTCGCCTTAGCAATACCCTGATGCACAGAAAGGCCATTAGACACAGTAAGTGACCAGCAGTGCTTTGGGTGGGACCTCACAAACTCAGCAGTGACTTTGGTTGAAAGTCTCTCGGTGGCAGGCAGCGATGGATAGCTAGGTACGGGAAAATCCGAGCAAATGGCCAACTGGTAAGTAGACATCCGCTGGACGGCAGAATCCTAAAGAACACATACAATCCACAATGTTCACAGTAGCAACGACACTAGTATAACTTCTAGACGTAAAACTGGTCGATAATCGTACTGTAAGCCTAGTTTGTATAGCAACAACTGTTACACAAAAGATTTCGGACAATGAGTTCACTGTCCTAAAATGGCCCCCACAGTCACCAGATCTCAACCAATTTTGCATCTTTGGGATGTGGTGGAACGGGAGCTTCGTGCCTGAATGTGCATCCCACAATCTCCATCAACTGCAAGATGCTATCCTATCAATATGGGCCAAAATTTCTGAAGAATGCTTTCAGCACCTTGTTAATCAATGCCACGTAAATTAAGGCAGTTCTGAAGCGAAAGGGGGTCACAACAGTATTAGTGTGGTGTTTCTAATACCCTATTGGTGAGTTGTATTTTGCTACATTACAAATTCCTTTGTTACTGATTAAAAAAAAACTTTGACTAACAAAAACGGAAAGGAAGAAAAAAACAAATCGCAAATGCATTATGGTATTCGGCATTTCCAGCATTTACACAGGTAACATTACTCAGTTAGAGAAAAATCCCAACCCCCCTGTATTTGCATCTCTATTCATAGGCCGTGATACTATACAGTGATGCCCACATGTGTATGGCTTTAAAACATGCAGTAGCCATCTTGACTGGGAACGATACAAAGAGGATTACTAATGGCTGCTGGGCAGATGAAATCACGCTAGTCTTGTTACTTAAACTAAGTAGGCTACAATAAAACTTTTTGAGTAAAGATTTAATACTTTCAATGAACCCACCTGTATAGACAGGCATAAGCATGTAAAAAGGGATATTTCAATCTACTCGGTCCACTCTTGTCCACCGCTGTTGGTTTGTAGTTGGTTTTGTAGTGTTGCTGGGAATCTTTAAACTTTGACGAATTCTTATAACGTAACTGTTAGCTAAATGACCATCTTTTCTGCTGGAGTGGTAAATATATGGATGCATTAAAGAACCAAAACGATCATTTGGCTACTTAATATGTATGTGAATGACACAATGTTAGTTTGCCTACTTCATTCTTGATGATGATGGTGGTTGTGTAACAGCATTGTTTAATTGCAAATGAGGCATACATGACAAATGCATAGCCTGCTTACAGTCTATTCATCATTAAAGCTGGACCTTTTTCAACTTTTCACTTCAGCCTCTTTGACAGTGATTTTTTACATGACAAAAGCCTTTCTTTCTGCAAGCATTTCCATGTTTCAGTATCAAAGACTTTAACCATCACTCACTCCTCAGTTAACTGCCTCCAACTCTGAGATATTTTTCTAGTTAAAGAGCCAGCATCATAATGGATTTTCCATGTTTTTTAGGAGTTTGCTCACACTATTACATGTTAAAAAAAAGAAGCAGTATTCAGTAAAAAGTTCCAACAAAAAATGTAAAAAATGTGTTGATAAGACCCCTGCTCTACAGTGCACTACAGTGACAAATGATCAACATCTAGCTGCCTACCAGGCGCAAACAACCATGTTTTGTGGCATTGCTAATTTTTTGTCTAGCACTACAACCCGTAGGACAACTATGTAGGACACTGACTAAATAATACATCTAATAAGCTCATACGGGCTACTTATGTGTGTAGAAGCTAGCTGCAAGTGGATGTAAGGGCATTAGTCAAATGTATCAGTAGGTGTGAATGGTAAATGGAGAGCTCAGTTTTTTTTGGAGAGAATTGTAGCATGAAATGTCATGTTCGACATGTGTTATGTCATGTACAACATGTGTTATTGTTATTACATGTATACTAGAACTGTTGGTGTCCTTGTAAATTAGTGGTGCGCTTCTTTAATTAAAAAAACAAAAGTTTTGGATTTATGACCCATTGTCTATTTTCACTACTTAAGATACCCTGCCCCATTTTATAGTTTAAAAAAATATATAACTAAGTACTTTTACTAAAAGTACATTTTAATTAAACTACTTATTACTTTTATTTAAGTAATTTTCTGATAGGTATTTATTTCTTATACTTAAGTAATATTTCATCAAAGTATGTGGTACTTTAACTTGAGTACAATATTTAGTACTTTTCCACCTCTGGTTATCACTAGAGCAGACGCACACCATACCGTGGCTCCAGAGGCAGTTGAGGAACTTGAAAAGTAGCTGGTCATCCTAGAGAGAGAGAGAGAGAGAGAGAGGAGAGAGAGAGAGAAAAAAAAGAAGAGATTTATTCAGTGGAAACTTAACCCATGTCACACACTCCCCCAAGGATGCACTGAACTTAGAATCAAACAGTGAATTTATAACTCCTGGCCCGTCTGTGATATCTCTGGCCCAAAATATATTTTCCAATAGATTTACATGGTAAAGAGATTTCTGTAATCCCTGCAAAATTACTCTTTTCACTATCAAAATTGATCTATTCGCTCCGGTAACATTTGAAAAGTCTGGAAATATTGTGATACTGTGCTGTATTGATTATTTCCACACCCTAATACCTACCTACCAAAAATAAGCAGTGTGTATTTTGCAGGGGAAAATGAGACAGAAATTTGCTACCTAGCAGCACGCCCTGCGGTTCCTCTGCCTTACTACCCGCCACTGAGTATACTACATTGCAGAGGAAAAAGTAGATGGCAGCTCTGTGGACAGACCTAGTTAGCAGCAGTACCAACTCAATTCAGCCAGCGCAAACCTTATAGCCATCAACAGGCTGGTGGCCATGGCTGTGTGCGGTCTAACTTAACAGGTCTGTTGATACACAGGAGTAGGGGCAGTCCAGGATTAGATAAACTAACTAAAGGTTCGGTCAGCTAGCTGCATTAATACAAATTTATTCTGTGGGAAACTGGTAACCTGGGTCTAATAAGTGTGCTAGAATGTTGTTTTATCAACTGAACAATATGGTTACTCATAACGATGGGGCCAGATCATATGGCATTTAATTTGACATTAAACAGGCATTGACCATTTTGACATTGAACACTAGCCCTTATCAATTGATTAACTGAAGAATTCACTGCTGAAATTGGTAAGCATAAAAGCTGATTTTCAAGAGATATTAGTAAGGATGAAACCCAGCAAGTTTTTTTTACAGCTGGATATGAGTACCTGTCTCTTGTAAGTTGGAATCCCCACCAATCACGCACTAAACATCCCTCGTAGTCTGACCATTCACTGGTCCCTCTAATTGTTTAACAGTGTTGAAGCATTGAAGAAATGACACCAGTCACAACACAGGAACACACATAAAATAAATTGCCCCGTGCATGCTGGGAGGGCTTCAAACACACCTACCTCATGTAACTGCATATAACTTGTGCAAACCATTGCATTTCTCAAAAGTTCAAAATGACGGTCTAGTTAAAAGCATACTTGCAGCTAAGACAAATATGAAGATGAGAACAAGGACAGTCACAATCTTGAGGAGGAAATTATGAGACAGAGTTGCATCAGTTGGCAACATTACACTGCAGCTGCAGCACAGCAGGGGTTTAGAGTATGGTTGATCACACCACCATTACCTAAACACCAGCTGATTTGTGCTCTTTGAATAAGCAAGACGGTCTGTCCTCAGTGTTACTGTATAGTCTGTAAAAATGCCAATGATTGGATATGGATTACATAGCTTGTGCTTTTGTTATTATGTTAAAATGCATTGCAGTACTGGTAACTTTAACTCAGAAGAAAACAGTTTGGATTGTTAAGAAAAACAAAAATTAGCTTTCCAAACAGTCAGCAGGAACACATGGATGAAAGCTGCTCAATTAAAAGTAGAAATTCAATGTGCTCATTTTGTGTACACAATGCAGTAGCAAAAGCATATAGAACACAAGACAAGGATTGGATACCAACTTCTCAGGTTTATAGACCTTTAAAGATTGATGCTCTTCATCAGGCAGCATTCAGTTAATTTATTTCACACTGAAAGCTTTCTTTCCTTTAAAGTCACGGTTTAAAGAATTGTGTGACATCATCATGGCTAGTTCTAGTAAAAGTAAAAAATGATCTTCTGCAGTTTTAGTTCAGAAATTAATTTATGTATTCTGCAATATCTTGAAGCTGATATCCATGCAGTAGACTTTCAACACAAAACTACCAGATAAAGAAGTTATAATAAATCTTATTATTTTAACCTTACCTGAAGCTCAGAGATGATTTGCTGCACCTCTTTAGCATAGTGAACACAACTAGGTCGCTGACTTGCTGGGATCAAGGATCCACAGCTCCTGTGAAGTATGTAAAGGTACTTAGATACATATTGTTAGTTAGAGATGTCTTCCTAATATTTATTGATACAAATATGAAAAATAGATGATTGCACAGATTTCACAAAACAATCAAGCAGACATAGCCAATCACAATTGTGAGGCTGTGTTGTTGCTAGCTCCTTCATCTAGACTGGCAACCCTCATGTCTCCCTCATGACTGCTGGAGTAAAAGTTTTGCTCTTTGAAGATGCTAAAGGTGCAGGACCGGTATTGCATTCGCTTTACTGCACCGTTGCGAAAAAAAAGGGAGCTGAGCAGTTTCTACCCTTAACTATGGTCACGAAAGCTAGGTCATGACTAAAAGAACTAGATTACGGTACGACGGCCGAAGGAATTTCTCAAGAGTGGCTGGGGTCTCCCTTAGAGATACGGCGAGAAGATCAGTAATTCCTGAGAAGTCAAGTAGAGAGTAGAGCCGCTGCTCCTTAGCGTTTAGAGCGTATAGAGGCTCCCCAGGCGCCTACCTAGAGGTTCACGAAGGCTCCCAGCACGTCCAGCTGGGAGGAGGCCTAGATATATGTCCACACTGCCCGCGAACGCCTCAGGATCCCCAAGTCAGAGCTGGTTAATGTGGTTCGGGAAGGAAAGTTTGGGTCTTCTGCTGGAGCTGCTGCCCCCGCAACCCAACCCCGATAAGCAGATAAGACGGATGGATGATGGATAAAAAAAAAAAGAAAAAAGTATTGGCTTATTAACCCTTGTAGTTTCTAGGTTAAGGAATCTAATCTGGATCCCTTCTGGTCATCGTGAAACATGCTTGACTACATTCTCTCCACCCTGGAGTACCTCGGGATCCCTGAGGAAGTGCTGGAAGACAAGGACCCCTTTTCTACCTTGCTTAGCCGGATACCCACGTGACCTGTCTATAATTTAGGGATAATCAAATTTATGTGTCTGTCTGAGTATGTTCTGACCTGTATGTGTTGCATTCCTTTGTCTTGACTCCTGTTTCTCCTCCGGGCTGTATCTGTTTCTCCCGGCGTAGGCCAGCATGGACATCAGATTGTGGATGTACTGAAGATTTCCCCCTGACACACCACACACACGCATTTTTACTGCTTATATGAATCCACAAATTATATTACAATAGTAAACAGACTTAAACATAACAAGGGTCTTCTACATTCTTTCGACAATTAAAGATAAGAAAACACACCAGACTATGTGTTACACCTGGATGAATACAATGTCACCAGCTGTCTAGCCTTTATATGATAACTTGCCAATCCTAATCAACAAACAAAAATAATGTAAGTGCACACATTCAAATGTACTACATTCAACCAAACAAATGTATAGTTTGATGAATCTGAAATGTATGCTACTTTCTGAGGGGGTCTCTCAGATAGCAGTCAATGATCCTGTCATACAGATGTTTCTTCTCTAAAGAAATTCACAGATTTGTAGTGCTGGAGGACCAGACGGGAGACACAAAGATTGTCATTGAGGCCACATAATGTTAAAATAACAATAAGCCAAAAAATAGTAAACTTATATAAATTATTATAGTGGACTTAAATCCATTGTTGTCTTTGAGGTTTTTCAACAGATTTTTACTGACACTTTGAATAAGACCTTCACACGAATATCCACATTGGACATCATAGCTGCACTATCAATATTTAAATTAACCATTGCTATGTTAATGTGAAGGTGTCTCCTATAGGGACAATCCCACAGAAAATGATTACTAACTCAGCACTTCCCAAATTTGCAGTTTGGTTCAGTTCCACGCATTCTCATAAATTCAACTCTGTTTGCAACTTCACCAGACAGCCCGACCTACTGGACGCGCCTGTCCAGCCTCCCACAGGCGACACACGCCACATATAGTAACATATTTCTCTCAGGAGTTTCTTTTTGCTTTAGTGAAGCCCTGTCAGGTGAATAGTGAACTACATTTGGCAAAACCTGTACCAAGGAAGCTCATAACCCGAAAAAAAGTTACAAAATATAGAACTTTTTTTTAAAATGTATGGAAAATACAAAAAAGGTACAAGTTTTAAAATAATAAAATTACTTATACGATTTTTTATAGTAAATGTCTTTGGTTTCAGTCTTTGTCGGCTACTCACAACTTAGCTTTCTCTGCCAAAGCCAACAGCCTTTCTTCATTAAACTGTACCACACCGCCAACCTCAGGCAGCTCCACAGAACCTACACACAAGTCCCAATAAACACCGTCACATGATATGATGGCATCCTCTACAAATTCCAACTTATTCAGCATTTTCATAATAACATACATACATACATTATTCAATAAAATTCGATTAAACTGGGACAGCAATGCAGCAATAAGAGGCACTAGATGGAAGAAGGTACTTTGTAACAACAGTTTGAGTTTTTCAAAGTTATCAAAGTGCAATTTAATGCACATTTTTTTATCAAGGCGCACATGAATGCACCATTAGTATATATATTGTTACATTAATAAGAGAGAGAAGAGAGAGAGAGGAGAGAGAGAGAGAGATAGAGAGAGAGAGAGAGAGAGTGTAAGGAACTGCTATGTGTTTTCTTCACCAACCTGCTGCTCTCAGTATGTCGAGTCATCGTCTGGGCAACACAGGACTCAGAACCTGGAAAGACTGGTATTTTATTTTAATTTACTGTGTGCGGGACATATTTGGGCAAGCTACCGTAGGAGTTTAACCACCAGCCAATAATAGCACACAGGGTGGGCATTCCCAACTGCCCTTTCCTCATCAGCCTCTACTGACTATGAAGCTTTGTATTCACTCATAAACTGCATAAACAATGTGGCACCTTCCTATGAAGGCGTGGCGTGTTTTCAGGGGCTTTAGAACATAACCGTGCTGTAAACATCTCAAAGAGCCTTCTGTTCCTCTGATTATGGTTTTAGTATGGGTATTTAGATTTCCACCGACATTCCGAGTGTTGGTCTTAGCTCGTAGGAGGGTTGCAGTTATTGTTTTTATCTTGAGAGGCAAGATAAGTTATTATGTAAAGTGTCCTGGGCCACCGACCCTCCCGCTGCAGTGGAGAGAAGGGCAATAGAGTGTTGCCAATGGCAATCCAGCAGCGTATTGTTGTGTTGGCACCATCTCGTCTGCCATAGAAGATATGCTGCCATTCTAGCAGGTGTGTGTGTGTGTGTTGGTGTGTGTGTTGTGTGTGTGTGTGTATGTGTGTGTATGTGTGTGTATGTGTTGTATGTGTGTGTATGTGTGTGTGTGTGTGGTGTGTGGTGTGTGTGTGTGGTGTGTGGTGTGTGTGTGGTGTGTGTGTGTTGTGTGTGTCCAAATCCATCCCTCCAAACCAAAATCCATCTGGAGCGTCTCATGTGCAGCTCTTGTCTTGTATATGAATTGAGTTGCTGTATCATTTCTGATTCTCACTGTCAGTGGGGATGTGATCAGCTTGACTGTCACCCTCTAACACCCCACATCTTCAATAGTGTGTGGACAGTGGGTGAGAGAAACAGGAAGATAGCACAACAGCAGCAGTCTCCAGCAGGATTTTAACTGGTGATGGTTACAGGTTGTGTATCTTGAACCACTAAGTCACTAGGACAACACTGTTTTTTGAAAACATTGGACACTAAACTGACGGAGGCTTTTGACTATCATTGACTTCAATGGATTACTCTGCTAATTACAAGTAAATTATCAGTATTATTGGGCTGGAATGTGTATCAAATTGTATGCCTTTACCATGAGATCAACAGAAGAGACAACAGTATCTCAAATTGCCTCTCAACAAAAGTTCCCAAATGGGACTTGAACCGTGTTTGGTGATTTAACCTCAGACTGACAAAAGTTGAGAAAAAGTTGCTAAAGTTGAATTAATATTTTAGGCGTTTAGGAGTTAATGGATTTGGATTTAATTTAGATTATATAGTATAAATACCCACTTTCATCAATTACAACCACAATGGATGTACTGATTTGGATATGATCCTAGATCCTCTCAAATCAATTTTTGTAAATGTAACCTCCGTCAGTTGATGTGACAATAGTGTCTATTGACACCAGGTCATGGTAATGTTCTTCATGTTGGTTCTAAGAGATATGGAGAAAGAAATCACTCAAGCAGAGTGCACAGCTTCCGTAAAAAACGGAGGTATGTGAAAACTTAAGCCTTTATCTCTGATATGGGCATCTCCAGATGGGGTGGTATTCGCGCAATGACCTCACAATAGTAGTTGTTTAATTAAAACCCCAGGTATATTCTTTCTTAAACCTATAAGGGAGGCATCACACCAGGGAGTCATTGATACCTAAAGTAAGGAGGTATTCTATCCTTTATGTCAGCCCCATCGTATAGGTGCATTTTAAAAACCCTCTTGTAGATGGAGTTGTAAACATAAGAGGAGTAGTTCTACCTAAGACTGAGTTACCTGCTACTAGTACCAACTTGGCTGGCAAAAGATTCCCCCAGACCTATCATGTCAACGCACCCCAGCTTTGGTAAACAGCTAAAAACTTTGTAATTGCAGAGGTCTGTGTGTGCCTTCACCACTACTGCTATGAGAGATGCTCAGAACAGGTCTGAACATTGGGGTATTCAGGGGATCGCGATCGGTTACCTGATCAAGAGCTTTCTTTGTTCACAAAAGTGTGTTGTCTGGCTTGGCCAACTGGCGGCACAAAACGGTGAAGAGACCCCCCACCTGGATGGAGTGAATCGGTTGTCCACCATCACCTAAGTAACCAGAAATACATAATCCTGGGCAAAGAAAAAGATAAATAAAACTTTGTAGTATTTCTGATATTACTAGAATCGATCATTCCATTTCAAGTAAACTAATTGTTTTCCTAGTGTGTTTGTTGGTATTAAAAATACAGGGATTTGTTTAATAAAGATAAACAAAAATGTAATACTCTAGCTACATGGGTATGATCATGTCACTGGTATTTGTGTTTTTGGTCTGTGTTGCCAGTGACAGAAAGCACAACCAAAAGAAGGTTTAGCTCTGAATGGTTCTGCAATATCACTTTTTCTGTTTCGAGAAAAGGACAAGATTATTAGACCCCTCTGCATGCTCCATGCTGCCTTATCCATCAACTCATGTGAAACAAACCACAGGACATGGAATGTTTTTTGTGATTTTACCTGAAGTAGGATGGCATATCCTCTGCTGTACTCAGGCCTGCTATCATTCTTACAGAGTCTTCAAATGTCTAGAATAAAGTCGAACCAAATTTTACATTACCTTCCCAAGGTAACAGTTCCATTTCTCAAAAGAAGGAAATGTGAAAACAACCTGAAATTGGTGGAGTATATCGATCACAAAACTACGTTAACACCTGTATGTTGTATGGTTGCAAAAAAAAATGTTTAAAGGACCAATTCTTTGGGTGAAGGAACTGAACTGATCGGCTTCTAAAACACCAGTTAATTTCACAGTTTTGAGGTCTCCAGTCAGTCAGTCGCAAGTGCATGTGCAGGGGACAAAGTGTATTTGTTTGCAAACCGTATCTTTATCCAACTAAATAGAAACGAATTAAAGTTCAGCAGTCTTTTTTTAGTTTCAATGATGCATCAAAACTATTGTTTTAATGTGCATATTCTAGTGATTCATATGTTTGAAGCACATTACACTACTGATTTAGTTTTGTCCTCTTCACATGCATGTCTTTACAATCATACTGATACCTATATCCGATAATGCTGATTACAATTCCTATCAATATGTTGATGTTAATGGTGATGGATGATGATGAGCGGTGATGATGACGTCGGGGGTGTAACCGTCTATATTTTACCTCACCTGAACATGGTGTGTGTGTGTTGTATGCTAGAGAGTGGAGACCAACTATTTTCACCGTAGTTGGACGAACGTAGGTTATTTCTGTGTTTAAAACAAGTTTACTTATGTTGCTCGTTGCAGTTTATAAAATAAAGATACGGATCATGTGACAATACGAAAATGCGGTCTTATTCACTGACTACTCCTACACATAGTTTTGCATTGGCAAAACCTAACTCCCAGGCGCTGTCGGTTTTGGCATTTCTTTAAAACCAATTCACAATTTATCTTGTGTCACTAAGGTTCTGATGGCTACGGACACAGGGCTCAGCATATGGGCATCGGACAGTAACTTGTTTTGGTGACATGTGCAATAGCTGTGCAAAGTTGATTCACACATGTCTACCTAAGTGTCCTGGATTCCCCTGCAGAGATTAGGACAGTTAATCATATTCCTCATTAATCGATACTGTGACGTTTAAGAATGCCAAACAAAGAGCAAAGTGAGGAGACATCCGGGACAAAAATAAGTGGTTACATCCGGCAAAACTCGGCAAAACTGAACTTTCCCATGTAAATGAAAAACGTTGTCAATATAGACTAAAGTGATTCACACAGTGAAATAACTGCTTTACTAGCAACCTGACTGAAGTGCATTTAACTTTTAATTTTACAAGGCCATGGTAGTAGATTCACAGCGTTTTGAGCTCAGGACACCTAATCACAAAAGCTTCTACCTCAAAGAAGTCCCCGATTGAATGAAAAAAGAATGAATGAAATAACTAAGTGAATGAATAACTCTCCATATTTCTCTGGATTATGTGACTAATCAAAATAATTATAGTATCCATACCAATAACATAACATCCAACTGTAAGATATTTCAAGAGCATCCAGTCTTTCACTGCGACACAATTAATCAGCTACAGAGTTGAAATTATATGAGAAATCTCACCATGCAAGGACATTAGGGAACTCCCGTGTGATCAAAGTGGAGGCGTTACGCATATACGGGAAAACATCCTCACTCCTCTACACGCGTCGTGAATGAGACGGATAAGGTACTCAAAACACCTGGCACACAAGAAACCCACCCACGACACACACTAAGCCCCACTGGTAATTATAAATGCTTGCATGTAAACTACATCCCATTTCTCGTTCATGAGTGCACCCACTGTGTTATAACCTGATTCTAATGACTGTCTATGTTAAATCAATTCCACACACACAACTCTTCTCACACACCATCACTCCCCACCCCAATCCAGCCCCTTATCCGTACTGACTGCTTTGTCTCTTCTTTGTGTTTTCTTCACCACCTCAAATCCATGTCAAGGCGGGCTCACTGAGCTGTTTTGTACAGCGTCTGACATCTGTGCAATCATATTACACACACACACACACAACACACAACACACACACACACACCACACACACACACACACACACACACCACACACACACACACACACACACACACACACACACACACCACACACACACACACACACACACCACAATTCAAGGCCGACTGAACTGATCAGGATTTTCAACAACGCCTACAGTTTAAATGTAAATGTGCTGTATTTATATAGCGCTTTTTCCAGTCTTAACACCTGCGCAAAGGGCGCTTTACACTCTACAGGTGAACATCACCATTCACACACATTCATACACTTGCCTGGTGCTGCCTACAGGTGCCACCTGCTCATCAGATAAAACATTCACACCATAAACCCCAAACCACTCCATGCGCAGCACGGGGCAACTCGGTTTCAGTGTTCTTGCCCAAGACACTTCGACATGACTGCAGGGTTCAGGATTTGAACCATCCAACCTTCCGATTGGCAGGCAACCGCTCTACGCACTGGCCACAGCCGCCCACAGTTGTGTCTCATACCTTCCTCAAACACACCCACACACACACACACACACACCCCACACACCACACCACACCACATCACACACACTACCACACTCCACATCCACAGACACGCATCCACAATATCCTTCATGTATGTATCTTGTGGCATTATGGTTGTTATGCGCTTGTATTATCTTAGCTATTCTGCTATATTGGCCTTTCAGAGTGCTGTGGCGGCGCTTTCACTACTGTATCTGCCCGAGGGCCTCTAAACTCTCTAAAACTGTTTTCGTTGGGCAGTGTACCTGTACATGTGTAATGACAAGGAAGTTGAATCTAATCGACATCCAATCCAATGTGGATTGTTACAATTGTAAAACAACTTATGCAGGATTCGTAAGTAGTTCAGTCCCACATCCTTCGCTCCCGAATCAATGTTGTGGAGTCATCATGTCCCACGACATGACAATTTATTGACTAAATTCACAATGTTCTGATGATTCATAAGTCCAAAGAGCTAAAACAAGGCCTCAATAAGCTTCCCACTACCCAGCTGACCCCAATGAACTTTTGGCCATTTTAACATACATACATACCTGGTTCTTGCCTGTAACCACAAGGCTTTCAGGGATGTTTCCTATGGGATATGCGCCTCCTCAAGACATGCAGCTACACCACACCACACACACACACAACACACACACACACACACACACACACACGACACACACACACACACACACACACACCACACACACACACCACACAACAACACCACACACACCACACTTAACAAGGGAGTAGTTTCAGGATTTTAACACACGGATGCTCTTTTCATAATGTATTGACAAACTCTGTAATAGTGTATGAAGGTCTTCCCCTTCCAATTTGGTAACCACTAACCATAAATATTCTAAAATACATGAGTCTGCGCACTGATAAGGAAACCATGGACCAAGTTTAAAAAAAAGGACTTGCCAGGTACAGCGTAAAACTGACGATGAAGCCACACTACATCCCACATACTAAAACAAGGCAAGAAAATATGTACAAAATTTGATCTACGAGCCTGATTTGACTGCTAATTGTTGTAATGTGCTTACTTTGTTGACTCTCCCTTCTGTAGGAAAAGACCATTGTGGGCTGCACTCGCTTTCTGTCTGCACTCAAAAAGGGGCCTTGCAGAATGCTAATACATATACAAGCTATATAAAGCCTTGTCCACTTCCATCTTTTAAGGTCAAGTTATGCTCTGACTATTGTCAATCGTGCCACTCTGGGGCTCTCCACTACAATGCTGTGAACCGTGTTTATTCAAACAGCAGACACTTTGAAACGTACATCTTACATCTACCTATCATGAAGCTATAAAAGGAAAGTCAAATTTGACATAATGTGTTGTGATATCCCAAATCTGGGCTGTTTAAGTAAGGAATTCTTAACTACAACTTTCCAAATGCGAGGGAGATATGGAGTCGTATATATATAACATAACAGATGTGCTGGCTGGAGCTAAACTTTCAAACTTGGGCTACATGTATCCACAACTCATAATGCTGATAGTTTAAACTACTGATCATGTGTGAACTACCTTATTTACACCAAAAGTTTTTTCTCCACCACCCACTTCCTCATCTGCCCGGAAAGAAAAGAGTTTAAAGACTGAAAATGTGCTTAAAAACAAAAAAAACCTATTGAGATACTAAAATGGTTGGTGCTATGACTTTGGTGGTAGGTGTTTCAACCTTACCTGTAGAACCCCCCCCACTCTAAGTGGCTGGGCCAATCCACTGCAAAGAAGTTTCTGAAATCACACCTAAGTAGACAATAGAATAATTATCAATTTCTTTCGCTCAGGCATGTGATGTACAGTATCCTATTAATGATTTATTAGTTGTAAAAATGAATCATATTTAAAACTGACTAAAAACAGATTCTCAATTACAAATAAATAAACTCACTATGCTGATATATCGCTTCCAGGTGCTGGCCCTTAGTGATTTTTTCTGTGTTGTTGGGTTTTTAATTATAAGCAGTTGTTGTAGGTTTTACCAACATGTGTGTTGCAAATAAAATCCTATAATTGATGATTTATATACTGCCAACGTTGTGTGAGAGTTGTAAACACTAATGTAAGACAACCACAGTAGAGTAAGCTGTATGAACATTATAATACAATAATATATATACCACACTGACCGTTCAAAAGGTTTGGGGTCACCCAACCAAGTTTGTGTTTTCCTAAAAATCACACTTCTTCACACCATATACGTTGTGGAAATGAATTAAAATAGAGTCAGACATTGACAGGTTAGAATAATGAGTTGTATTTGAAATAAGATTTTGTTTAACATCAACTTTGCTTGATCGTCAAGAATCTCTCCATTTGCAGCAATTAAGCATTGCAGACCTTTGGCATTCTAGGTGTTATTTGTTTGAGCGTATCTAGGCGAAATCTGCAACCCCAACCGCTTCCAGAAGCGAGCTCCGCACCATAGATTGTTGTTGTGGGAACTTCTTGCGTACCATACGTCAAGCTGCCCCACAACATCTCAATGGGGTTCAGATCTGTGTGACTGCGCTGGCCACTCCATTAGCTGATTAGATACCAGGCTGCCTCTCTGCTCTAAATAGTGTCTTGCACCATTTGGAGGTGTGTTTTAGGGTCATTTGTCCTGTTGTAGGATGAAATGTTCTCCAATCAAAGCGCTGATCCCTGGTGTATGGCATGGCGTTGCAAAATGAGTGATACCTTCCTTATTCGAATCCCTTTTACCCTGTACAATCTCCACCTTAACAGCACCAATGCAACCCCTAGACCTCAATTCCTCCACCATGTCTTAACGATGGCTCATGTGGCATTCTTCCAGTCATCCTTTCATTGTTCTGCTCTCACACACAACGTTCTTCTTTGTGTCCAAACACCAAACTCTCAAACTTGGATTCATCCGTCCACAACACTTTTTTTCCAGTGCTTCCTCTGTCCAATGTCTGTGTTCTTTGTGCCCATCTTTAATCTTTTTCTTTTGATTGGCCAGTCTCAATTGCTTTTTCTTTGCCACTCTGCCCTGAAGCCCAATCCTCCAGCCGCCTCTTCACTGTAGATGTTGAACTAACGTGTTTTGCGGTACTTTTAATCTAAATGCCAGTTGGGGACCTGTGGGGCGTCTGTGTCTTCTCACAACTAGAGACTCTATTACTTATCTTCTTGCTCACAGTTGTGCAACGGCGGCTCCCACTTCTTTTTCTACCTGGTTAGAGCCTGTTTTGCTGTCTCCTGAAGGGAGTAGTACACACCCGTTGTAGACAATTTTCAATGTTCTTAGCAATGTCTTGCATGGAAAGCCTTTATTTCTAAGGACAAGAACTAACTGTCGAGTTTCGAATGAAAGTTCTCTTTTATGGCCATTTTGAGCGTTTAATTGACCAGCCACCAATGTGTGATGCGCCAAAACTCAATCTGCTCAAGAGGAAGGTCATTTTGTAGCTTCTGTAACGCCTACAGACTGTTTTCAGATGTGTGGAACTGATTGCACAAGGGTTTTCTAATCATCAATTAGCCTTCTGAGCCATGAGCAAACACATTGTACCATTAGAACCTGAGTGATGAGTTTGCTGGACAATGGGCCTCTATACAGCCGATGTAGATTTTGCACCAAAAACCAGACATTTGCGCTAGAATAGTCATTACCACATTAGCAATGTATCGAGTGTATTTCTTTCTCTAGCGTGTATTGGATTTCTCAGTTAAGACTAGGTTAAAGTTATCTTCACTTGAAAAAGTACAGTGCTTTTCCTTCAAAAAATAGGACATTTCATGTGACCCCAAACTTTTGAACGTGTGTGGTATATATCATATATACAGCTCACATACATCACATATATATTATATATATACTATATACACACATACATACATAATAATATATATAACCCACATACATACATACAGATATTATACACACACACCCATCTACTATATATATATATATCACACACATACATCCATATATATATACACACATACTACATCATAGATATAAATATATATACACCCCATACATATATATATAATATACCACATACTACCTAATACCACATCATAATACATATATACCATCATATCTATACTAACCCATTACTGTACATAGATATATATATTCACACAATACCTAATATTATACCACATACATAATCAACATACATACTACATATATATTCACACTAGCATACATACATATCTTAACACACATATCATACATAACATACATATATATAGTATATATATATACACCCACATATAGCTATATATATATATCTACATCACACATACATATAATACACTCACCCGGCCACTTTATTACCTGTACACTCGTCCAACTGCTCGTAACACTTAATTCTAACGCAGGCCCAATCCATGGCGGCAACTCAGTGCATTATAGGTCAGTAGACTGTCAAAGAAATCCTCGTGCAGTTCAAACTCGAGCATCAGTATGGTTAAGAAAGGTGGTTTTGAGTGACTTGAACGTGGCATGATTGTTGGGTCGCCAGAAGGAGCTTGTCTGAGTTATTTCAGAAACCTGCTAATCGTACTGGGATTTTCACGCACAACCATCTCTAGGGTTTACAGAGAATGGTCCGAAAAGAAAAACATCCAGTGAGGCGGCAGTTCTAACAGTGGTGCGGAAATGCCTTGTTGATGCCATAGTCAGAGAGAATGGCCAGACTGGTTCAGCTGATAGAAGGCAACATTACTCAAATAACCCCCGTTACAACCAAGTGGGGCAGAAGAGCATCTCTGAACGCACAGTACGTCGAACTTGAGGGCAGTATGGGCTACAGCAGCAGAAGAGCCACATCGGGTGCCACTCTCTTCAGCTAACGACATGAACTGAGAATACATTTGCAAAAGCTCATCGAAATTGGACAATAGAAGATTGGAAAAACTTTGCCTGGTCTGATGAGTCTCGATTTCTGCTGCGACAGTCGATGGTAGGTTCAGAATTTGGCGTCTACAACAGAAGCATAACGGATCCATCCTGCCTTGTATCAACTGTTCAGGCTGGTGGTGTGGTGTCATGGTGTGGGAATATTTTCTTTCTTGGCACTCTTTGGGCCCCTTGGTACCAATTGAGCATCGTTGCAACCGCCAGCCTACCTGAGTATTGTTGCTGACCATGTCCATCCTTTTATGACCTACTGTACCCCTTCTGATGGCTACTTTCAGCAGGATAATGCGCCATGTCATAAAGCTGGAATCATCACGACTGGTTTCTTGAACATGACAATGAGTTCGCTGTACTCAAATGCCGCTCCACAGTCACCCAGATCTCAATCCAATATAGATGGTTTGGGTTGGGGGGAACGGGAGTTTCGCGATCATGGATGTGCAGCCAACAAACTGCTGGCAACTGTGGCTCCATCATGTCATATGGACCAACTCCTGAGGAATGCTCAGCACCTGTTGAATCTATCCACGAAGAATTGGGGCAGTTCTGAAGGCAAAAGGGGGTCCACCCTTCTACTATCATTGGTGTACCTAATAAAGTGGCCGGTGAGTGTATATACTGACCACGGCAGCAGTTTAAACTAATGAGCTCATCTGAATACTTTAATACTCACAGGGGGTGAGCAGGGCTGCCCTTTATCACCTCTCTTATTTGTCTTGGCTATGAAGCCGCTTGCAGAGCCATTAGGACGACACCTATCGTACGATCCGTGTTGGAGACTGGACGGCTGTGTCACCAAAAATAACCTATAGCTACGATGTACAAAAAAAAAAAAAAAGGGGCCTTCTACCTTCCTAGTCGTA
>NC_045742.1:24514440-24514824 GCF_008692095.1 Etheostoma spectabile
CCTGGTCTGATGAGTCTAGATTTCTGTTGAGACATTCAGATGGTAGAGTCAGAATTTGCCGTAAACAGAATGAGAACATGGATCCATCATGCCTTGTCACCACTGTCCAGGCTGGTGGTGGTGGTGTAATGGTGTGGGGGATAGTTTCTGGGCACACTTTAGGCCCCTTAGTGCCAATTGGGCATCGTTTAAATGCCACGGCCTACCTGAGCATTGCTTCTGACCATGTCCATCCCTTTATGGCCTCCATGTACCCATCCTCTGATGGCTACTTCCAGCAGGATAATGCACCATGTCACAAAGCTCGAATCATTTCAAATTGGTTTCTTGAACATGACAATAACAATAATAATACATTTTATTTGTAATGCACTTTACATTTAA
>NC_045742.1:24514834-24535891 GCF_008692095.1 Etheostoma spectabile
CAAATCTCAAAGTGCTACAGTAAGATCATAAAAGCAAGGTAAAAAAACAAAAACATCAGTGTAAAATATCTATAAATAGTGCCACGACATTTTTGTGCAAAGTTAAAACTTATAAGTTCTGCTAAAAATAAATGTTTTTAGTCCTTTTTTTAAAGTCTCAAAAGCCTGTGGTGCCCTTTGATAGTCAGGGAGGGCATTCCACGTCCGAGGAGCGGCAGAGCAGAATGCACGATCACCCATGGTCCTGGGGGCTTAGTCTGGAATTAGGAGGCGGTTGGAGTTGTTTGAGCGGAGGGATCGTGTTGTAGTGTGAGGGATGAGTAGTTCTTTTAGGTGGGGGGGCATTTCCATAGATGCCACTGGTGGGGTGAAATTAAGACCTTGTATTCAATCTACAGAGACGGAAGCCAGTGAAGAGTGGAGATTGGTGTGATGTGGTCATACTTTCGCACTCTCATCAGGATCCTTGTAGCACTGTTCTGAACTATGGCAGTTTCTGCAGACTATTGATAGGGATCCCAATCAGAAGTGTGTTACATGAATCCAGTCTGGAGGAGACAAAGGCGTGGACCAGTTTTTCAGCATCAGCTAAGATGAGTGTAGACAGATTTTTGCAATATTTCTGAGATGATAGAAGGAGATCTTGCAGAGGTTTTTGATATGGCTTCAAAGGAGTTGGTGGATCAAATCTTACACCAAGATTTGACGTTGTGGAGAGGGGAATGTCTGACCAGATAGTTATACCGGTTATGGAGGATGACTGGACTTGATGTGAGGTGCCAACAAGGATTGCCTCGGTTTTAGAGCTGTTTAACTGGAGAAAATTGTGTTTCATCCACACCTTTATCTCCTCCAGACAGGTGGTGAGTGTTGAAGACGATGGTGCTGTAGTTGCAGTGGGTTGTGAGTCATATTCACGTACAGTTGCGTGTCATTGGCATAACAGTGAAATGACACTCCATGGCGACTGATGACGTGGGCGCGGGAGGATGTAAATGATGAAGAGGATGGGCCAAGGACTAGCCCCTGGGGGAATCCGCAGGTGACTGTGTTGTTCCGGGACTTGCGCTTCTAAGTGAAATGTACTGTTTCTGTCCGTGAGGTATGATTTAAACCAGTTCGAGCAGTGTCAGTAAGTCCAGTGGCTTGGTGTAGCCGGTTGAGGAGTATGCCATGATTCACAGTGTCAAAAGCAGCAGACAGATCGAGAGCATGAGAAGGGAAGGTGAGCAGCATCAGCTGCCATTCGTAGGTCGTTTGTGACTCTGACCAGGGCTGTTTCGGTGCTGTGAGCAGAGCAGAAACCAGACCAACATTTTTCAAAAAGGTTGTTATGCTTGAGTGTCCTGGAGATGGGGCGCAACAACTTTTTCCAGTACTTTGGAGAGGAATGAGAGATTGGAAATGGGCCTGTAATTTGTAAGTGTCTCTGGATCAAGGTGGGTTTTTTCAGAAGTGGTCTGATTATGGCAGTTTTAAGGGCAGATGGAACATTGCCAAATGGAGGGAGTGGTTTATTACAGTGGTAATCAGAGGGCTTAGGCCAGAGGTGTTTGCTTTGACTAGAGCTGTAGGAAAGGGGTCGAGGGCACAGGTGGGTGTTTTCATCCTTTGGATGATCTTCTCAACCTCTTGCTGGGAGATTTCTGAAAGCAGTGTAGGGACTGGGGGACTGCAACTGTGAGTGGACAGTTGGCTGGCTTAGTGTTGAGATCCAGGAAAGGAAGAGTGGATTGAGTCTATTTTTGTTTTGAAAAAGTCCAGGAAATTATTACAGTGCTCTCTGTAGTTTCTGTGAGTGAGGGGGTTTGTGTTTTTGAGAAGATAATTTATGGTGGAGACAACTGCTTGGAGTTTCCTGGGCTGTTTCTGATGACGTTTGAGTAGAACTGTGACCGTGCATCTGTAAGGGATTTTGAGTAATCCTTTTGGTGTTCCCGAAAAGCTAGCTTGTGCACAGTGAGACCTGTGGCTTTGTATCTTCGCTCTATGGCACGCCCTGATGCCTTCATTTTCCGTAGCTCACTGGTGTACCAGGGGGCTGACCGGGAGAAAGTGACTGTTCTGGTTGTGACCGGGACGTGGAATCCAGGATTCTCTTTAGGGTGTTGTTGTAGTAATCCACAGAGTCCATGGCTGGTAAACAGTTTGCAGAAGGAGATGTCGGAGGTCTGATGCCAGTCTCTGGGTTGATGTTTTTCAGATTTCTGAAGCAGATTTGTCGTTTGGGCTTGATAGGGGTGACGGTGAAGACATCTTCATGAAATAGCCTCTTGGTCAGAGACACCCAATCATAGACCAGGAGATTGCTGAGATGAGCAGAGTTAGTAATGACCAGGTCGGTGTGTGCCCCCTGGTGTAGTGGGGACATCGACAAGTTGTGTCAGATTCAAACAGTCGAGTATTGAGGAATTCTGCTGCAAAACGGCAGGTGGGAGTTTACATGAATATTCATATCTCCAGGACAATGATATTGGCAGACATTGTACCAAATGTTGAGAGAAGGTTGGACATCTCTGGGAGAAGATGAGTTTGGTTTGGGTGGCCGGTAGATGAGAAGTATTGTTGTAGAGAGAGGGGGCTTACATTTAATGCAAGGCATTCAAAAGAAGACAGCTCAGGTAGGGCAACTGGGGACAAGCCCATACACTTCGTGATGACAGCCAGACCACCACCGCGCCCTGTGCTGCAGGCTTTCTGTAGGTAGCAGTAGCCAGGAGGACAGGTCTCATTTAACAGAAAAAACATCTGGTTGGTGCCAGGTTTCTGTAGGCACATCAAATCCAAACATCCATCTAGAATATGTCATGTATAGGCAGATTTGTTCAATCTTTATGGTGGATGGAGCAGTGTGTCTCTGTATTGGTCGGAGTAGACTGAATCCACTCCACGTTTTCCATCCCAGTTAGTGCGTAGTGTTGCCGTGGAAACTCCAGCGTTATTGTCCTAGAGTGGCAGCACCCTGATGACGTTGTTGAGATGCGACGAGGCGTGCGCCAGCCCAGAGGGATGGGATGTTGTGTACCGACCGGAGAAAACAAACTTTCGGCCGCAACTTCTGTGAATATAGCGCGCCGGCGAATGAGTCCAAGCTGTTTAATGACCGATATGCAAGATGGAGTGGCATAGTTGTTGAAGTTCTTCAGTTGGTGACGGAATACTTCAGCATCAGTCAGTCGTGGAGAGTGGTCTGTTGCCTTAGCAATACCCTTGATGCACAGAAAGGCCATTAGACACAGTAAGTGACCAGCAGTGCTTTGGGTGGGACCTCACAAACTCAGCAGTGACTTTGGTTGAAAGTCTCTCGGTGGCAGGCAGCGATGGATAGCTAGGTCGGGAAAATCCGAGCAAATGGCCAACTGGTAAGTAGACATCCGCTGGAGTCGGCAGAATCCGTAAAGAACACATACAATCCACAATGTTCACAGTAGCAACGACACTAGTATAACTTCTAGACGTAAAACTGGTCGATAATCGTACTGTAAGCCTAGTTTGTATAGCAACAACTGTTACACAAAAGATTTCGGACAATGAGTTCACTGTCCTAAAATGGCCCCCACAGTCACCAGATCTCAACCAATTTTGCATCTTTGGGATTGGTGGAACGGGAGCTTCGTGCCCTGAATGTGCATCCCACAAATCTCCATCAACTGCAAGATGCTATCCTATCAATATGGGCCAAAATTTCTGAAGAATGCTTTCAGCACCTTGTTAATCAATGCCACGTAAATTAAGGCAGTTCTGAAGCGAAAGGGGGTCACAACAGTATTAGTGTGTGTTTCTAATACCCTATTGGTGATTGTATTTTGCTACATTACAAATTCCTTTGTTACTGATTAAAAAAAAACTTTGACTAACAAAAACGGAAAGGAAGAAAAAAACAAAATCGCAAATGCATTATGGTATTCGCATTTCCGCATTTACACACAGGTAACATTACTCATAGAGAAAAATCCCAACCCCCCTGTATTTGCATCTCTATTCATAGGCCGGATACTATACAGTGATGCCCACATGTGTATGGGCTTTAAAACATGCAGTAGCCATCTTGACTGGGAACGATACAAAGAGGATTACTAATGGCTGCTGGGCAGATGAAATCACGCTAGTCTTGTTACTTAAACTAAGTAGGCTACAATAAAACTTTTGTGAGTAAAGATTTAATACTTTCAATGAACCCACCTGTATAGACAGGCATAAGCATGTAAAAAGGGATATTTCAATCTACTCGGTCCACTCTTGTCCACCGCTGTTGGTTTGTAGTTGGTTTTGTAGTGTTGCTGGAATCTTTAAACTTTGACGAATTCTTATAACGTAACTGTTAGCTAAATGACCATCTTTTCTGCTGGAGTGGTAAATATATGGATGCATTAAAGAACCAAAACAGATCATTTGGCTACTTAATATGTATGTGAATGACACAATGTTAGTTTTGCCTACTTCATTCTTGATGATGATGGTGGTTGTGTAACAGCATTGTTTAATTGCAAATGAGGCATCATGACAATGCATAGCCTGCTTACCAGTCTATTCATCATTAAAGCTGGACCTTTTTCAACTTTTCACTTCAGCCTCTTTGACAGTGATTTTTTACATGACAAAAGCCTTTCTTTCTGCAAGCATTTCCATGTTTCAGTATCAAGACTTTAACCATCACTCACTCAGTTAACTGCCTCCAACTCTGAGATATTTTTCTAGTTAAAGAGCCAGCATCATAATGGATTTTCCATGTTTTTTAGGAGTTTGCTCACACTATTACATGTTAAAAAAAAGAAGCAGTATTCAGTAAAAAGTTCCAACAAAAAATGTAAAAAATGTGTTGATGACCCCTGCTCTACAGTGCACTACAGTGACAAATGATCAACATCTAGGCTGCCTACCAGGCGCAAAACAACCATGTTTTGTGGCATTGCTAATTTTTGTCTAGCACTACAACCCGTAGGACAACATATGTAGGACACTGACTAAATTAATACATCTAATAAGCTCATACGGGCTACTTATGTGTGTAGAAGCTAGCTGCAAGTGGATGTAAGGGCATTAGTCAAATGTATCAGTAGGTGTGAATGGTAAATGGAGAGCTCAGTTTTTTTTGGAGAGAATTGTAGCATGAAATGTCATGTTTCGACATGTGTTATGTCATGTACAACATGTGTTTATTGTTATTACATGTATACTAGAACTGTTGGGTCCTTGTAAATTAGTGGTGCGCTTCTTTAATTAAAAAAACAAAAGTTTTGGATTTATGACCCATTGTCTATTTTCACTACTTAGATACCCCTGCCCCATTTTATAGTTTAAAAAAATATATAACTAAGTACTTTTACTAAAAGTACATTTTAATTAAACTACTTATTACTTTTATTTAAGTAATTTTCTGATAGGTATTTATTTCTTATACTTAAGTAATATTTCATCAAAGTATTGGTACTTTAACTTGAGTACAATATTTAGTACTTTTCCACCTCTGGTTATCACTAGAGCAGACGCACACCATACCGTGGCTCCAGAGGCAGTTGAGGAACTTGAAAAGTAGCTGGTCATCCTAAGAGAGAGAGAGAGAGAGAGAGAGAGAGAGAGAGAAAAAAAAGAAGAGATTTATTCAGTGGAAACTTAACCCATGTCACACACTCCCCCAAGGATGCACTGAACTTAGAATCAAACAGTGAATTTATAACTCCTGGCCCGTCTGTGATATCTCTGGCCCAAAATATATTTTCCAATAGATTTACATGGTAGAAGAATTTCTGTAATCCCTGCAAAATTACTCTTTTCACTATCAAAATTTGATCTATTCGCTCCGGTAACATTTGAAAAGTCTGGAAATATTGTGATACTGTGCTGTATTGATTATTTCCACACCCTAATACCTACCTACCAAAAATAAGCAGTGTGTATTTTGCAGGGGAAAATGAGACAGAAATTTGCTACCTAGCAGCACGCCCTGCGGTTCCTCTGCCTTACTACCCGCCACTAGTATACTACATTGCAGGGAGAAAAGTAGATGGCAGCTCTGTGGACAGACCTAGTTAGCAGCAGTACCAACTCAAATTCAGCCAGCGCAAACCTTATAGCCATCAACAGGCTGGTGGCCAGTGGCTGTGTGCGGTCTAACTTAACAGGTCTGTTGATACACAGGAGTAGGGGCAGTCCAGGATTAGATAAACTAACTAAAGGTTCGGTCAGCTAGCTGCATTAATACAAATTTATTCTGTGGGAAACTGGTAACCTGGGTCTAATAAGTGTGCTAGAATGTTGTTTTACTCAACTGAACAATATGGCTAATCTATAACGATGGGGCCAGATCATATGGCATTTAATTTGACATTAAACAGGCATTGACCATTTTGACATTGAACCTAGCCCTTATCAATTGATTAACTGAAGAATTCACTGCTGAATTGGTAATGCATAAAAGCTGATTTTCAAGAGATATTAGTAAGGATGAAACCACAGCAAGTTTTTTTTACAGCTGGATATGAGTACCTGTCTCTTGTAAGTTGGAATCCCCCACCAATCACGCACTAAACATCCCTCGTAGTCTGACCATTCACTGGTCCCTCTAATTGTTTAACAGTGTTGAAGCATTGAAGAAATGACACCAGTCACAACACAGGAACACACATAAAATAAATTGCCCCGTGCATGCTGGGAGGGCTTCAAACACACCTACCTCATGTAACTGCATATAACTTGTGCAAACCATTGCATTTCTCAAAAGTTCAAAATGACAGGTCTAGTAAAAGCATACTTGCAGCTAAGACAAATATGAAGATGAGAACAAGGACAGTCACAATCTTGAGGAGGAAATTATGAGACAGATGTTGCATCAGTTGGCAACATTACACTGCACTGCAGCACAGCAGGGGTTTAGAGTATGGTTGATCACACCACCATTACCTAAACACCAGCTGATTTGTGCTCTTTTGAATAAGCAAGACGGTCTGTCCTCAGTGTTACTGTATAGTCTGTAAAAATGCCAATGATTGGATATGGATTACATAGCTTGTGCTTTTTGTATTATGTTAAAATGCATTGCAGTACTGGTAACTTTAACTCAGAAGAAAACAGTTTGGATTGTTAAGAAAAACAAAAATTAGCTTTCCAAACAGTCAGCAGGAACACATGGATGAAAGCTGCTCAATTAAAAGTAAAATCAATGTGCTCATTTTGTGTCACAATGCAGTTAGCAAAAGCATATAGAACACAAGACAAGGATTGGATACCAACTTCTCAGGTTTGATGATACCTTTAAAGATTGATGCTCTTCATCAGGCAGCATTCAGTTAATTTATTTCACACTGAAAAGGCTTTCTTTCCTTTAAAGTCACGGTTTAAAGAATTGTGTGACATCATCATGGCTAGTTCTAGTAAAAGTAAAAAATGATCTTCTGCAGTTTTAGTTCAGAAATTAATTTATGTATTCTGCAATATCTTGAAGCTGATATTCCATGCAGTAGACTTTCAACACAAACTACCAGATAAAGAAGTTATAATAAATCTTATTATTTTAACCTTACCTGAAGCTCAGAGATGATTTGCTGCACCTCTTTAGCATAGTGAACACAACTAGGTCGCTGACTTGCTGGGATCAAGGATCCACAGCTCCTGTGAAGTATGTAAAGGTACTTAGATACATATTGTTAGTTAGAGATGTCTTCCTAATATTTATTGATACAAATATGAAAAATAGATGATTGCACAGAATTTCACAAAACAAATCAAGCAGACATAGCCAATCACAATTGTGAGGCTGTGTTGTTGCTAGCTCCTTCATCTAGACTGGCAACCCTCATGTCTCCCTCATGACTGCTGGAGTAAAAGTTTTGCTCTTTGAAGATGCTAAAGGTGCAGGACCGGTATTGCATTCGCTTTACTGCACCGTTGCGAAAAAAAGGGAGCTGAGCAGTTTCTACCCTTAACTATGGTCACGAAAGCTAGGTCATGACTAAAAGAACTAGATTACGGGTACAGACGGCCGAAGGAATTTCTCAAGAGTGGCTGGGGTCTCCCTTAGAGATACGGCGAGAAATCAGTAATTCCTGAGAAGTCAAGTAGAGAGTAGAGCCGCTGCTCCTTAGCGTTTAGAGCGTATAGAGGCTCCCCAGGCGCCTACCTAGGAGGTCACGAAGGCTCCCAGGCACGTCCAGCTGGGAGGAGGCCTAGATATATGTCCACACTGCCCGCGAACGCCTCAGGATCCCCAAGTCAGAGCTGGTTAATGTGGTTCGGGAAGGAAAGTTTGGGTCTTCTGCTGGAGCTGCTGCCCCCGCAACCCAACCCCGATAAGCAGATAAGACGGATGGATGATGGATAAAAAAAAAAAGAAAAAAAGTATTGGCTTATTAACCCCTTGTAGTTTCTAGGTTAAGGAATCTAATCTGGATCCCTTCTGGTCATCGTGAACATGCTTGACTACATTCTCTCCACCCTGGAGTACCTCGGATCCCTGAGGAAGTGCTGGAAGACAAGGACCCCTTTTCTACCTTGCTTAGCCGGATACCCACGTGACCTGTCTATAATTTAGGGATAATCAAATTTATGTGTCTGTCTGAGTATGTTCTGACCTGTATGTGTTGCATTCCTTTGTCCTTGACTCCTGTTTTCCTCGGGCTGTATCGTTCTCCTCCGGCTAGGCCAGGCATGGACATCAGATTGTGGATGTAGCTGAAGATTTCCCCCTGACACACCACACACACGCATTTTTACTGCTATATGAATCCACAAATTATATTACAATAGTAAACAGACTTAAACATAACAAGGGTCTTCTACATTCTTCGACAATTAAAGATAAAGAAAACACACCAGACTATGTGTTACACCTGGATGAATACAATGTCACCAGCTGTCTAGCCCTTTATATGATAAGCTTGCCAATCCTAATCAACAAACAAAATAATGTAAGTGCACACATTCAAATGTACTACATTCAACCAAACAAATGTATAGTTTGATGAATCTGAAATGTATGCTACCTTTCTGAGGGGGTCTCTCAGATAGCAGTCAATGATCCTGTCATACAGATGTTTCTTCTCTAAAGAAATTCACAGATTTGTAGGCTGGAGGACCAGACAGGGAGACCAAAGATTGTCATTGAGGCCACATAATGTTAAAATAACAATAAGCCAAAAAATAGTAACTTATATAAATTATTATAGTGGACTTAAATCCATTGTTGTCTTTGAGGTTTTTCACAGATTTTTACTGACACTTTGAATAAGACCTTCACACAGAATATCCACATTGGACATCATAGCTGCACTATCAATATTTAAATTAACCATTGCTATGTTAATGTGAAGGTGTCTCCTATAGGGACAATCCCACAGAAAATGATTACTAACTCAGCACTTCCCAATTTGCAGTTTGGTTCAGTTCCACGCATTCTCATAATTCAACTCTGTTTGCAACTTCACACAGACAGCCCGACCTACTGGACGCGCCTGTCCAGCCTCCCAAGGCGACACACGCCACATATAGTAACATATTTCTCTCAGGAGTTCTTTTTGCTTTAGTGAAGCCTGTCAGGTAATAGTGAACTACATTTGGCAAAACCTGTACCAAGGAAGCTCATAACCCGAAAAAAGTTACAAAATATAGAAATTCTTTTTTTTAAAATGTATGGAAAATACAAAAAAGGTACAAGTTTTAAAATAATAAAATTACTTATACGATTTTTTATAGTAAATGTCTTTGGTTTCAGTCTTTGTCGGCTACTCACAACTTAGCTTTCTCTGCCAAAGCCAACAGCCTTTCTTCATTAAACTGTACCACACCGCCAACCTCAGGCAGCTCCACAGAACCTACACACAAGTCCCAATAAACACCGTCACATGATATGATGGATCCTCTACAAATTCCAACTTATTCAGCATTTTCATAATACATACATACATACATTATTCAATAAAATTCGATTAAACTGGGACAGCAATGCAGCAATAAGAGGCACTAGATGGAAGAAGGGTACTTTGTAACAACAGTTTGAGTTTTTCAAAGTTATCAAAGTGCAATTTAATGCACATTTTTTTATCAAGGCGCACATGAATGCACCATTAAGTATATATATTGTTACATTAATAAGAGAGAGAAGAGAGAGAGAGGAGAGAGAGAGAGAGAAGAGAGAGAGAGAGAAGAGTGTAAGGAACTGCTATGTGTTTTCTTCACCAACCTGCTGCTCTCAGTATGTCGAGTCATCGTCTGGGCAACACAGGAACTCAGAACCTGGAAAGACTGGTATTTTATTTTAATTTACTGTGTGCGGGACATATTTGGGCAGCTACCGTAGGAGTTTTAACCACCAGCCAATAATAGCACACAGGGTGGCATTCCCAACTGCCCTTTCCTCATCAGCCTCATACTGACGTATGAAGCTTTGTATTCACTCATAAACTGCATAAACAATGTGGCACCTTCCTATGAAGGCGTGGCGTGTTTTCAGGCTTTAGAACATAACCGTGCATGTAAACAATCTCAAAGAGCCTTCTGTTCCTCTGATTATGGTTTTAGTATGGGTATTTAGATTTCCACCGACATTCCGAGTGTTGGTCTTAGCTCGTAGGAGGGTTGCAGTTATTGTTTTTTATCTTGAGAGGCAAGATAAGTTGATATGAGTCCTGGTGACCCCGCCCTCCCGCTGCAGTGGAGAGAAGGGCAATAGAGGTGTTGCCAATGGCAATCCAGCAGCGTATTGTTGTGTTGGCACCATCTCGTCTGCCATAGAAGATATGCTGCCATTCTAGCAGGTGTGTGTGTGTGTGTTGGTGTGTGTGTGTGTGTGTGTGTGTATGTGTGTGTATGTGTGTGTATGTGTGTATGTGTGTGTATGTGTGTGTGTGTGTGGTGTGTGGTGTGTGTGTGTGGTGTGTGGTGTGTGTGTGGTGTGTGTGTGTGTGTGTGTCCAAATCCATCCCTCCAAACCAAACATCCATCTGGAGCGTCTCATGTGCAGCTCTTGTCTTGATATGAATTGAGTTGCTGTATCATTTCTGATTCTCACTGTCAGTGGGGATGTGATCAGCTTGACTGTCACACCTCTAACAGGCCCCACATCTTCAATAGTTGTGTGGACAGTGGAGTGAGAGAAACAGGAAGATACACAACAGCAGCAGTCTCCAGCAGGATTTTAACTGGTGATGGTTACAGGTTGTGTATCTTGAACCACTAAGTCACTAGGACAACACTGTTTTTTGAAAACATTGGACACTAAACTGACGGAGGCTTTTGACTATCATTGACTTCAATGGATTACTCTGCTAATTACAAGTAAAATTATCAGTATTATTGGCTGGAATGTGTATCAAATTGTATGCCTTTACCATGAGATCAACAGAAGAGACAACAGTATCTCAAATTGCCTCTCAACAAAAGTTCCCAAA
The DNA here is from genome assembly GCF_008692095.1 of Etheostoma spectabile. NCBI lineage: Eukaryota > Metazoa > Chordata > Actinopteri > Perciformes > Percidae > Etheostoma > Etheostoma spectabile. The sequence continues at coordinate 24,526,216 of NC_045742.1, forward strand.
TGGGACTTGAACCTGTTTGGTGATTTAACCTCAGACACAAAAGTTGAGAAAAAGTTGCTATAAGTTGAATTAATATTTTAGGCGTTTAGGAGTTAATGGATTTGGATTTAATTTAGATTATATAGTATAAATACCCACTTTCATCAATTACAACCACAATGGATGTACTGATTTGGATATGATCCTAGATCCTCTCAAATCAATTTTTTGTAAATGTAACCTCCAGTCAGTTGATGTTAGACAATAGTGTCTATTCTGACACCAGGTCATGGTAATGTTCTTCATGTTGGTTCTAAGAGATATGGAGAAAGAAATCACTCAAGCAGAGTGCACAGCTTCCGTAAAAAACGGAGGTATGTGAAAACTTAAGCCTTTATCTCTGATATGGGCATCTCCAGATGGGGTGGTATTCGGGCAATGACCTCACAATAGTAAGTTGTTTAATTAAAACCCCAGTATTATCTTTCTTAAACTATAAGGGAGGCAATCACACAGGGAGTCACTTGATACCTAAAGTAAGGAGGTATTCTATCCTTTATGTCAGCCCCATCGTATAAGGTGCATTTTAAAAACCCTCTTGTAGATGGAGTTGTAAACATAAGAGGAGTAGTTCTTACCTAAGACTGGAGTTACCCTGCTACTAGCTACCAACTTGGCTGGCAAAAGATTTCACCCCAGACCCTATCATGTCAAGCACCCCAGCTTTGGTAAACAGCTAAAAACTTTGTAATTGCAGAGGTCTGTGGTGCCTTCACCACTACTGCTATGAGATATGCTCAGAACAGGTCTGAACATTGGGGTATTTCAGGGGATCCGATCGGTTACCTGATCAAGAGCTTTCTGTTCACAAAAGTGTGTTGTCTGGCTTGGCCAACTGGCGGCCAAAACGGTGAAGAGACCCCCCACCTGGGATGGAGTGAAGTCTGGTTGTCCACCATCACCTAAGTAACCAGAAATACATAATCCTGGGCAAAGAAAAAGATAAATAAAACTTTTGTAGTATTTCATGATATTATAGAACGATCAGTTCATTTCAAGTAAACTAATTGTTTTCCTAGTGTGTTTGTTGGTATTAAAAATACAGGGATTTGTTTAATAAAGATAAACAAAAATTGTAATACTCTAGCTACATGGGATGATCATGTCACTGGTATTTGTGTTTTTGGTCTGTGTTGCCATGACAGAAAGCAACAACCAAAAGAAGGTTTAGCTCTGAATGGTTCTGCAAGATCACTTTGTTCTGTTCGAGAAAAGGACAAGATTATTGAGCCCCTCTGCATGCTCCATGCTGCCTTATCCATCAACTCATGTGAAACAAACACACAGGACATGGAATGTTTTTTGTGATTTTACCTGAAGTAGGATGCCACTATCCTCTGCTGGTACTCAAGGCCTGCTTATCATTCTTAAGAGTCTTCAAATGTCTAGAATAAAGTCGAACCAAATTTTACATTACCTTCCCAAGGTAACAGTTCACATTTCTCAAAGAAGGAAATGTGAAAACAACCTGAAATTGGTGGAGTATATCGATCACAAAATACTTAACACCTGTATGTTGTATGGTTGGCAAAAAAAATGTTTAAAGGACCATTTTTGGGTGAAGGAACTGAACTGATCGGCTTCTAAAACACCAGTTAATTTCACAGTTTTGAGGTCTCCTAGTACAGTCAGTCGCAAGTGCATGTGCAGGGGACAAAGTGTATTTGTTTGCAAACAGTATCTTTATCCAACTAAATAGAAACGAATTAAAGTTCAGCAGTCTTTTTTTAGTTTCAATGATGCATCAAAACTATTGTTTTAATGTGCATATTCTAGTGATTCATATGTTTGAAGCACATTACACTACTGATTTAGTTTTGTCCTCTTCACATGCATGTCTTTACAATCATACTGATACCTATATCGCGATAATGCTGATTACAATTCCTATCAATATGTTGATGTTAATGGTGATGGATGATGATGAGCGGATGATGACGTCAGGGGGTGTTAACCGCTATATTTTACCTCACCTGAAGCAGGTGTGTGTGTGTGTATGCTAGAGAGTGGAAGGCCAAGTAATTTTCACCGTATGTTGAGACGAACGTAGTTATTTCTGTGTTTAAAACAAGTTTACTTATAGTTGCTCGTTGCAGTGTTAATAAAATAAAGAACGGATCATGTGACATACGAAGAGCATGCGTCTTGATTCACTGACTACTCCTACACTAGTTTTGCATTGGCAAAACCTAACTCCACAGGCGCTGGTCGGTTTTTGGCATTTCTTTAAACCAATTCACAATTTATCTTGTGTCCTAAGTTGCTGGATAAGGGCTTAGGACACAGGGCTCAGCATATGGGCATCGGACAGTAACTTGTTTTGGTGAACATGTGGCAATAGCCTGTGGCAAAGTTGATTCACAATGGTCTACCTAAGTGTCTGGATTCCCTGCAGAGATCTGAGGACAGTTAATCATATCCTCATTAATCGATACTGTGAGTTTAGAATGCCAACACAAGAAGCAAAGGTGAGGAACATCCGGTACAAAAATAAGTGGACATCGGCAAACTCGGCAAAACTGAACTTCCCATGTAAATGAAAAACGTTGTCAATATAGCTAATAGTATTCACAACATGAAATAACTGCTTTACTAGCAACCTGACTGAAGTGCATTTAACTTTTTAATTTGAACAAGGCCATGGTAGTTAATTCACAGCGTTTTGGAGGCTCAGACACCTATCACAACCAGCTTCTACCTCAAAAAGCCCCCGATTGAATGAAAAAAGAATGAAGAAATAACTAAGTGAAATGATAACTCAACTCTCCATATTTCTCTGGATTATGTGACTAAATCAAAATAATTATAGTATCCATACCAAAACATAACATCCAACTGTAAGATATTTCAGATACATCCAGTCTTTCACATGCGAACACACTTTAATCAGCATACAGAGTTGAAATTATATGAGAAATCTCACATGCAAGGACATTAGGAACCCCGGTTATCAAAGTGAGGACGTGTACGATATACGGGAAAACATCTCACTCCTCTAACGACGCGTCTGAATGCAGACTGGATAAGACTCAAACAACACCTGGCACAAGAAAACCACACCCCACGACACACACATAAGCCCCCTGGTAATTATAAACTGCTTGCATGTAAACTACACCACATTTCTTTCAGATGCAACCAGCTGTGTTATACCTGATTCTAATGACTGTCTATGTGAAAATCATTCCCACACACAACTCATTCTCACACACCATACACTCCCCACCCCAATCCCGCCCCTTATCCGTACTGACTGGCTTTGTCTCTTCTTCCTGTGTTTCTCTCTCACCACCTCAATCCATGTCAAGGCCGGGCTAACTGAGCTGTTTTGTACAGTCCGCTGCATCTGTGATCATATTACACACACACCACACACACACACACACACACACACACACCACACACACACACACACCACACACACCCACACACACACACACCACACACACACACACACACACACCACACACACACACCACACACACACACATCAAGGCCGACTGAACTGATCAGGTTGTTTTCAAACAACGCCATACAGTTTAAATGTTAAATGTGCTGTATTTATATAGCGTTTTTCACATCTTAACAACCTGCGCAAAGAGCAGCTTTTACACTCTACGGGAACATCACCATTCACACACATCATACACTTTGCCTGGCTGCCTGTACAGGTGCCACCTGCTCATGCAGATAAACATTCATCACAAAACCCAAACACTCCGATGGCCAGCACGCGGGCAACTCGGTGTTCAGTGTCTTGCCAAGACACTTCGACATGACTGCAGGCATGATTGAACCACCAACCTTCCGATTGGCAGGCAACCGCTCTACGCACTGGCCACAGCCGCCCCACAGTTTGTGTCTCAACTTCCTCCCAAGACACACACACACACACACACACACACCCCCACACCACACCCACACCACATCACACACACACCACACTCCACATCCACAGACACCATACCAAATATCCTTCATGTATTGTTCTTGTGGCATTATGTTGTTATGTCTTGTATTATCTAGCTATTCTGCTATATGCCTTTCCAGAGTCGTGTGGCGGCGCTTTCACTATCTGGTCTGCGCCCTGAGGGCTCTCTAACTCTCTAAAACTTGTCTTCGTTGCATGTACCTGTACATGTGTAATGACAACGGAAGTTGAACTAATCTATCCAATCCAATGTGATTTGTTACAATGTTAAAACAACTGTATGCAGGATTCGTAAGTAGTTCGTCCCACATCCTTGTCGCCCCGAATTACGTGTTTGGAGTCCTCATTGTCCCACACATGTACCAATTTATTGACTAAATTCACAATGTTTGATGATTCATAAGTTCCAAAAGCTAAAAAAGGCCTCAATATGCTTCCCCTACCAGGCTGACCCCATGAACGTTTTGGCCATTTAACATACATACATACCTGGTTCTTGACGTGGAACCACAAGGCTCTTCAGGGATGTTTCCTATTGGGATATGCCCTTCCTTGCAAGACACAGCTACACACACACACAGCACACACACACAACACAACACCCCACACACACACCACGAACACACACAACACCACACACACACCACACACACACACCACACACACACACACCACACACACCACACTTAACCAGGAGTAGTTCAGGATTTAACACAGGATGCTCTTTCATGAATGTATTAAAAACTCTGTAATATGTATGAAGCTTCCCTTCCAATTTGGTAACCACTTAACATAAATATTCTGAAAATACATGAGTCTGCGCACTGATAAGGAAACCATGGCCAAAGTTTAAAAAAAAAGACTTGCCAGGTAAGCGTAAAACTACGATGAAGCCACACTCATCCACACAACTAAAACACAAGGCAAGAAAATTGTACAAAATTGATCTACGAGCCTGATTGACTGCTAATTGTTGTAATTGGTCTACTGTACTCTCCTTCGTGGAAAAGACCGATTGTGGCTCATGCTCGCTTTCTGTCTTCACTCAAAAAGGGCCTTGCAGATGTTAGCTAATACATATACAAGCTATATAAAGCCTTGTCCACTTCCATCTTTTAAGGTCAAATGTTATGCTCTGACTATTCGTCACCTCGTCCACTCTGGCTCTCCTACAAGCTGTGAACCGGTTGTATTCAAACGCAGACATTTGAGAACGTACATTCTTACATCTTCACCTATCAGAAGCTAATAAAAGGAAAGGCAAATTTGACATAATGTGTTGTGATATCACCACAATCTGGGCTGTTTAAGTAAGGATTCTTAACTACAACTTTTGCATAATGCGAGGGAGATATGGAGTCGTATATGATATAACATAACAGAGTGTGCTGGCTGAGCTAAACTTTCAAACTTGGCCTACTGTATCCACATGACTACATCACTGAAGTTTAAACTACTGATCAGTGTGAACTACCTTATTACACCAAAAGTTTGTTTCTCCCATCCCTACTTCCTCATCTGCCCGGAAAGAAAAGAGTTTAAAGACTGAAAATGTGCCTTTAAAAACAAAAAAACCTATTGAGATACTAAAATGGTTGTGCTATGACTTTGGTTGGTATGTGTTTCAAACCTTACCTGTTAGAACCCCCCCCAGCTCTAAGTGGCTGGGCCAATCCTGCAAAGAGTTTCTGAATACACCTAAGTAGACAATAGAATAAGTTATCATCTTTCTGCTCAGGCTGTGATGTACAGTATCCTATTAATGATTTATTATTGTCAAAAATGAATCATATTTAAAATGACTAAAAACAGATTCTCATATTCAAATTAATAAACTCACTATGCTGAATGTCGCCCCAGGTCTGGGCCCTTAGTATTTTTTCTGTGTCTGTTGGGTTTTTAATTATAAGCAGTTGTGTAGGTTTTACCAACATTGGTTTGCCAATATAAAAATCCTATCAATTGATATTTATATACTGCCAGTTGTGTGAGAGTGTAAACACTAATTGTAAGACAACCACAGTAAGTAAGCTGGATGAACATTATAGATACATACTATATATACACACGACCGTTCAAAGGTTTGGGGTCACCCAAACCAATTTTGTGTTTTCCCTAAAAATTCACAGCTTCTTCACCACCATATACGTTGTGGAAATGAATAAAATAGAGTCAAGACATTGACAAGGTTAGAATAATGATTGTATTTGAAATAAGATTTTGTTTTGACATCAACTTTGCTTATCGTCAAAGATCTCTCCATTTGCAGCAATTAAGCATTGCAGACCTTGGCATTCTAGGTGTTAATTTGTTTGAGGTATCTGAGCGATGTGCACCCCAACCGCTTCCAGAAGCGCTCCGCACAAGTATTGATTGTTGTTGTGGGACTTCTTGCGACCATACGTCAAGCTGCTCCCCACAACAGCTCAATGGGGTTCAGATCTGTGTGACTGCGGCTGGCCCTCCATTACTGATAGAATACCAGCTGCTCTGTCTTCTGCTGCTAAATAGTGTCTTGGCACATTTGGAGGTGTGTTTTAGGGTCTTGTCCTGTTGTAGGATGAAATTGATTGTGCTCCAATCAAAGCGCTGATCCCTGTGTATGGCATGGCGTTGGCAAAATGAGTGATACCTTCCTTATTCAGAATCGCCCTTTTACCCTCGTACAACATCTTCCACCTTAACAGCACCAAGCAACCCCTAGACCATCATATTCCTCCACCATTCTTTACACGATGGCTCAGTGGCATTTTCCAGTCATCTCTTTCATTGTTCTGCTTCTCACAACAAGTTCTCTTTGTGTCCAAACACCAAAACTCAAACTTGGATTCATCCGTCCACAACACTTTTTTTCCAGTGCTTCCTCTGTCCAATGTCTGTGTTCTTTGCCCATCTTTAATCTTTTTCTTTTGATTGGCCAGTCTCAATATGGTTTTTCTTTGCCACTCTGCCCTGAAGCCCAATCCCTCAGCCTGCCTCTTCACTGTAGATGTTGACCACTAACTGTGTTTTGGCGGGTACTTTAATCGAAATGCCAGTTTGGGGACCTGTGGGCGTCTGTTTTTCTCAAACTAGAGACTCTATGTTACTTATCTTCTTGCTCCGTTGGTGTCAACGCGGCCTCCCACTTCTTTTTCTACTCTGGTTAGTAGCCTGTTGTTGCTGTCCTCTGAAGGGAGTAGTACACACCCGTTGTAGACAATTTTCAATTTCTTAGCAATGTCTTGCATGGAATGCCTTGTAGTTTTCTAAGGACAAGAACTAACTGTCGAGTGTTCGATGAACAGTTCTCTTTTTATGGCCATTTTGAGCTTTAATTGACCCCACCAATGTGGATGCTCCAGAAACTCAAGTCTGCTCAAGAGGAAGGTCAGTTTTGTAGCTTCTGTAACGACCTACACTGTTTTCCAGATGTGTGAACTGATTGCACAAGGTTTTCTAATCAGCAATTCAGCCTGTCTGAGCCATGAGCAAACACATTGTACCATTAGAACACTGAGTGATAGTTGCCTGGACATGGGCCTCTATACACCATGTAATTTTTGCACCAAAAACCAGAACATTTCGCTAGAATATGTCATTTACCACATTGCAATGTATAGTGTATTTCTTTCTCTTACGATCTTGGTATTTTCAGTTTAAGACTAGGTTAAAGTTATGCTTCTTGAAAAGTACAGTGCTTTTCCTTTCAAAAAATAGGACATTTCATGTGACGCCCCAACTTTTGAACGGTAGTGTGGTATATATCATATATGACAAGCACATACATCACATATATATATATATATATACTATATAACACATACATACATAATATATATATATACCACATACATACATACAGATATCTATACACACCACCCATCTACATATATATATATATATCACACATACATCACATATATATATACACCATACATACATCTAGATATAAATATATATACACCCATACATATAATATAATATACCACATACTACCTATTTCACAGTCACTAATACATATATATCCATCATACTATATAACACATTACATCATACATATATATATCACACATATACTAAATTATATCCACATACATATACAAATACATAATACATATATAACACACAGACATACATACATATATATAACACACATACATACATATACATACATATATCCATGTATATATATATACATCCCCACATAACTATATATATATATACACACCCACACATACATATATAACACCACCCGGCCACTTTAGTAGTATGTACACCGTCGCAACTGCTCGTAACAACTTAATTTCTAGCAGGCCATCCATGGCGGCAACTCAGTGCATTATAGAGTCATGTAGACTGTCAAAGAGATCTGTGCAGTTCAAACCGAGCATCAGTATGGGTTAAGAAAGGTGGTTTTGAGTGACTTGAACGTGGCATGATTGTTGGTGCCAGAAGGGCTGTCTGATTTTTCAGAAACCTCTAATCGTACTGGGATTTTCACGCACAACCATCTCTAGGTTTACAGAGAATGGTCCGAAAAGAAAAACATCCAGTGAGCGGCAGTTCTAGTTGCGGAAATGCCTTGTTGATGCCAGTAGTCAGAGGAGAATGGCAGACGGGTTCAGCTGTAGAAGGGCAACATACTCAAAAGACCACCCGTTTTACAACCAAGTGGGCAGAAGAGCATCTCTGAACGCACAGTAGACGTCGAACTTGAGGCAGATGGGCTCAGCAGCAGAAAGCCGACATCGGGTGCCAGCTCTCTTCAGCTAAGCACAGGCAAACTGAGATACAATTTGCAAAAGGCTCATCGAATTGGGACAATAGAAGATTGGAAAAACGTGCCTGGTGCTGATGAGTCTCGATTTCTGCTGCGACAGTCGTATGGTAGGTTCCAGACTTTGGGCGTCTCACAACATGAAAGCATAAGGATCCATCCTGCCTTGTATAACTGTTCAGGTCTGGTGGTGTGGTGTCATGGTGTGCTGGAATATTTTCTTTCTTGGCACTCTTTGGGCCCGCTTGGTACCAATTGAGCATCTTGCAACCGCCACATCTACCTGAGTATTGTTGCTGACCATGTCCATCCGTTTATTGACATAATGTACCCAACTTCTGATGCTACTTTCAAGCAGGATAATGCGCCATGTCATAAAGCTTGGAATCATCACAGACTGGTTTCTTGAACATGACAATGATTCGCTGTACTCAAATGGCCCTCCACAGTCACCAGATCTCAATCCAATATAGAGCTTTGGGTGGGGTGAACGGGAGTTTCGCATCATGGATGTGCAGCCAACAAATCTGCTGCGGCAACTGTTGTGTGCCATCATGTCATATGGACCAACCTCCCTGAGGAATGCTTCAGCACCTTGTTGAACTATCCACGAAGAATTGGGGCAGTTCTGAAGGCAAAAGGGGGTCCAGACCCTTATACTATCATTGGGTTACCTAAATAAAGTGGCCGGTGAGTGTATATACTACCCACAGGCAGCAGTTTATACTGATGAGCTCGAATCTGAATACTTTAATACTCACAGGGGGTGATGCAGGGCTGCCCTTTATCACCTCTCTTATTTGTCTGGCTAAATGCCGCTTGCAGGCCTTAGGACGACACCACGTACGATCTGTGTTGGAGCTGGACGGCTGTGTCACCAAAAATAACCTGTATAGCTACGATGTACAAAAAAAAAAAAAAAGGGGCCTTCTACCTTCCTAGTCGTA
>NC_045742.1:24535916-24543868 GCF_008692095.1 Etheostoma spectabile
GGTTGGAGTTGTTTGAGCGGAGGGATCGTGTTGTAGTGTGAGGGATGAGTAGTTCTTTTAGGTAGGGGGGGCATTTCCATAGATGCACTGGTGGGTGAGAATTAAGACCTTGTATTCAATCCTAGCAGAGACGGGAAGCCAGTGAAGGGAGTGGAGAATGGGTGTGATGTGGTCATACTTTCGCACTCTCATCAGGATCCTTGTAGCACTGTTCTGAACATATTGCAGTTTCTGCAGACTATTGATAGGGATCCCAATCAGAAGTGTGTTACATGAATCCAGTCTGGAGGAGACAAAGGCGTGGACCAGTTTTTCAGCATCAGCTAAGATGAGTGTAGAACAGATTTTTGCAATATTTCTGAGATGATAGAAGGAGATCTTGCAGAGGTTTTTGATATGGGCTTCAAAGGGGAGTTGTGGATCAAATCTTACACCAAGATTGGTGACTGTTGTGGAGAGGGGAATGTCTTGACCAGAGATAGTTATACCGGTTATGGAGGATGACTGGACTTGATGTGAGGTGCCAACAAGGATTGCCTCGGTTTTAGAGCTGTTTAACTGGAGAAAATTGTGTTTCATCCACACCTTTATCTCCTCCAGACAGGTGGTGAGTGTTGAAGACGATGGTGCTGTAGTTGCAGTGGGTTGTGAGTCATATTTCACGTACAGTTGCGTGTCATTGGCATAACAGTGAAATGACACTCCATGGCGACTGATGACGTGGCCGAGGGGGAGGATGTAAATGATGAAGAGGATGGGGCCAAGGACTGACCCCTGGGGGAATCCGCAGGTGACTGTGTGTTGCCGGGACCTTGCGCTTCTAAGTGAATGTACTCTGTTCTGTCCGTGAGGTATGATTTAAACCAGTCAGAGCAGTGTCAGTAAGTCCAGTGGCTTGGTGTAGCCGGTTGAGGAGTATGCCATGATTCACAGTGTCAAAAGCAGCAGACAGATCGAGGAGCAGAGAAGGGAAGTGGAGCAGCATCAGTGCCATTCGTAGGTCGTTTGTGACTCTGACCAGGCTGTTTCGGTGCTGTGAGCAGAGCAAAACCAGACCAACATTTTTCAAAAAGGTTGTTATGCTTGAGGTGGTCCTGGAGAGGGCGGCAACAACTTTTTCCAGTACTTTGGAGAGGAATGAGAGATTGAAATGGGCTGTAATTTGTAAGTGTCTCTGGATCAAGGGTGGGTTTTTTCAGAAGTGGTCTGATTATGGCAGTTTTAAGGGCAGATGGAACATTGCCAGAATGGAGGAGTGGTTTATTACAGTGGTAATCAGAGGGCTTAGGGCAGAGGTGTTTGCTTTGACTAGAGCGTAGGAAAGGGGTCGAGGGCACAGGTGGTGTGGTTCATCCTTTGGAGATCTTCTCAACCTCTGCTGGGAGATTTTGGAAAGCAGTGTAGGGACTGGGGGACTGCAAGCTGTGAGTGGACAGTTGGGCGGCTAGTGTTGAAGATCCAGGAAAGGAGAGGTGATTGAGTCTATTTTTGTTTTGAAAAAGTCCAGGAAATTATTACAGTGCTCTTCTGAGTTTCTGTGAGTGAGGGGGTTTGTGGTTTGAGAAGATAATTTATGGTGGAGAACAACTGCTTGGAGTTTCCTGGGCTGTTTCTGACGTTTGAGTAGAACTGTGAACGTGCATCTGTAAGTGATTTTGAGTAATCCTTTTGGTGTCCGAAAAGCTAGCTTGTGCACAGTGAGACCTGTGGCTTTGTATCTTCGTCTATGGCACGCTGATGCCTTATTTTCCGTAGCTCAACTGGTGTACCAGGGGCTGACCGGGAGAAAGTGACTGTTCTGGTGTGACGGGACGTGGAGATCCAGGATTCTCTTTAGGGTGTTTTTGTAGTAATCACAGAGTCCATGGCTGGTAAACAGTTTGCAGACAGGAGATGTCGGAGGTCTGATGCCAGAGTCCTGGGTTGATGTTTTTCAGATTTCTGAAGCAGATTTGTCGTTTGGGCTTGATGAGGGTGGACGGTGAAGACATCTTCATGGAAATAGCCTCTTGGTCAGAGACACCCAGATCATAGACCAGGAGATTGCTGAGATGAGCAGAGTTAGTAATGACCAGGTCGAGTGTGTGCCCCCTGGTGTGAGTGGGGACATCGACAAGTTGTGTCAGATTCAAACAGTCGAGTAATTGGAGGAATTCTGCTGCAAAACGGCAGGTGGGGGAGTTTACATGAATATTCATATCTCCAAGGACAATGATATTGGCAGACATTGTACCAAATGTTGAGAGAAGGTTGGACATCTCTGGGATGAAAGATGAGTTTGGTTTGGGTGGCCGGTAGATGAGAAGTATTGTTGTAGAGAGAGGGGGCTTACATTTAAATGCAAGGCATTCAAAAGAAGACAGCTCAGGTAGGGCAACTGGGGACAAGCCCAGATCACTTCGGTGGATGACAGCCAGACCACCACCGCGCCCTGTGCTGCAGGCTTTCTGTAGGTAGCAGTAGCCAGGAGGACAGGTCTCATTTAGGACAGAAAAAACATCTGGTTGGTGCCAGGTTTCTGTAAGGCACATCAAATCCAAACATCCATCTAGAATATGGTCATGTATGAGGCAAGATTTGTTCAATCTTTATGGTGGATGGAGCAGTGTGTCTCTGTATTGGTCGGAGTAGACTGAAATCCACTCCACGTTTTCCATCCAGTTAGTGCGTAGTGTTGCCGTGGAAACTCCAGGTTATTAGTCCTAGGAGTGGCAGCACACCCTGTGACGTTGTTGGAGATGCGGAGGCGTGGCCAGCCCAGAGGGAGGGATGTGTGTAACGACGGGAGAAAACAAACTTTCGGCCGCAACTTCGTGAATATAGCGCGCCGGCGAATGAGTCCAAGCTGTTTAATGACCGATATGCAAGATGGAGTGGCATAGTTGTTGAAGTTCTTCAGTTGGGTGACGGAATACTTACAGCATCAGGTCAGTCGTGGAGAGTGGTCTGTTAGCGTTAGCAATACCGTGATGCACAGAAGAGGCCATAGACACAGTAAGTGACCAGCAGTGACTTTTGGTGGGACCTCACAAACATCAGCAGTGACTTTGGTTGAAAGTCTCTCGTGGCAGGCAGCGATGGATAGCTAGGTACGGGAAAATCCGAGCAATGGCCACTGGTAAGTAGACATCCGCTGGAGTCGGCAGAATCCGTAAGAACACATACAATCCACAATGTTCACAAGTGAGCAACGACACTAGTATAACTTACTGAACGTAAAACTGGTCGATAATCGTACTGTAAAGCCTAGTTGTATAGCAAACTGTTACACAAAAGTTCGGACAATGAGTTCACTGTCCTAAAATGGCCCCCACAGTCACCAGATCTCAACCCAATTTTGCATCTTTGGGATGTGGTGGAAGGGAGCTTCGTGCCTGAATGTGCATCCCACAAATCTCCATCAACTGCAAGATGCTATCCTATCAATATGGGCCAAAATTTCTGAAGAATGCTTTCAGCACCTTGTTGATCAATGCCACGTAGAATTAAGCAGTTCTGAAGGCGAAAGGGGGTCAAACACAGTATTAGTGTGGTGTTTCTAATAACCCTATTGGTGAGTGTATTTTGCTACATTACAAATTCCATTTGTTACTGAGTAAAAAAAAACTTTGACTAACAAAAACGGAAAGGAAGAAAAAACAAAATCGCAAATGCTTATGGTTTCGGCATTTCAAGATTTACAGCAGGTAACCTTACTCAGGTAGAGAAAAATCCCAACCCCCCTGTATTTGCATCTCTATTCATAGGCCGGGATACTATACAGTGATGCCCACATGTGTATGTGCTTTAAAACATGCAGTAGCCATCTTGACTGGGAACGATACAAAGAGGATTACTAATGGCTGCTGGGCAGATGAAATCACGCTAGTCTTGTTACTTAAACTAAGTAGGCTACAATAAAACTTTTGTGAGTAAAGATTTATACTTATCAATGAACCACCTGTAAGACAGGCATAAGCATGTAAAAAGGGATATTTCAACTACTCGGTCCACTCTTGTCCACCGCTGTTGGTTTGTAGTTGGTTGTAGTGTTGCTGGGAATCTTTAAACTTTGACGAATTCTTATAACGTAACTGTTAGCTAAAGACCATCTTTCTGCTGGAGTGGTATATATGGATGCATTAAAAGACCAAACAGATGCATTTGGCTTACTATGTATGTGAATGACACAATGTTATGTTTGCCTACTTCATTCTTGATGATGATTGGTGGTGTGTTAACAGCATTGTTTAATTGCAAATGAGGCATACATGCAAATGCATAGCCTGCTTAACAGTTATTCATCATTAAAGCTGGACCTTTTTCAACTTTTCACTTCAGCCTCTTTGACAGTGATTTTTTACATGAAAAGCCGTTTCTTTCTGCAAGCATTTTCATGTTTCAGTAGTCACAGACTTTAACCATCACTCCTCAGTAACTGCCTCCAACTCTGAGATATTTTTCTAGTTAAAGAGCCAGCATCATAATGGATTTTCCATGTTTTTTAGGAGTTTGCTCACACTATTACATGTTAAAAAAGAAGAAGCAGTAATTCAGTAAGAAAGTTCACACAAAAAATGTAAAAAATGTAGTTGATGACCCCTGCTCTACAGTGCACTACAGTGACAATGATCAACATCTAGGCTGCTACCAGGCGCAAAACAACCATGTTTTGTGGCATTGCTAATTTTGTCTGCACTAGCAACCCGTAGGACAACATATGTAGGACACTGACTAAATTAATACATCTAATAAGCTCATACGGGCTATTATGTGTGAAGCTAGCTGCAAGTGGGATGAAGGGCATTAGTCAAATGTATCAGTAGTGTGAATGGTAAATGGAGAGCTCAGTTTTTTGGAGAGAATTGTAGCATGAAATGTCATGTTCGACATGTGTTATGTCATGTACAACAGTGTTATGTTGTTATTACCTGTACTACTAGAACTGTTGGGTCCTTGTAAATTATGTGGTCGCTTCTTTAATTAAAAACAAAATAGTTTTGGATTTATGACCCATTGATCATTTTCACTACTTAGAGATACCCCTGCCCCATTTTATAGTTTAAAAAAAATATAATACAGTACTTTTACTAAAGGACATTTTAAATTAACTACTTATTACTTTATTTAAGTAATTTTCTGATAGGTATTATTTCTTATACTTAAGTAATATTTCATCAAAGTATTGGTACTTTAACTTGAGTACAATATTTTAGTACTTTTTCCACCTCTGGTTATCACTAGAGCAGGACGCACACCATACCGTGGCTCCAGGGGCAGTTGAGGAACTTGAAAAGTAGCTGGTCATCCTAGAGAGAGGAGAGAGAGAGAGAGAGAGAGAGAGAGAAAAAAAAGAAGAGATTTATCAGTGGAAAACATTAACCCATGTCACACACTCCCCCAAGGTATGCACTGAACTTAGAATCAACAGTGGAATTTATAACTTGGCCCGTCGTGATATCTCTGGCCCAAAATATATTTTCCAATAGATTTACATGGTGAAAGAGATTTCTGTAATCCCTGCAAAATTACTCTTTTCACTATCAAAATTGATCTATTCGCTCCGGTAACATTTGAAAAGTCTGGAAATATTGTGATACTGTGCTGTATTGATTATTTCTCACACCCTAATACCTACCTACCAAAAATAAGCAGTGTGTATTTTGCAGGGGAAAATGAGACAGAAATTGCTACCTAGCAGCACGCCCTGCGGTTCCTCTGCCTTACTACCCGCCATAGTAACTACATTGCAGGAGAAAAGTAGATGGCAGCTCTGTGGACAGACCTGAGTTAGCAGCAGTACCAACTCAAATTCAGCCAGCGCAAACCTTATAGCCATCAACAGGCTGGTGGCCAGTGGCTGTGTGGCGGTCTAACTTAACAGGTCTGTTGATACAACAGGAGTAGGGGGCAGTCCAGGATTAGATAAACTAACTAAAGGTTCGGTCAGCTAGCTGCATTAATACAATTTATTCTGTGGAAACACTGGTAACCTGGGTCTAATAAGTGATGCTAGAATGTTGTTTAACTCAACTGAACAATATGGACTCTATAACGATGGGGCCAGATCATATGCATTAATTGACTTAAAACAGGCATTGACCATTTTGACATTGAACACTAAGCCTTATCAATGATTAACTGAAGAATTCACTGCTGGAAATTGGTAATGCAATAAAAGCTGATTTTCAAGAGATATTAGTAAGGATGAAACCCACAGCAAGTTTTTTTTACAGCTGGATAATGAGTACCTGTCTCTTGTAAGTTGGAATCCCCACCAATCACGCACTAAACATCCCTCGTAGTTGACCATTCATGGTCCCATTAATTGTTTAACAGTGTTGAAGCATTGAAGAAATGACACCAGTCACAACACAGGAACACACATAAAATAAGATTGCCCCAGTGCATGCTGGGAGGGCTTCAAACACACCTACCTCATGTAAGCAATATAACTGTGCAAACACATTGATTTCTCAAAAGTTCAAAATGGAAGGTCTAGTTAAAGCATACTTGCAGCTAAGACAAATATGAAGATGAGAACAGGACAGTCACAATCTTGAGGAGGAAATTTGAGACAGATGTTGCATCAGTTGGCAACATTACACCTGCAGCTGCAGCACAGCAGGGGTTTAGAGGTATGGTTGATCACCACATTACCTAAACACCAGCTGATTTGATGCTCTTTTGAATAGCAAGACGGTTGTCCTCAGTGTTACTGTATAGTCTGTAAAAATGCCAATGATTGGATATGATTACATAGCTTGTGCTTTTGTATTATGTTAAAATGCATTGCAGTCTGGTAACTTTAACTCAGAAGAAAACAGTTTGGATTGTTAAGAAAAACAAAAAGTTAGCTTTCCAAACAGGTCAGCAGGAACACATGGATGAAAGCTGCTCAATTTAAAAGTATGAAATTTAATGTGCTCATTTTGTGTACACAATGCAGGTAGCAAGAAGCAATAGAAAAACAAGAACAGGAGGGATACCAACTTCTCAGGTTTTGATACCTTAAAGATTGATGCTCTTCATCAGGCAGCATTCAGTTAATTATATTTCACACTGAAAAGCTTTCTTTCCTTTAAAGTCACGGTTTAAAGAATTGTGTGACATCATCATGGCTAGTTCTAGAAAAGTAAAAAATGATCTTCTGCAGTTTTAGTTCAGAAATTAATTTAGTATTTCTGAATATCTTGAACTGATAGTCCATGCAGGTAGATTTCAACACAAATACTACCAGATAAAGAAGTTATAATAATATCTATTATTTTTAACCTTACCTGAAGCTCAGAGATGATTGCTGCACCTCTTTAGATAGTGAAACACAACTAGGTCAGCTGACTTGTGGGATCAAGGATCACAACCTCCTGTGAAGGTATGTAAAGGTACTAGATACATATTGTTAGTTAGAGATGTCTTCCTAATATTATTGATACAATATGAAAAAATAGATGATTGCACAGAATTTCACAAAACAAATCAAGGACATAGCCAGATCAATTGTGGGCTGTGTTGTGTGCTAGCGCCTTCATCTAGACTGGCAACCCTCATGTCTCCCTCATGACTGCTGGGAGTAAAAGTTTTGCTCTTGAAAGATGCTAAAGTGTGCAGGAGGCGGTATTGCATTCGCTTTACTGCACCGTTGCGAAAAAAAAGGGAGCTGAGCAGTTTCTACCCTTAACTGGTCACGAAAGCTAGGTCATGACTAAAAGAACTAGATTACGGTACAGCGGCCGAAATGGAATTTTCAGAGTGGCTGGGGTCTCCCTTAGAAATACGGCGAGAAGATCAGTAATCCTGAGGAAGTCAGAGTAGAGAGTAGAGCGTGCTCCTTAGGTTTAGAGCGTATAGAGGCTCCCCAGGCGCCACCTAGGAGGGTCACGAAGGCTCCCAGCACGTCCAGCTGGGAGGAGGCCTAGATATATGTCCACACTGCCCTCGGAAAGCCCTCAGGATCCCCAAGTCAGCCAGCG
>NC_045742.1:24543893-24544018 GCF_008692095.1 Etheostoma spectabile
TTGAAGACGATGGTGCTGTAGTTGCAGTGGGTTGTGAGTCATATTTCACGTACAGTTGCGTGTCATTGGCATAACAGTGAAATGACACTCCATGGCGACTGATGACGTGGCCGAGGGGGAGGATG
>NC_045742.1:24544028-24544159 GCF_008692095.1 Etheostoma spectabile
AGAGGATGGGGCCAAGGACTGACCCCTGGGGGAATCCGCAGGTGACTGTGTGTTGCCGGGACCTTGCGCTTCTAAGTGAAATGTACTCTGTTCTGTCCGTGAGGTATGATTTAAACCAGTTCAGAGCAGTG
>NC_045742.1:24544184-24563445 GCF_008692095.1 Etheostoma spectabile
TGTGCATCTGATTCTTGCTCCAACTTCCCTTCTTGCTCCTCGATCTGTCTGCTGCTTTTGACACTGTGAATCATGGCATACTCCTCAACCGGCTACACCAAGCCACTGGACTACTGACACTGCTCTGACTGTTTTTAAATCATACCTCACGGACAGAACAGAGTACATTTCACTTAGAAGCCAAGGTCCCGGCAACACACAGTCCCCTGCGGATTCCCCCAGGGGTCAGTCCTTGGCCCCTCCTCTTCATCATTTACATCCTCCCCCTCGGCCACGTCATCAGTCGCCATGGAGTGTCATTTCACTGTTATGCCAATGACACCAACTGTACGTGAAATATGACTCACAACCCACTGCAACTACAGCACCATCGTCTTCAACACTCACCACCTGTCTAGGAGATAAAGGTGTGGATGAAACACATATTTCTCAGTTAAACAGCTCTAAACCGAGGCAATCCTTGTTGGCACCTCACATCAAGTCCAGTCATCCTCCATAACCGGTATAACTATCTCTGGTCAAGCATTCCCCTCTCCACAACAGTCACCAATCTTGGTGAAGATTTGACCCCAACTCCCCTTTGAAGCCCATATCAAAACCTCTGCAAGATCTCCTTCTATCATCTCAGAAATATTGCAAAAATCTGTTCTACACTCATCTTAGCTGATGCTGAAAAACGGTCCACGCCTTTGTCTCCTCCAGACTGGATTCATGTACACACTTCTGATTGGGATCCCTATCAATAGTCTGCAGAAACTGCAATATTCACAGTGCTACAAGGATCCTGATGAGAGTGCGAAAGTATGACCACATCACACCATTCTCCACTCCCTTCACTGGCTTCCCGTCTCGCTAGATTGAATACAAGGTCTTAATTCTCACCCACCAGTGCATCTATGGAAATGCCCCCCCTACCTAAAGAACTACTCATCCCTCACTACAACACGATCCCTCCGCTCAAACAACTCCAACCGCCTCCTAATTCCCAGAACTAGAGCTCAGACCATGGTGATCGTGCATTCTGCTCTGCCGCTCCTCGGACTGGAATGCCCTCCCTGACTATCAAAGGGCACCACAGGCTTTTGAGACTTTAAAAAAGGACTAAACATTTATTTTTAGCAGAACTTATAAGTTTTAACTTTGCACAAAAATGTCGTGGCACTATTTATAGATATTTTACACTGATGTTTTTGTTTTTTTACCTTGCTTTATGATCTTACTGTAGCCTTTGAGATTTGTTTAAATGTAAAGTGCATTACAAATAAAATGTATTATTATGTTATTGTCATGTTCAAGAAACCAATTTGAAATGATTCGACGTTTGTGACATGGTGCATTATCCTGCTGGAAGTAGCCATCAGGATGGGTACAGGGAGGCCATAAAGGGTGGACATGGTCAGAAGCATGCCAGGTAGGCCGTGGCATTTAACGATGCCCAATTGGCACTAAGGGGCCTAAAGTGTGCCCGAAACTATCCCCCACACCATTACACACCACCACCAGCCTGGACAGTGGGTACAAGGCATGATGGATCCATGTTCTCATTCTGTTTACGGCAAATTCTGACTCTACCCCTGAAGTCTCAACAGAAATCTAGACTCATCAGACCAGCAACATTTTCCAGTCTTCAACTGTCCATTTTTGTGAGCTCTTGCAAATTGTAGCCTCTCTTTCTATTTGTAGTGGAATGAGTGGTACCCGTGGGTCTTCTCTGCTTTGTAGCCCATCCGCCTCAAGTTTGTGCGTGTTGTGGCTTCACAAATGCTTTGCTGCATACCGCGTTGTAACGAGTGGTTATTTCAGTCAAAGTTGCTCTTCTATCAGCTTGAATCAGTCGGCCCATTCTCCTCTGACCTTAATCACCTTTCTTTTCCATTCTGACATTCATTTGAGTTCAGGAGATTGTCTTGACTAGAACCCCCCTAAATCATTGAAGCAACTGCCATGTGATTGGTTGATTATATATTGCATTAATGAGAATTGAACGGTGTTCCTAATAATCCTTTAGGTGAGCGTACAAGACTTCACTAAATACGTATCAAGTACATTTTTAAATACAGATTTTAAAAACTACTTGAAAAATACAAAATACACAACAAAACTCCTCAATTCAGTAATGTGAATAAATGTCATTTATTACTTTCCACCTCTGGTGATAACTTCCTAGCCAACTCTTGCATTTCTTCTTAATTTGCCTCCGCTTCTAACCTCTTTGTCTCCACCTTTTCTTCCTTTAACATTTTTTTGCTCTGTTCTTCAGGGAAGGCCATCATTCAGGACCAACCTGGCTTGGAACGTGACCTCCATGAGCTTCTGCTAGGCTTCCGTGCCGCTTTGCCCCCCAGCAACTCCTGACTTCCTGCAGACCTCCCAGCACTACAGACTGGAGGAGGCCATACAGTACTATCTACTATACTTTAATATATTCTTTAAATGCGTTTGTGTAGAAGAGTTAAAGTCTGCACTGAGTTCATGTTGCAGCACGCATGATGTTTTCCATATGACAGTAGTGTTGCAGTAATTCAATTACATTTTTTTTTTATTTATAGTATCAATTCATCCACAGAGTTATCATGAGATTGCAACACACAGAGAGAAAAATGTGTAGGACATCACGCCGGATATCACAATTGTCTGGAAATGAAGTTCCTTGATCCAGACTATCTCACCTATTACTAGGAAGTAAACGTTCAATTACATAATGGCCAACAAATAAATACAACTGTCACAATAGCATCGAACTGCATCATACTGCGAACAGTATATTTATTTACCAATGGGGACTACTGCCTACCTGCACCTGTGAGTCTGAAAGCATGTGCCTCTCTCTCTCGCTCTCTCTCGCTCTCTCTCTCTAGATAACACAGAGTACCACCACAATGAGGCTACAGCCTATCTGCTGGAGAAGAAGGAGATGTTCATGGAGCTTTTGCTGTTTTGTTAGAGGTAGCTACAAGAACAGAGTAATCAGTCCTTAGATTTGTTAATTACTAATTACCAATTAGACCACATCAATACAAGGGTCTCAAAGTATATTGGCTAATAAACAGTGCCAAGAAATAGTCTGTGAACCCTTGACTTCCCTGCATTTGCATCATTTAGTTAGAAAATGTGGTCTGATATGCTTCAAAGTTGCTTACACCACTAGTTAACCCATATTTCACAGTCGAGCAACCTCAGTTTTCCTGCATGTGTTGATCACATCTCACATTTTCCAGAAGGAGTTTTAGACCGTTTTGCCATACAAAACAGATCATCTTATTGATATTTCAGGAATGTTTTTCATTGAATTTTTTAATACTGAAATATTTCATTTAGTTTGCCAATTCGTCAAAAAGATAATTTAACAAGTTTACATAAACTTTTATTTTATTTGTCACATACACAAAGTAGAATACAATACTAAGTATAGGAGCCAGTGGACAGCTATACACCATGGCGACTCTTCCTCTGAGCCACAGCCTTGGGTGTTTTGTTACGCAGCCAAATTTTATGGATAAATTATGCGTAGTGTAGGTAATTCCAAAGTGTTTTCCTGACGCTAAATATCTACATATATAATTTAGGGCTGTCAACAATACACGTTAAGCCGAGTTAATGCAATTCCTTTTAACGCCACGTATATTTTACTTGCAATTATTGCACAGACATTGTGGGATTTTTCTCCATAGTTTGCGAAATCAGGAAGCTGTTTTTCAGCAGAACGTTGTGGACAATGACTTTCTCGCTAGACTTTTCAGACCTCTTAGCAACTTTTATATATTTCGATATATTTCCATTGTAATTCATTCCCTTGCATGCAGTCCACAGCTCCTTCGTACAGTGCAGGAGCTCTCTCCCACTCTGTCCACTGTGCAGCAGCACTGTGACTGCCTGCAGCAAAAGACGAGACATGGAGCTGGTCCATATATTATTATTATATTACTTGTCTGAGACTACATCCATGAACAGGAATAGATGGCTAGCAGAAACAAGCCCTTCATCAGAATGGATATAGAAAAGCGTCTTTTGAATGGCAAGT
This sequence comes from Etheostoma spectabile, assembly GCF_008692095.1. Classification (NCBI taxonomy): domain Eukaryota; kingdom Metazoa; phylum Chordata; class Actinopteri; order Perciformes; family Percidae; genus Etheostoma; species Etheostoma spectabile. The sequence goes on from NC_045742.1 coordinate 24,548,206, forward strand.
GAGTTTCAAATTCCTTCCAGATGGTTGTCTCGACAAGACTAAAGTTTATTGCATGTGATGTGAACTAAATTAACACAAGAATATGTCCAGTCCTCAATACCACTTATCATTACAAACCTAAAAAAAAAAAAAATTAATTAAATTATTTTGATCATATAAAAAACTTGATTATTGCTATTAATCGCAAGTTACTGGACACTCATGCAGTTAAAAATGCAATTAATTATCAGTCCTAATAAATATTTATTGTTTTGCTGTAGTGTTGTGGGTAGTAGCATACATTCTATAAATGTATAATGTACTGTACCTGTAGATCACTGTACTTAAACTGAACAAGTACTGTACTTACTTTCCACTCTGTTGTTTATGTAGCGGTTATTATCACAAAGCACTTTAATACTCCCTCTGAAGACATTGAAGGAAAACTAAATCTCCTTACTGCTGAGGGTGACAGAGGAGTTGAACGAGAGATGGAAGACCAGATAACGAGGAGAACGACCAGTGAATCAACACTGATGAAAGTACGGATTTCACTGAATAACATCATTGCCTTGTGTCATCGAACTCTGACAACCTATACCAGCAACAAGAGAGGTACAGTACACTGGCAGTGTGTGGCTGGGTGTACATTGAAAGTGTGTCCTCATTCATTCTTTTGGGTTGGTTAAATGCAGTAATAGAATTTCACTACATTACTGTGTGTATGTGAAGTTGAAAAATAAGTTTGATCATTTTTTTGATTCTTTACTTGCTCACAGGTTCTATGGTTTCCATTGCTGGAGACAATGATGACTTCTCAAAAACTAGTAAAGGGGCTCAATGCCGAACATACATTTGAAGTAAACACACACACACGTGAGCAGATGTCATTTGTCAAGTTATTTGGCTCTAATCTGACAGAATCCTTCATGTTTTTGTGTCTGAAAACTACGCACAGTGCTTTGCAATAAATTGTTGTAGCTCTGTGCTTCTCTCTGCTGGACACTTAAATGCAAAACACCTCTTCACGTTGGTTTTATGTGTTTGATTTTAGTGTGGCACTGAAAATTCTATTCTATTACAGACATAAAAAGCTAATTATTTTTCTTTTTGCATTTGTTATTCATGTATAAATACATGAATGACACCGTATGACACGTGGTGCTACACGCAAAGGAAATACAACAATGTATATGTATTTCAGGTTATTTCTTTGTAGATTTGTTTTTATATTTATGCAATTTCCATCTTCCATATTGAACAGTGGAACAGAGTGTCCTAATTTATTTATTAGTTGACGCAAACCTTAGCTACTCTTCGTCAAACATAAACATAACACTTTAACAAGAATTCATTAATACATGAAAATAAACGGACACCCATATCAATGTTGACAGTACACAAATTACATACATTCATATGTATGATGTGATTGTGCTTTTATGTAGCCATTGAGCCCTTTGTTTTTTCTTCACCATCTGCAACAATACGAGGTGATGCTGTTGATGAAGATGATATTAATTAGATTTTTGTATGTCTCAGTGCTGAGGAGCTGACGAGAAGGTTCTCAACTGCATAGCAGCTTTATTTCTCTGCCTGCCATCATCCAACGAATACTGCAGGTGTGTATGTGTGTTTTGTGCTGCTTTTTTGATCTTCCCATTTTAAAAGAAAAACTTAGTTTTTTTTTCAACATTGACCCTTTTTCCCCATGTTTTTAGTTGAATAATGGGAACAACATCTTTTGAATGATTCCAATATTAAGCGAGAACACTGTAGTTAGCATTTCAGTTGCAATGTAACCACTTGGGTCTTGATGCATCAATTTCCGTCCACTAAAGTTTGTTTTTGCCACTGAAAGGCTCAGATTATTCTATTTTATTTTTTTTAAATTATTATTTAATAATAATAATAAGCTATTATTATTATTATTCTATTAAGTATCTGAAAACATATGGAATGGATCCCTACAGATATAGTCCTTTTTGTTAGGGAGTAAGATCCTTTTTGTTTAACCAGAAGCAACCTGGGGCCTGTTGCACGAAAGAGATAAAGATATCCAGGATAGTGAAAAAGCGCAGCTTGACTTAGTGTGATTTGCTTATCGCGGTTAATCGGTTGCACGTTTGCCGAGCCAGGATGAAAGCGTGAAGCTATGTCCAGCCAGATGTAGATAGCTGGTAAGTGCACGTTCACAGCTTCCTCAAATAGACCACGTATCGATCACAGATTTACTGATGCAGAAGTGAGAAGACGCATGTGCCATATGTTTCACCACATGAGCAGCAGCTTCTAATGGACTAGTCGGAGGGGAGAATATGTAAAGGGGAAACGGCTCTTATCAAACGGAGAGAAAAAGCCCACATAGGCGACCGACTGAATGTGTTGGAGTGTAAAAATATAGCCTTTGCCTCAAAAGAAGAGCAAGGAACTAATGTTCCTCGGAAATAAACAAACTTTAGGCTCAATTTCAAACCCTTATTCACAACACTGAGAACATGTTTTACAACCAGCATAAATCTTTATAAGATATTCCTAATTCTTTGTACAATTAAGTTCATACAGAACAATCAGAAAGGGACAACAACTAGAAAAAATGACTTCAATACACGCTGTGAGCATATGTAAACAATATCATGTTTTTTATTCTTCTGACAAGTACCGACCAAATAAAAAGATTAAGAAGCATTGTGGTTTCCCAGTGTGATGAATGTAAACTACACTTTTATGTCCAAAGGCCATGTTATTAGTCCGTGTGTGACACTTATTGAGAAGATTATGGAACCAAGTAAGCTATATAAAAAAAAACAAATTAGGCCCACTTATTAAAGTAACCAAACTACCCTTTATTAGAAAGGAATGCAACAAGAAATGAATCATGATGTATTGTCTCTGACCAGTCTGCCATTATTATCATCTTGGAATATTGCTGCAGTAATATCTCACACTTAATCTTCAAGAGTATAACCTGAACTGAGACCAGGACGCCGCCCGCTCATCTCTACTTTTACAGAAGAGTGGACACTGACGGCACTCGCAGTCTGCCGGCGGCCACCGCCCGGGCACCGGCCGCACGCCACAGCCTCGACACACTACCGTCCCACGAAAAGTCCCACCCGCATCAGGGGGCAGTGCAACCATTTTTAGCCATCTAAACAGCTGTAGTAGGGTTTAAATCAAACTCGCGACAACACATAGTGACAGTAGCTAAGGATGTTAATAAAAAATAAAGCAGAACACATGCAAGACAACGAATAACTGTTAAACATGTTTATTTCGGATCAGACGCAACTGATTGACACATGAGACTCCGGATAAATCTTAGCCTGGCTGTTAGCCTGCTCTGGACCAGCTACCGCAAAGAATAAATCTCCATGGTTACTTGCTGCTTATGTGAATTAAGGTTTGTATTAACCAAACCAGAGTGGTTTTGCTGATCAGTGGCAAGACGAAGAAGACTGTTATTTTGTTTCTCTTTACTTGAATGAAGTGAAACCTCACCCGCAAAAGCCTAACATCCTTGCATTCTCAATACATATACATGTGCCTTAAGCCCATCTGAGCACAGATGCAGATTGGGATGTTTCATTAATGGAAAGTTTCTCTTATGAGTGAGGTAAGTCCTGTGGGTATATTTTAAATGGATCTGTTGAGGATCTGGGTTTTAAGAAGCAAAGACAATCGAGGACCAAATCTTCAGTCCAGTGACTCACCCCCAATGTACACAACAAACTCTAGTTGGATTCAACCGACTAAGGTTGTCGATGTGAAACGCCCTGAAAGGCAGAGCAGGATCACCTAGGGCATAGTTTACACCTATTGCCATTGGGGACCATAGCAGGCTGGGGAACCTATTATTGTTAAAAACAATTAATGTGGACAGAAGCTGAATCTGTGATTTCATAAATGGAGGATAATATGCTGATATTGTGTACTCATGACATGTGATGCTGTCTGCGCTTGTGTCTATCAGACCCAGTCTATGGGAAAGGAAGCTGGCAGAGATCCAAGGCCTATTCTGGGTATGCTGGACACTTTTAACTATGAACAGGTTAAAGCAAGTGTTGTATGTGAAATAACAATAGAGCATACTGAACCACAATTCAGATAATAGGCTGTAAGCTGTCACACCCTTACCTAGTCTATATCATAGACAATTAAAGAAATGGACCAACAGATCCATTTGTTATGGACGGAGACCTGTGAAGGATATTAGAAGCACTTTTCCGGTGATGGCTGAGCGTTACTGCGTAGATGTGACGTGGCCAACATGTCGAAAGTTGAAGTCTTCTGGTAGCTGTGCACGACAAATCTCAATCATTCCCGATCTTGCAGAGACGTGAGAGCGTACTATATCTTAGGAGATAACATAGCCAGGCTAATTATTGCTAAAAAATGCTAGGTACATTAGTAATTAAACCATAACAGCTAACAGTCCAAACTGTCTGCGAGCTTACCCTCTACTATACGGTCGATTCCTCTACTGTGCGCACAGTAAGTCGCGTTATGACACAATCATTAGCCTATTTTTACAAAAACACCTGCTACAGAGCCATAATGTGATGTTCAAGGTAACGGACCTTTTATACATTGTCGTGTTTTAGAAATAACACGGACAATAGAGTATTTAAACGCTTCAGATGTAAAGTTACTCCCTGTCAAGTAGGGCCACTGGATTTCACTCATATAGGCCGGAATCCTTTGGCTTGGGCTTCCTTGTATTGTCATAATAAACTCTGGTCGATTTATAAGGACTACGATTAACCTTTTCTCAGGTCTCTGCAAGGTAAATCCAGATCAGATCCACATTTTTCTCCCATCCAGAGTGCTGTGGGTACTCACCAGACCCTCCTCTGCAGCGCCGCATGGAGTATGGTCTGGCAAAGCAAGATTACACCCTCACTAATTGACATGTTTTGCCATGTGCAACTCCATCAAAGCTCTTAATGTTGTCTAATGCTATTAACGTTTTGATTAATTGTTTGTGGTTTCTACAGCGTATACTACTACTACTAGTTCTAGTTATAGTTCCATTACATTTATTGTGACTATAATTGTCACTGTTCATCACACCCCCAACCACACTGTAAACACCGCCTACTAAGAGCCAGGGTCCCTAAAAGAAAGTTTTTCCTTGATGATGAATAAATGCTTGTCTGGGGGAATTATTGGCATTGTTGGGTCTTTGTAAATTATAGAGTGTGGACTAGACCTACTCTATCTGTAAAGTGTCTTAGATACCTCTTGTTATGATTGATACTATAAAGAAAATTATACTATGAATAATTTTTTGTATTGCTATGTGAATTATTTGTAATAATCAGTGTAGATCACTGCAGTATTGGCCTTTAATATGCTTTCTTTTTTGTTTTAGACTTTACTTGAAACCACCACACGGTCGTTGAAACCATGACCTCCACTGGTCCCTGGCTCACCTGCGGCTGCTGTCTCAAGGGGACTTCACCCACGACAAGACCACTGTAACATCTGCCTCCAGCTTTACAAGAGAGGCAGGACTCACTGGGAGACATTGTTTTCAGGTAAAACACACTGGAGCTGTTCTGGGCTAACAGTTTAAGAGACAAATGGCTTCTGTGGCCAAAGTTTAAACCAGAATCACCTTTAGCCATTCGTAGGTCGTTTGTGACTCTGACCAGGGCTGTTTCGGTGCTGTGAGCAGAGCAGAAACCAGACCAACATTTTTCAAAAAGGTTGTTATGCTTGAGGTGGTCCTGGAGATGGGCGGCAACAACTTTTTCCAGTACTTTGGAGAGGAAGGAATGAGAGATGGAAATGGGCCTGTAATTTGTAAGTGTCTCTGGATCAAGGGTGGGTTTTTTCAGAAGTGGTCTGATTATGGCAGTTTTAAGGGCAGATGGAACATTGCCAGAATGGAGGGAGTGGTTTATTACAGTGGTAATCAGAGGGCTTAGGGCAGAGGTGTTGCTTTGACTAGGCTGTAGGAAAGGGGTCGAGGGCACAGGTGGTGTGTTCATTTTGGTGATCTTCTAACTCTTGCTGGGAGATTTCTGGAAAGCAGTGTAGGGACTGGGGGACTGCAAGCTGGGTGGGGACAGTTGGGCTGGCTAGTGTGAAGATCCAGGAAAGGAAGAGTGGATTGAGTTATTTTGTTTTGAAAAAGTCCAGGAAATTATTACAGTGCTCTTCTGTAGTTTTGTGAGTGAGGGGGTTTGTGGTTTGAGAAGATAATTTATGGTGGAGAAAACTGCTGGATTTCCTGGGCTGTGTTCTGAGACGTTTGAGTAGAACTGTGACGTGCATCTGTAAGTGATTTTGAGTAATCCTTTTGGTGTTCCCGAAAAGCTAGCTTGTGCACAGTGAGCCTGTGGCTTTGTATCTTCGCTCTATGGCACGCCCTGATGCCTTCATTTTCCGTAGCTCACTGGGGTACAGGGGGCTGACCGGGAGAAAGTCTGTTCTGGTTGTGACGGGCGTGGAGATCCAGGATTCTCTTTAGGGTGTTGTTGTAGTAATCCACAGAGTCCATGGCTGGTAAACAGTTTGCAGACAGGAGATGGCGGAGGTCTAGCCAGAGTCTCTGGGTTGATGTTTTCAGATTTCTGACAGATTTGTCGTTGGGGCTTGATGAGGGTGGACGGTGAAGACATCTTCATGGAAAGCCTCTTGGTCAGAGACACCCAGATCATAGACCAGGGATGCTGTGAGATGAGCAGAGTTAGTAATGACCAGGTCGAGTGTGTGCCCCCTGGTGTGAGTGGGGACATCGACAAGTTGTGTCAGATTCAAACAGTCGAGTAATTGGAGGATTCTGCTGCAAAACGGCAGGTGGGGGAGTTTACATGAATATTCATATCTCAAGGACAATGATATTGGCAGACATTGTACCAAATGTTGAGAGAAGGTTGGACATCTTGGGATGAAAGATGATTTGGTTTGGGTGGCCGGTAGATGAGAAGTATTGTTGTGAGAGAGGGGGCTTACATTTAAATGCAAGGCATTCAAAAGAAGACAGCTCAGTAGGGCAACTGGGGACAAGCCAGATCAACGGTGGATGACAGCCAGACCACCACCGCGCCCTGTGCTGCAGGCTTTGTAGGTAGCAGTAGCCAGGAGGACAGGTCTATTTAGGACAGAAAAAACATCTGGTTGGTGCCAGGTTTCTAGGCACATCAAATCCAAACACCATCTAGAATATGGTCATGTATGAGGCAAGATTTGTTCAATCTTTATGGTGGATGGAGCAGTGTGTCTCTGTATTGGTCGGAGAGTAGACTGAAATCCACTCCACGTTTCCATCCCAGTTAGTGCGTAGGTTGCCGTTGAAAATCCAGCGTTATTAGTCCTAGGAGTGGCAGCACCCTGATGACGTTGTTGGAGATGCGACGAGGCGTGCGCCGCCCAGAGGGATGGAGTGTGTACCGACGGGAGAAAACAAACTTTCGGCCGCAACTTCGTGAATATAGCGCGGCCGGCGAATGGTCCAAGCTGTTAGACCGATATGCAAGATGGAGTGGGCATAGTTGTTGAAGTTCTTCAGTTGGGTGACGAAAAATTCAGCATCAGGTCAGTCGTGGAGAGTGGTCTGTTAGCCTAGCAATACCCGTGATGCACAGAAGAGGGCCATTAGACACAGTAAGTGACCAGCAGTGATTTGGTGGGGACCTCACAACATCGCAGTGACTTTGGTTGAAAGTCTTCGGTGGAGGCAGCGATGGATAGCTAGGTACGGGAAAATCCGAGCAATGGCCAACTGGTAAGTAGACATCCGCTGGAGTCGGCAGAATCCGTAAAGAACACATACAATCCACAATGTTCACAAGTGAGCAACGACACTAGTAAAACTTACTGAACGTAAAACTGGCGATAATGTACTGTAAAGCCTAGTTGTATAGCAACAACTGTTCACAAAAGATTTCGGACATGAGTTCACTGTCCTAAAATGGCCCCCACAGTCACAGACGATCTCAACCATTTTGCACTTTGGGTGTGGTGGAACGGGAGCTTCGTGCCCTGAATGTGCATCCACAAAACTCCTCAACTGCAAGATCTATCCATCATATGGGCCAAAATTTCTGAAGAATGCTTCAGCACCTTGTTGAATCAATGCCACGTAGAATTAAGGCAGTTCTGAAGGGAAAGGGGGTCAAACACAGTATTAGTGTGGTGTTTCTAATAACCCTATTGGTGAGTGTATTTTGGCTACATTACAAATCCATTTGTTACTGAGTAAAAAAAAAACTTTGACTAACAAAAAAGGAAAGGAAGAAAAAAACAAAATCGCAAATGCATTATGGTATTCGGCATTTCAAGCATTACAGCAGGTAACATACTCAGGTAGAGAAAAATTCCAACCCCCCTGTATTTGCATCTCTATTCATAGGCCGGTATACTATACAGTGATGCCCACATGTGTATGTGCTTTAAAAAATGCAGTAGCCACTTGACTGGAACGATACAAAGAGGATTACTAATGGCTGGGGCAGATGAAATCACGCTAGTCTGTTACTTAAACAAGTAGGCTACAATAAAACTTTTGTGAGTAAAGATTTAATACATCAATGAACCCACCTGTATAGACAGGCATAAGCATGTAAAAAGGGATATTCAAACTCGGTCACTTGGTCCACCGCTGTTGGTTTGTAGTTGGTTTGTAGTGTTGCTGGGAATCTTTAAACTTTGACGAATTCTTATAACGTAACTGTTAGCTAAATGCACATCTTTCTGCTGGAGTGGTAAATATATGGATGCATTAAAAGACCAAAAAGATGCATGGCTATTAAAGTATGTGAATGACACATGTTATGTTTGCCTACTTCATCTTGATGATGATGGTGGTGTGTTAACAGCTTGTTTAATTGCAAATGAGGCATACATGACAAATGCATAGCTGCTTAACAGTCTATTCATCATTAAAGCGGACCTTTTTCAACTTTTCACTTCAGCCTCTTGACAGTGATTTTACATGACAAAAGCCGTTTCTTTCTGCAAGCATTTCCATGTTTCAGTAGTCACAGACTTTAACCATCACTCCTCAGTTAACGCCTCCAACTCTGAGATATTTTTCTAGTTAAAGAGCCAGCATAAATGGATTTTCCATGTTTTTTAGGAGTTTGCTCACACTATTACATGTAAAAAAGAAGAAGCAGTAATTCAGTAAGAAAGTCACACAAAAAATGTAAAAAATGTAGTTGATGACCCCTGCTCTACAGTGCACTACTGGACAAATGATCAACATCTAGGCTGTACCAGGCGAAAACAACATGTTTTGTGGCATGCTAATTTTTGTCTAGCACTAGCAACCCGTAGGACAACATATGTAGGACACTGACTAAATTAATACATCTAATAAGCTCATACGGGCTACTTATGTGTGTAGAAGCTAGCTGCAAGTGGGATGTAAGGGCATTAGTAATGTACAGTAGTGTGAATGGTAAATGGAGAGCTCAGTTTTTTGGAGAGAATTGTAGCATGAAATGTCATGTCGACAGTGTTGTCGATGCGACATGTGTTATGTTGTTATTACATGTACTACTAGAACTGTTGGGTCCTTGTAAATTATGTGGTCGCTTCTTTAATTAAAACAAAATAGTTTGGATTTATGACCCATTGTCTATTTTCACTACTTAGAGTACCCCTGCCCCATTTTATAGTTTAAAAAAATATATAACTAAGTAACTTTTACTAAAAGTACATTTTTAATTAACTACTTATTACTTTATTTAAGTAATTTTGTAGGTATTTATTCTTATACTAAGAATATTCATCAAAGTATTGGTACTTTAACTTGAGTACAATATTTTAGTACTTTTTCACCTCTGGTTTCACTAGAGCAGGACGCACACCTACCGTGGCTCCAGGAGGCAGTTGAGGAACTTGAAAAGTAGCTGGTCATTAGAGAAGAGAGAGAGAGAGAGAGAGAGAGAGAGAGAAAAAAAAGAAGAGATTTATTCAGTGGAAAACATTAACCCATGTCACACACTCCCCCAAGGTATGCACTGAACTTATAATCAAACAGTGGAATTTATAACTCTGGCCCGTCATGTGATATCTCTGGCCCAAAATATATTTTTCCAAAGATTTACATGGTGAAAGAGATTTCTGTAATCCCTGCAAAATTACTCTTTTCACTATCAAAATTGATCTATTCGCTCCGGAACATTTGAAAGGTCTGGAAATTGTGATACTGTGCTGGATTGATTATTTCTCACACCCTAATACATCCTACCAAAAATAAGCCGTGTGTATTTTGCAGGGGAAAAGAGACAGAAATTTGCTACCTAGCAGCACGCCCTGCGGTTCCTCTGCCTACTACCCGCCCCTAGTATACTACATTGCAGGAGAAAGTTAGTGGCAGCTCTGTGGACAGAACTGAGTTAGCAGCAGTACCAACTCAAATTCAGCCAGCGCAAACCTTATAGCCATAACAAGGCTGGTGGCAGTGGCTGTGTGGCGGTCTAACTTAACAGGTCTGTGATACAACAGGAGTAGGGGCAGTCCAGGATTAGATAAACTAACTAAAGGTTCGGTCAGCTAGCTGCCATTAATACAAATTTATTCTGTGGGAAACACTGGTAACCGGGTCTAATAAGTGATGCTAGAATGTTGTTTAACTCAAGAACAATAGGACTCTAAACGATGGGGCCAGATCATATGGCATTTAATTTGACATTAAAACAGGCATTGACCATTTTGACATTGAACACTAAGCCCTTATCAATTGATTAACTGAAGAATTCACTGCTGGAAATGGTAATGCAATAAAAGCTGATTTTCAAGAGATATTAGTAAGGATGAAACCACAGCAAGTTTTTTTTCAGCGGATAATGAGTACCTGTCTCTTGTAAGTTGGAATCCCCACCAATCACGCACTAAAACATCCCTCGTAGTCTGACCATTCACGGTCCCATTAATGTTTAACAGTGTTGAAGCATTGAAGAAATGCCACACAGTCACAACACAGGAACACACAATAAAATATTGCCAGGGCATGCTGGGAGGGCTTCAAACACACCTACCTCATGTAACTGCAATATAAGTGCAAACACATGCATTTCTCAAAGTTCAAAATGGACAGGTCTAGTTAAAGCATACTTGCAGTAAGACAAATATGAAGATGAGAACAAGGACAGTCACAATCTTGAGGAGGAAATTATGAGACAGATGTTGCATCAGTTGGCAACATTACACCTGCAGCTGCAGCACAGCAGGGGTTTAGAGGTATGGTTGATCACACCACCCATTACCTAAACCAGCTGATTTGATGTCTTTTGAATAAGCAAGACGGTCTGTCCTCAGTGTTACTGTATAGTGTAAAAATGCCAATGATTGGATATGGATACATAGCTGTGCTTTTTGTATTATGTTAAAATGCATTGCAGTACTGGAACTTAACTCAGAAGAAAACAGTTTGGATTGTTAAGAAAAACAAAAAGTTAGCTTTCCAAACAGGTCAGCAGGAACACATGGATGAAAGCTGCTCAATTAAAAGTATGAAATTCAATGTGCCCATTTTGTGTAAAATGCAGGTGCAAGAAGCATATAGAACACAAGACAAGGATTGGATACCAACTTCTCAGTGTTTTACCTTTAAAGATTGATGTTCACAGGAGCATCAGTTAATATATTCACAATGAAACGCTTTCCTTTAAAGTCACGGTTTAAAGAATTGTGTGACATCATCATGGCTAGTCTAGAAAAGTAAAATGATCTTCTGCAGTTTTAGTTCAGAAATTAATTTATGTATTTCTGCAATATCGTGAAGCTGATAGTCCAGCAGGTGAATTTCAACACAAATACTACAGATAAAGAAGTTATAATAATATCTTATTATTTTAACCTTACCTGAAGCTCAGAGATGATTGCTGCACTCTTTAGCATAGTGAACACAAACTAGGTCAGCTGACTTGCTGGGATCAAGGATCACAAGCTCCTGTGAAGGTATGTAAAGGTACTTAGATACATATTGAGTTAGAGATGTCTTCCTATATTATTGATACAAATATGAAAAATAGATGATTGCACAGAATTCCAAAAACAAATCAAGCAGACATAGAGATCACAATTGTGAGGCTGTGTTGGTGCTAGCTCCTTCATCTAGACTGGCAACCCTATGTCTCCTCATGACTGCTGGGGAGTAAGTTTTGCTCTTTGAAAGATGCTAAGTGTGCAGGAGGCCGGTATTGCATTCGCTTTACTGCAACGTTGCGAAAAAAAGGGAGCTGAGCAGTTTCTACCCTTAACTATGGTCACGAAAGCTAGGTCATGAATAAAAGAACTAGATTAGGGTACAGCGGCCGAAATGGAATTTCTCAAGAGTGGCTGGGGTTCCTTAGAGATACGGCGAGAAGATCAGTAATTCCTGAGGAAGTCAGAGTAGAGAGTAGAGCCGCTGCTCCTTAGCGTTTAGAGCGTATAGAGGCTCCCCAGGGCTACCTAGGGAGGTCACGAAGGCTCCCAGGCACGTCCAGCTGGGAGGAGGCCTAGATATATGTCCACCTGCCCTCGGAACGCCAGGATCCCAAGTCAGAGCTGGTTAATGTGGTCGGAAAGGAAAGTTTGGGGTCTTCTGCTGGAGCTGCTGCCCCGCAACCAACCCCGGATAAGCAGATAAGACGGAGGGGATGGATAAAAAAAAAGAAAAAAGTAGGTATTAACCTTGTAGTTTCTAGGTTAAGGAATCTAATCTGGCTCCTTCTGGATCATGAACATGCTGACTCATATCTCATCCACCGGGGTACTGGGATCCTGAGGAATGCTGGAAGACAAGGACCCCTTTTCTACCTTGCTAGCCGGATACCACGTGACCTGTCTATAATTTAAGGGATAATCAAATTTATGTGTCTGTCTGAGTATGTTCTGACCTGTATGTGTTGCGTCCTTTGTCCGACTATCTGTTTCTCTCCGGGCTGTAGGACGGCAGGACATCAGATTGTGGATGTAGCTGAAGATTTCCCCCGACCACCAACACACAAACGCATTTTTACTGCTATATAAATCCACAAATTATTACACATAGTAAACGAGACTTAAACAATAACAAGGGTCTTCTACATTCTTCGACAATTAAAGAAAAGAAAAAAACACAGCCAGACTAGTGTTACACCTGAGATGGAATACAATGTCACCAGCTGTCTAAGCCTTTATATGATAAGCTTGCCAACCTAATCACAAACAAAATAATGTAAGTGCACACATTCAAATGTACTACATATCAACCAAACAAATTATAGTTTTGAATCTGAAATGTATGCTACATTTCTGAGGGGGCTCTTCAGATAGCAGTCAATGATCGTATACAGATGTTTCTTCTATAAAGAAATTACAGATTTGGTAGCTGAGGACCAGACAGGGAGACACAAGATATGTCATTGAGGCCACTAATTTAAAATAACAATAGACAAAATAGTACTTATATAAATTATATAGTGACTTAAATCCATGTTGTCTTTGAGGTTTTTCACAGATTTACTGACACTTGAATAGACCTTCACACGAAATATCCACATTGGGACATCATAGCTGCACTAATCATATTTAAATTAACCATTGCTATGTAATGTGAAGGTGTCTCCTATAGGGACAATCCACAGAAAATGATTACTAAACTCAGCACTTCCCAATTTGCAGTTGGTTCAGTTCCAGCCTTCTCATAAATTCAACTCTGTTTGCAACTTCAGCAGACAGCTCGACCTACTGACGCCGCCTGTCCAGCCTCCCACAAGGCGACACGCCACATATAACATATTTCTCTCCGGAGTTCTTTTTGCTTTAGTGAAGCCTGTCAGGTGGAATATGGAACTAACTTTGGCAAAACCTGTACCAAGGAAAGCTCATAACCCGAAAAAAGTTACAAAATATAGAACTTTTTTTTTTAAAATGTATGGAAATACAAAAAAGGTACAAGATTTTAAAATAAATAAAAATCTGCGATTTTTATAGTAAATGTCTTTGGTTTCAGTTTGGTCGGCTACTCACAACTTAGCTTTCTTGCCAAAGCCAACAGCCTTTTCTCATTAAACTGTACCACACCGCCAACCTGCAGCAGCTCCAGCAGAACCTACACACAAGTCCCATAAACACCCAGTCACATGATAGATGGCATCCTCTAGCAAATCTCCAACTTATGTCAGCATTTCATATATACATACATACATACATTATTCAATAAAATTCTGATTTAAACTGGGACAGCAATGCAGCAATAAGAGGCACTAGATGGAAGAAGGTACTTTGTAACAACAGTTTGAGTTTTTCAAGTTATCAAAGTGCAATTTAATGCAATTTATTTTCAAGGCGCACATGAATGCACATTAAGTATATATATTGTGTACATTATAAGAGAGAGAGAGAGAAGAGAGAGAGAGAGAAGAGAGAGAGAGAGAGAGAGAGAGAGTGTAAGGACTGCTATGTGTTTTCTTCACCAACCTGCTGCCTCTCAGTTGTCGGAGTCATCGTCTGGGCAACCCAGGAACTCAGAACCTGGAAAGACTGGTATTTTATTTAATTTTACTGTGTGCGGGACATATTTGGGCAAAGCTACACGTAGGAGTTTAACCACCAGCCAATAATGCACACAGGTGTGCATTCCAACTGCTCTTTCCTCATCAGCCTCATACTGACGTTAGAAGCTTGTATTCACTCATAAACTGCATAAACAATTGGCACCTTCTATGAAGGCGTGGGCGTGTTTTTCAGTGCTTTAGACATAACCGCTGTGAAACAATCTCAGAAGAGCCTTCTGTTCTTGATTATGGTTTTGTATGGTTGTATTGATTCCACCGACATTCCGAGTGTTGGTCTTAGCTCGTAGGAGGGTTGCAGTTAGTTTTTATCTTGAGAGGCAAGATAAGGTTGGTATCCTGGGTGACACGCCTCCGTGCAGGGGAGAGAAGGGGCAATAGATGTGTGCCAATGGCAATCCAGCAGGTATTGTTGTGTTGGCACACATGTCTGCCATAGAAGATATGCTGCCATCTAGCAGGTGTGGTGTGTGTGGTGTGTGTGTGTGTGTGTGTGTGTGTGGTGTGTGTGTATGTGTGTGTATGTGTGTGTATGTGGTGTATGTGTGTGTGTGGTGTGTGTGTGTGTGTGTGGTGTGTGTTGTGTGTGGTGTGTGGTTGGGTGTGGTGTGGTGTGTGTCCAAATCCATCCCTCCAAACCAAATCCATTGGAGCGTCTCATGTGCAGCTGTCTTTGATATGAATTGAGTTGCTGTTTCATTTCTGGATTCTCACTGTCAGTGGGGATGTGATCAGATGACTGTCACAGCCTTAACAGGCC